>NC_053392.1:83012428-83353897 GCF_905171765.1 Bufo bufo
CCCCAGGCTTGTTTCTTTAGCTATGGCTTAAGTTATGGTAGTTATTCTCCACCATTCTTAATAGGGGGCTTTATTGCAACATATAACTCTCTTTTAATTTAAATGCTGAGAAAGGGGTGGAACATATGTGATGTCATGATATGGGCAGATCATCTGATGAGGGGAGGGCGGCAATTTTTATTTTGCCTAGGGCGGCAAAAATCCTTGCACCGGCCCTGTATGTACCTACATACCATAGTGGGAGAGGCAGGTATGAAATACTGTTATTTACAGGGAGAGGAAGGAAGGCAGTACTATCTGTGCCTTCATCATATATACAGAGAGACACAAGGCAACATTATATGTGCCTATATAATTTGAAAGAAGAAACAAGGGCAACATTATCTGTACTTACATAATATTCTAGAAGAGACAGAGATGCAATAATAACTGTCCCTACATTATTTTCAAGGAGAGGCCAAGAGATTACTATCTGTACCTTTATCATATATCAAGAGATATACAAAATAACTGTGGGTCTTCAACAAAGAGAAAGCCAGTTGTCCTTCAAAAGAAGGAAAACTGATCAAAGGTGTGTCTCCATTACAGAGATCACCAGATCCATCATTTTCAGTGGCCCCTATGTCAAGATCCTGCTCTTTTACAAGCTTTAAGGATGTGACGGGGAAGACCTAAGCCGGTTATCTATCCACAGACAGCTGTTTCAGGGTCTTGCACCCTCATCAGTGTGGGGTAGGATTCTGGCTAACCAGAAACAATGCCTTGGAGACTACTCAAACAAAACAATAGCTGATCTTAAGGAGACCAGCTAAAGAAAACACAGTGGAGCCTCATTTAAGAGTCTCAACACAGCAATCCAAAAAGCAAAGCTCCCTGGGAAACAATAATATGCAAAATAACTGTGGAGCCCCAGTTATGGGTCTTCAATACAGAGAAAGACAGATAGCCTTCAGAGGATATGTTTAAGTAGTCTCCAAGGCATTGTTCCTGGTTAGCCAGAATCCTACTCCACACTGATGAGCGGCAAAACCCCGAAACAGCTGTCTGTGGATGGATAACTGGCCTAGGTCTTCCCTGTCACATCCTTAAAGCTTGTAAAAGAGAGGAATCTTGACATAGGGGCCACTTAATATGGTGGATCTGGTGATCTCTGTAATGGAGACACCCCTTTGCTCGGTTTTCCTCCTTCGAAGAATTTCTGGCTTTCTCTGTGTTGAAGACCCATAACTGGGGCTCCACAGTTATTTTGCATATCACTGTTTCCCAGGGAGATTTGCTTTTTGGATTGCTGTGTTGAGACTCTTAAATGAGGCTCCACTGTGTTTTCTTTAGCTGGTCTCCTGTTTCATATATAAAGAGAGACAGGGGCAACATTATACATGCCTACATCATTTACAAGAAAAGATAGGTTATGCACTATCTGTACTTACATAATATTCTGGGAGAGACAGGGATGCAATAGTACTATCTGTGCCTTCATCATATATACAGAGAGACAGGGGCATCATTATCTGTGCCTATATCATTTACAAGAAGACACAGGGGCAACGCTATTGGTACTTACATACTGTAGTAGTCTGGAAGAGACAGGTATGGAATACAAAATGTTCCTACATTATTTACTAGGACAGGCAGTACTATCTGTGCCTTCATCATATATAGAGAGAGACAGGTCCAACACTATCTGTGCCTGATAATTTAACAAATGTAGTAAGGGAGTGTAATTTGTGCCTAAATAATTTTTAGGGAGAGACAGGACGGCAGTACTATCTCTATATACACCGCTTACAGAAGGAGACAGGGAGAAGGCACTACCTGTGCCAAAATCAATGTGTCACATTATCTGAACCCAAATCACATAAACAATAGCATTTTTTGGCCATCCTATGTGCATGTTCTTACTATTGTTCAGCTATTTTTTGAAGGGGGAATTGTGATGGTCTGTTTCTTTAAGCAGCAGGCTTGCAGTCCCCATCCGTAGCTATATAGGACGTGATTACTCTTTTGCCCTTGTATCCTACACCATGAACAGTGAATTGATCATTTCTGGGAGTGATAACCTTGGAGATCTCTACACCCAGGAGTTATTATTCAAGGTCACTGTTTCCTATAGGTACAGAGAAAACATCTCGCTCCCATCGGAACCCACCGGACCATTAAAGCTCCAGTAACTCTGAAACAAATGGTCGCCTACAAACTTCACAGCATCAAAGTGAGTTTTTTCTTCATCTATCGAACATATAATATATTCATGGAAGAAAGATGGTGCGCCGAGGCCATAAATCCTGTAATTTCCAAACACCAATGTGTAAGGGTACAGTAGCAATAAATCATAATCATGTCCATGTTAGATGTCCAATCAATATGGAAAGTGTGCATTAGAGGGCATTCGGAACTGCAAACACAGTACTTCAGCAACACAGTGCAGATAAAAAGGATCAAAGATTATCTTGAGCACTGTCAGCCGCAGTCCAATCAGAGTCCGTCCAAAGGTGCGCCATTTGTGTGGGACTGTGAGGACGCAACCTCATATATAGCCTTTCATTGAGGGTAACACCAGGCGTGCTTTAGGTTGACTATTCAAGGATGGCGGCTACATCTAAGCCAACTTGTGTAGGCTCCAAGTCCCTCTTCTGGGTAGCGGTTCCAGTTCCTTTTCCACAATAAAGTAAATGTAAGCAATAAGTCTTCCATTTTCAATACATCTACAATAAAAAATGAAGCAACATTAAAAAAAAATGTTGATTAGAAATCTCTTTTCATTTGGTATCTACAGCTTCTATGCAGAACTACGGGGCACATTTTTAGACGTCAGTCTTAATAATTCCCTTGCCGAAGTTATGAAGAGGCGTTGGCCTCTCCATAACTTCGGCGTATCCATCACTGGTCTAAATGTAAGCCAGCTTCCGAGCTGTCCTACATTTAGACTGTTTTCCACACCTAAAACAGGCATAGAAAATGGTAAATGAGACGGGCCTACTGGACCGCCCCCTTCCGCTCCCAACTTTTTAGACCTGGCGTGAGCGGAGAAAAGTCGCAGATTGCGGTGCCAAGGACTTTTGCGCTGCAATCACAAATATGCCTAATTTAGGTGTATTAATAAATGACCCCCTATGTGTCTCCATGGTAACAGACAACAAGCAAACCCTGCGTAGTCTACTCTTGCAGTCATACTCTCTTCCACCCATTTTTAAAAAAAATTACGAGCTTTTCAAATGCACACAAGCAAGAAATACAAAATAAACTATAACTGCGGGATCTGACTACACATGGTTCAGTTGTTGTCTGTTACTATGGAGACACATATGTCTGCAGGGGAGCTGTATACACAAAAGGGTAACAGTTACACAGATGGTGGTGCAAATGAAAACTTCTAGTCTAAACTTCTAGATTGAGAAAATGGCAGCTGAGACTCATGGCTTGACTAGAAAGTATGTAATGTAGAGAGGAGGGATCAGAGCCACTGTGTGATACTGCTGGAGTATAGGGGTAAAAGAGCAATCGCATCGGGCATTGCTGCAGAGAGGGGCTGTGGGCCTGCTGCTTAAAGGGGTTATCTCACAATTAATGTGAGAAATGAAAATCAGAGATCATTTAGGACATGACAATCTCTGTCTAACAAAGCTAGAACCAGCCCTGTACCTGACATGGATCCAGAGATCTCCACATTCATTGTTCCAAATACTCTGCTAGATTTAGTTCACACTGGTAGCTCAGGGGACAGCTTTCTCCCTATCACAGCTCAGGAGGTGTGTCCTTTCTGACATAGCTCTTTCCCTATCACAGCTCAGGAGGCGTGTCCTTTCTGACACAGCTCTCTCCCTATCACAGCTCAGGAGGCGTGTCCTTTCTGACACAGCTCTCTCCCTATCACAGCTCAGGAGGTGTGTCCTTTCTGACACAGCTCTCTCCCTATCACAGCTCAGGAGGCGTGTCCTTTCTGCCACAGCTCTCTCCCTATCACAGCCCAAGGGGCATGTCTCTCTGCCACAACTCTCTCTGTTTGTAACTGTCAATAGTAAATATGACTGGTGACATTTGAATGATGGCACTGAGCATGTGCGACCATGCTCTTCCAGCTCAGTAGGTGAATGTGCACATAACTATGCAGAATAAACACCAGAGGGCGCCATTATAATGAAGAAAAGGGAATTTCTGTGGTAACTGGTGCATTTCTGTGACATAAAGTAAATTACAAAAATAACTTGTTTTTCAGGCTGAACTACATTCAGATAATTTGATGTTTAATTGTTACGGCCTTTTTTTTTTTTTTTCCATTTTGATTTTATATTAAAAAATCTTAGATTGCTTTTCGACAACGAGAAAGTGTAGTCTGCGGTCTCTTACCCGACACCTTAAAGGCCCCATTACTATAAACCAGCGATAGCCAACCTGAGGCTCTCCAGCTGTTGCAAAACTACAACTCACAGCATGCCCACACTGCCTACAGCAGGGCATAGTGGGAGTTGTAGTTTTACAGCAGCTGGAAAGACGCAGGTTGGCCACCCCTGCTATAAACCTTCAGAGTTCTAGAGGATCTGTTTGATCATGAATCCGTCAGAGTGGTCATGGGTTCCTCCATGGTGTCCGTTATTTTACCATAAAATAAATACGGCTCCATTCGGCGCCATTCTTTCCAGCATAAATGATTCAACCTGTGACAGTCTCGTCTAAGAGAGGATTCATGCAGGACTCCATGCTGTAAGTACCTACTCTAGGTCTGTTTTTCGTCGCTGTATGAATTCTCATTCAATAACCCTTAACCGTTTCGTAGACTTGCAAGAAATGCCCAATTTCTAAGCCCTATTTGCCTTTCGGAAGACACTAGATCAGGGATGGCCAACCTGCGGCTCTCCAGCTGTTGTAAAATTACAACTCCCACCATGCCCCTGCTGTCGGCTGATAGCTGTAGGCACTCTGGGCATGCTGGTAGTTGTAGTTTTGCAACAGCTGGAAAGCCTCAGGTTGGCTATCCTTGCACTAGAGGCTGAAATACGAACCGTCCTAGAATTGCAAAGTTGTCGGCAAATTTTCTCATCCCTATTAACCCTTTTGTAGTAGAGTCCCTTTAAGACTATAGGAGGGAGAACCTAAGCCTGATCCCCCTTGCAGATAATATCTCCTGTATACTGCTCTGCAGCTTCCCGCTCTGCTTCCCACGTGGAGTGGAGGAAGATGAAAGAGAGAGGAGGAGGAGGAGGAGATAGAGAGGTCTGCGGGCTCGGGGTGTACTAATGACAAGATATAGGGAGCTGGGGTGCACCTGTCACTCTACGGCAGAGATATCCTAGACATTGCATCCATATATATATATATATATATATATATATATACACATACTGCATGCATCCTATGTCTACCTAATAACAGGGCTATCACACAGAAGGAAGCCAGCCATCCAGGATAGATGCATGCAGAATCCTCAATATGCTGCAAAATCCTAGAGAAGGAATTCCCATCCAGACACAGAGGAACACCAGCAGCATCTCAGAGATCCCCCATCCTCCCCCTCCTCATTTCATCGCTACTACACTGCAGTAAAATGGATTTAATCTCTCAGCAACCCCCCCCCCCCCCCACAAAGCGCTTTTACTCCAACCAGTTCATGTGTTTGCAGTCTCATAATTCCTCATGTTCTGCTCCAGATGACTTGTGCACCATAAATGAAAGGATGAATGAATGAAGGTTCCTTCATCTGGATCTGCCATGACTGAGGAGGACCATACAAGCCCATGCTCCCTTATCAGGCAGACATCCTGTTTATTTCTCCTCTAAAAAAGAAGCCAATATCAAAGGAATGAAGCTTTGTTCCTGCAAAGAGCAAATAATCCCCAGTACAAGAGCTGATCAGAGAGAGGGGGGAAGAGGGGCAGTCTTGTTGGAGCCCCCCCAGATCAATATTTGGCAGGATTGCTGCAACTTGCTGCAGTCTAGAGCAGAGTAGAAGAGTGCATATAGCAAGTGGCCAAGGAGGGCAAAGCCCCACACATGTCACATGTGCTTCTTAAGGCCACCTGGAGCATCATCACTAGTGGTGAGCAGGATCTGCTGGAGGATGCTGCGGCAGGTGATCCACAGAGGGCTCAAGACATTCTTCTACAAGCTGGGCTTATTTGTCAGCAGGCACCCGGTGTTTTTCCTCACTCTCCCTGCAGTCCTCACCATCATCTTTAGCTTCATCTTCCTCAGTCGCTATAAGACAGACAGTGACCTGGAAGCCCTGGTAGCCCCAAGCCACAGCCTGGCCAAGATAGAGAGGAGCTTGGCCAGCAGACTCTTCCCCCTGGAGCAGTCCAAGAAGCAGCTGTATTCAGACCTGCACACCCCAGGGAGGTATGGAAGGGTGATCTTGCTTTCCAAGCCTGGGGGGAATATCCTGCTGCAGGCAGAGAACATCCTCCACATCCACAGGGCTGTGCTGGACATGAAGGTGAACTACAGGGGCTACAACTACACCTTCTCCCATCTGTGTGTGCTGGGCAATGAGGACAAGGGATGCCTGCTGGATGATATCATAGCAGTGCTGGAGGAGATCAGGGCAGCCACTCTCTCCAATATCACAGCCAGCAAGGTGGCAGTCACCTACCCCAACACTAAACTCAAGGTAATGTACTACTACCCTCATTCTGCTGGTAAGGAGGGGGGGGGGGGTATTGTGATATATATATGAAATAGATAGATATGGGCTAGATATATATATTTATATATAACACATATTGTATAAAGAGTAGACACTTTGTTTCAAAACCAGACTCGCCACTTTTGTTAATGTTTTTGATTTGTGAACTGTTCCTGGAAGACTTGTCAGAGCTGGCATAGCGCCAATATATATATACACAGAATATACACACACACATATATATATATATATATATATATATATAGTATAAAATATACATACAGAATATACATATATATATACCGAATATACACACACACATATATATATATATATATATATATATATATATATATGTATATATATATATATTATACTTATTATGATATATATATATAGTATAAAATATACATACAGAATATACATATATATATATACCGAATATACACACACATATATATATATATATGTATATATATATATATTATACTTATTATGATATATATATATAGTATAAAATATACATACAGAATATATATATATATATATATATATATATATATATATATATTATACTGAATATTATATATATATATATATATATATATATATATAACGAGTATAAAATATTTATACAGAATATACACATACACACATATATATATTATACTGAATATGATATATATATATATATATATATATATATATACCTTTATACCCTCACTACCTGTGATATTTGGAATGGGTGTGTAGTACTATCATTGGGGTAGTTACTATAGTCCCCAGCACTGCATTGCTCAGGATCCATGGCTGACTATAGCCCCATTGTCGGGGACCAGCCATTGTCAATGTTCTTGTCTGCTCTATTATATTGTTGCTGTTATCCTTGAAACTGTTGCTTATTGCGCCCAGCCATGGGCATTGTATGCTGGTGAATTGGCAGCGGGTTGTGTATTGAAGAGGTCCAGAGGGAAATGACAGCAGTGCTGCAGCATCTCTAACATGGGCATCGTTACCCTGTGTCTTCTGAAACGTTCAGATGTTTGTCATTTAACTCCTGTGTATGTGTGATATACAATGGGGTGAGTTACCTGCAATCCTAGGAAAAATCCCCAGATAAATTGTGAGTTGTTCCATACGACAAACTTAGCTTGGCTAGGAGTGACAAACTTAGCTCTGCTATATCCTGTCTGTTTCCTTCTAGTGCATTTCTTGACCTGTCCATACAGAAGACACGAGGGCTATTTGTCTAATGCTTGACGTGCTGTAGTTAGAGCTGAGTGCATCTAATGTAAAGATTTGTGTTGAGTGAATTGAGTCTATAGATTTTAGCCATATATTGTCGGTGACACCTTGCACGCAGGTCGTATTGTGCGCACGCACTTTAGTAAATGGTGCATTGACATATGTGACAAGTACAATCTACAACATTACTTCCTGAGTTCAACCATTATTGATGCTTCTCTCCCTCCAGCATTTGCATTGGATATTTACTCTATAGGAAACCTCTGAAGATTTCCATAAGCCCTTTAGAACTGACCTCTAAACTACTGCTGTCAGGACATGCTGGGAGTTGTAGTGTTACAATAGTTGCAGAAGCACAGGTTGGAATCGACACCCTTTAGGGTACATAGAGATGACAGAGGGGGATCCCTGGCGTATGTGGTGTGAGTTCATTAGGAAATATGGTATTGGGGCTGAATGTCATATCTGAGAAGCCCTGCACCACTTTTTCCGACAGTTTTTCCCATATACCTCACTATGAATACTATAGAACAAGGTGGCAGGGCGTCATACTCATAGTTCCCCCTTGTTACTAGTGATCCGGCCTGTAAGGGACCCACATCTGTTCCCTCTAAAGTGAGCTGGACGAAATATCTTGAGATGAATATTGACGCATACATTTCTGGTCCCAGATAAATACTTTTAAACGGTGTCCAGATGCACCCATCATCCAGATAAATCAGTACAGACCATAGAATTACTGGGTCCCCTGACAAAACCATAATTTGCCTCCTTGATAGTACAGTATATGGTGCTGAAGGATTGATGGTAGCGTCCCTGGTGGTCTGGAATAGTTAAAGCTTTAATGATATTGAGGGTGGTCTTGGCCAGTGAAGGGATCAATGTATTTGGGTCTAGCTTATTGAAAAAGATTGCCCAATGAAGGTAATCCCTTTAAAGAAATGTTCCAGTTAACGATATTCTTCACTTATCCACAGCCGGAACCCGTGTCAGTTACTATTCCTGGGTCCTATATGAAATGATTCACTATAACTCCCATTAGATTCACTTTTCCCCCGCAGTCGGGTACAATGATGACCCCACAGTGTGGTGTAGGCTAGTTGTTGACCAGATCGTGGAGGACTTTAGAAGAATTTTACTGTAAGTATCAGCGTGCTTGTTACATTGTCTTTAACAAGATTATAACCTTTGGTAAAAAAATTATTGTATCTCAGACAACTCAATGGATTAATGTCAGCAGCCCTAGTGGTCTAGGGTAGCAGAGGGGCTAATGTTGGCAGGTTTAGTTGTCTAGGCCAATGGAGGGCTTTGTGTCAGCATCCCTGGTGGTCTAGGGCAGATGGACTATGGTTTTCTTACCTGTCTAGGCTCTGGTGTTGTCCTTGTAACAAGATTGCTGACATGAACCACCTCACTGCCCTACACCATTGTGGATTCTGGCATTAACTCAGAGAGCTCCGAGGATGTTGTTTAACCTTTTCATTACCAAGAGACCAACAGGGATGTTGGCGCTAATTTCTTCATTATTCTTCTAGACCATGAAAGATGATGGCGTTATTAGACCACCATGAATCACATAGAATGTGTCACAGGAACAGGTGATCCCCATACAGATGCAGATGTGGTACTCATTAGTGATCATTGATTTATTACAAATTCATTTGTAAGTAGCCCCCCGTCATTGAACCCCTCAGGTACCACGTCGATCGCTGATCGTGCCATCTGATAAATTGGAGGCCTTTCTGGGGTGAATCAAGGTTAAAAAAAATACATACCTTATCCATGTGCTAGTGGAGAGACCGTTGCGGCCATCTTGATTGAAGAAACGGCAAAAAGAACTTGTGCGGCAAAATGATGACGTCAGCACGTCGTAACATTGGCAGGACACGGTGACGTCATCAGTAATGACATCACCGCGTCCAGCCAGTGTCATGACGATTTTGTGCAGTTTCTTCCATCAACATGGCCGTGACTGCCTCTCCATAAGCAAATGGATGAGGTGAGTATGTTTTTATTTTTTTGCCACCATTTCAGGAAATATGGATTCGTTACCATGGAGCACAAGGAAATTCGGCTTCACAGCGAATCAAATTTTTCCTGAAATTCGGATTGAAGTCAATTCGTTTGGCTTTGATTCACTCAACACTAGTACCAGGAGCGTAGCTATAGGGGGTACAGAGGTAGCAGTCGCTACCGGGCCCAGCCTGAGGGGGGCCCAAAGACCCTTGTGCCACATAAGAAGACACTGGTATTATAGAAAGTGCAGGCTGGTCAAGTTACACCTCTGGCTGGAAAGAAAGGGTTAGGTCAAGAATTTGGCATGGGGGGGGGGGGGGGGGGGGGTACCGTTTCAATTTTTGCCTCAGGCAGCAAGAAGGCTTTGTGCTTCCCAGCCCCTGGCCACAAAGAACTGAGGGAAGGGGAGCCCAAGCTCAACTCTTGCACCAGGGCCCATGAGCTTTTAGCTACGCCCCTGACTAGTACTCATGCATCAACATGTCTAAGGAACTGTTGGAGATAGAGCCGAGCACTATCTCCATCCGTCCCATAGAAGTGAATGGAGTGATGTGTGGCCTGCACACATGGGGACTCCGGGACCTCCGTTCCTCTGATCACTGAGGACCTGGTCTTACTTCCAGCAATCAGACACTTAACTGTTCTTTGTGGGAAACCCCTTTGAGCTGGCAATATACATTAGATAGAGGTAGGCTAATTTTCAATAGTGGATGGGCACTCTGATAGATGGAGTCACATAGAGATCGAATATGTCACTATGGTTTTATTTGCAAAAACACATAAAATAATAAATAAATAATAAAAAAATCCCTATTAAGGCATGTAGCTTCCAAAATATATCAAATATATAGGCAATAAAATAAAGAGAATGAATAAAAATATAGACTGGCTGCCCCCTCTTTAAAATCAAATACCAATTGCAACACAAAAGCACTAACAAGTGTATGGAGCAGTGGTCTGCGAGTGGAATAAGTCCAATTGATTTCAGTATTCACGCAGACTCATGGATTTTGAGCCCCCTCATATAGAATTGCATATGATCGATATAGAGTCACATATAAGCGGTCCAAAGTCTGGAAGTGTTCCTGTGGATCATACACTTTAGTTCATATGTCTCCTGACCTGCGCCGGTGTGAAGCTTTGGGCTAATAGTCACCGGATATCGATCTTTATGTACCAGTACAGAGGACCTTATGTGATATATGGCTTGACTTAGTTAGAACTGTTACAGTGTATAATCGGTGGTTATGCAGTCGACTTTCAAATGTAGAGGGTAGTACTCGCGATTGCGCTTTCATTCGTGGCGTCCCACGTGGAATAGCTAAAAAGTAAGCTTACCTACTGCTTTATATGTTCTAAAAGAGCATTCGCTACAGTCTTGTAGCGAGTCTATATTCGTCTGCTGGTTTGTAGCAAGATATGTTCGCGGTCCCGGTAACTCCGCTTGTTACACTGTGGGCAAACTTTCTTGGGCGTCCCACGTGTCTTAACGTAGCTGGAGTCCCAATGTTGGGAATGGATCAGTTACGTGCCTGTTCCTGTGTAGATGTCCGTTCCGGGTTGCCGCTATCTGGTGCCTTTAGTGAAGCGCTTCACTTGCTGGAGACTCAGTCGGTGTATGCAGGCATATGTCCGGCTATTTTATCTGATGACCGAGTATGTCGTCCACGCCAGACGCGTTTCAGGGACTTTACTGTCTCCTTCCTCAGTGGCTCTGCTCGGTCTGGGTTAGTAGCCGGATTTTATATGGATGCTCTCAAAGATACCTGGAAAACATGGGCTGAATCCAGTGATTGCTTTATCTTTGCGATATAAATGCGTTTTTTATATGGACTTATGCGTTTTTTGGTCTATTATATCTCCATCGGTCGTAATAAAATTCCTATGTTTTGGTTTTCACTTCATAGATTGCGTTAGGGAGATATAGCTATAAATCCAAAACTTGCTCACAGAGACAATTTATGCAGTATATATAGAGAGGGCGTCAGTGAGCAACAATAACTGCGATTCTCTTGCGGTACAGGTGCGTTTTTATATGGACTCGTGCGTTTTTTGGTCTATTGTGTCTCCATTGGTCGTGATAAAATTCTTATGTCTTGGTTTTCACTTCATAGATTGCATTAGTGACAAATAGCTATAAATCCAAAACTTACTCATAGAGACAGTTTATAAAATATATATAAAAAGATATATAAAAAGAAACATCATTGGGCAGCAGTCGCTGCATAGCGGCCTTTAGGACACTTCAAGGTTAACTCCACTATTCAGGTATCTGTATCTCTGGTTATAGAATACAGCTATCTATGGGGCTATGTCTTATATGTTTCACTTGGTTCCAGAGATTTTTTTAAATATTTACTGATAGTGTACCTCAATAATAGCCCCAAATAAGTATATGGTAGTCATAAACTATTATATTTTAGTTTTGCACCTATGTTCTGTATACATAAAAAATTTGTTATTACAGGTATATTATTTGCCGATCGTTCTCCTTAAGGGGGATGTGGATATTCATTCATATAATATATGTACTTTTGTGGCTTGATGGCTCCCCCTGCTTTACTCTGAACCCAATCTTGTCCCTACATGAATAGTATTCTCTATCATTAATATATATCTGTTTATTGTGCAATATCACGATTATATATTGTTCCCTATATAGTCAACATCTCCATTTGATATTCCACGACTGTCTCATAGCTCGTGAAATTCAAATTTGATGGTGAAATGAGGGGGACGGTCTGATGTGAGTGACCGAAATGATGACGTCAGCACGTCGTAGCATTGGCAGGACACGGTGACGTCATCAGTGATGACATCACCGCGTCATGACGATTTTGTGCAGTTTCTTCCATCAAGATGGCCGTGACTGCCTCTCCATAAGCAAATGGATGAGGTGAGTATGTTTTTATTTTTTTGCCACCATTTCAGGAAATATGGATTCGTTACCATGGAGCACAAGGAAATTCGGCTTCACAGCGAATCAAATTTTTCCTGAAATTCGGATTGAAGTCAATTCGTTTGGCTTTGATTCACTCAACACTAGTACCAGGAGCGGAGCTATAGGTGGTGCAGAGGTAGCAGTCGCTACCGGGCCCAGGAGCCTGAGGGGGCCCAAAGACCCTTGTGCGACATAAGAAGACACCGGTATTATAGAAAGTGCATGCTGGTCAAGTCAAAAATTGCCTCAGGCAGCAGGAAGGCTTTGTGCTTCCCAGCCCCAGGCCACAAAGAACTGAGGGACGGGGGCCCAAGCTCAACTCTTGCACCAGGGCCCATGAGCTTTTAGCTACGCCCCTGACTAGTACTCATGCATCAACATTTCTAAGGAACTGTTGGAGATAGAGCCGAGCACTATCTCCATCAGTCCCATAGAAGTGAATGGAGTGATGTGTGGCCTGCACACATGGGGACTCCGGGACCTCCGTTCCTCTGATCACTGAGGACCTGGTCTTACATCCAGCAATCAGACACTTAACTGTTCTTTGTGGGAAACCCCTTTGAGCTGGCAATATACATTAGATAGAGGTAGGTTAATGGTTGGACAGTTGTTGAATGAACGATTGTCTGAAGAGAGATTGTTTCAGTGAGGCGGCCATACACATTCATTCCGTATTTGCCATTACTGCCATTCACACCAGCCATATATGTTCAATGATGTTCAGTGGAGGAGGAACAATCTTGCTGAGATTCTTCTTTTAGGGCTCGTTCACATGACAATGCACGGGCACCTTCCGTGGGGCAGGCGCATGGGGATTGCAGACCCATTCACTTGAATGGGTCCACGATCCCTACGTTCCGCAAAAAGATGGAGCATGTTCAATCTTTTTGCGGTGCGGAGGCATGGAACGGAACCCCAGAAAGAACTCCGTAGTGCTTCCGTAGTGTTCCGATCCGTGCTTCCGTTCCGCATCTCCGAATGGGTCTGCCTCCGTGGTGCGGAATGACAACGGAACGGAGCCCGTGTATTGCGGATCCGCAAATGCGGTCCGCAAAACGGGAACGGGAGACCAACGGTCGTGTGAACAAGCCCTTAAGTGTAGATCATTTGAGGTGAAAAGATTTTTGTCTATCAGAGAAAAATTCTAAAATGTCTGACTTTCTAGACAATGCCATTGGTTGGAATAATTGAATGTTTGCTGTTAAAGTTTGTTCATTATCGTTGCAATTAGTGATGAGTGAAGTATGGCAAAATTCGATTCGGCTGCCTTGCCAAATTTTACAACAAAATTCTTGCATTTCTTTGTACATGGTAGGTGCAATGACAGGGAGCGGCGATTGCACTGCCCCCCGTCATTGTACCCCTCAGATGCCGCGTTCATAGCTGGTTGCAGCATCTGACAGTAATAATATAGTATAAGTATAAAGTATAAAATAAAAAAATAAAAAAAATTAAATCATGCTTACCTCATCCATTTGCTTGTGACGGGCCGGCCACCGCCATCTTGATTGAAGATCTAGCGTGAAATCTTGTTCAGCCCGTGATGACGTCATCGCGTCGGCCGGCGTGGTGACGTCATTCGTCACCACACATAGGATATTCTGCGCGATCTTCAATCAAAATAGCGGCGGCTGGGCCGTTGCGAGCCATTGCATTAGGTAAGTATGTATTTTTTGGTGTTTTTTTACACTATTTCAGGGAAATACGAGGAAATTCGGCTTCGCTATGAATCATTTAGGAAATGAGTCAGGTAAATCCAGTCGAATATGGTGCAGTCATGCACTTTTAACGCATTTTTGTTTGGTTATGTCTGCGTATGTTTTTTACAACTGTTACCGATCCATGTATATATTTTTTTTTAAAAGGTTAGTATAGTTTAATAATTATGGTTTTTATTGAGTGGATTGTAGGATCTTCATGCAATACCCTTGGTATGTTATGATTGTTTGTGGAGAACATGGTTTATAGGCTGCTGAAACAACTCTCTACTTTTTAATGCCGTGTCATTTTTAGGTCTATCATTCTGTACCGATTACTTTCTTACAGGGTTATTCCCATTTTATAGATTTATGACATAACCACAGGAGCGATTGCCATAATTCCCATCTACACAGGTGAAGGTCCCAGAGGTGGGACACACATCCATCAAGCATTTTAAAGATGGGCTTATTCCCTTTATATATATATTTTTTGTATTCTAAGCTCATGTTTTATGATCCAGTGCTATAAATCCTCTGCATAGACGTAGAATATTATCAGTTCTCTGTCTGCCTGCAGTCACCACTAGGGGGAGCTTCAGAGCTTACTGCATACTGTTTTATTATTGAGCTTAAAGGGGTTTTCTGGGATCTTAGAATTAATGACTTATCCTCAGGATAGGCCATCAATATCTGGTTGGCATCGGTCTAACACCCCCGCACCCCTACTGATTAGATATTCTGCAGTAGCTCCAGCGTCAGCACTGCATGGTTCTTTCCATTGTGTAGTGGAACAAACTGGTTACTGTGGCGATGCTCATTGCTTTTTTGGTTTTGTTATAGCCGTGTACACCATGCAGGAAAAAAACATTTTAACGCTATTCTGATGGTCAGTACAATTAGCGATAGTAATTTTATATAGTCTTTTTTTACATCTTACCTACCACACAAAAATTGTGTGTCCTCATTTTCTGGGAACTATTTTTTATTTTTTTTGCCATAGTCTTGTGTGAGGGCTCGTTTTTTGCAGGTTGAGGTGTTGTTTTTATTTGTACCATTTTGGGCTACATCAGACTTTTTGATCACTTTATATTATGGTTTTTGTGAGGCAAGGTGACAAACAATGGGTGTGTCGGCATAGTTTTTATTTTATTTTTTATACAAGGCTCACCTGAAGGGATCGTTCATGTGACATTTTTATCTTTTTATAGAGCAGGTCGTTACTGACTCAGCGATATCAAATATGTCTATTTTTAAATGGCTTGATGAGGGGAGAGGGTTGCTATTTTTACTTGAAACTTTTATTTTTTAATTTTTGGAAAAATTATTTTCTACTTTTTAATTTTGTCCCACTAGGAGACTTTGGAGGGTCTGGTGACTTCTACAACGCATTACAGTACATAGTGTATTGCAACGCATTGTGACTGACAGTTGGCCTATGAGACCCAGACTAGGGGACTGGACCTTATAGACCTCTGTAGCCGGTAGGCCCTGAGACCTTTGTAAGCCTTTAGCAGCCATCAGCACCCTGAAGAGCCAGTGAGGTGAAAACAGGATCTTGATCCCTCTGCAAACCACTTAGATGCGGTGGTCAGCATTGGCCACGGCATCTAAGAGGTTAATCTGCCGGCATCAAAGTTTTCACCAATGGTGGAGGTTTTTTATGAAAAAAAGCTCAGAACGGTGTAAAATAAATAAAAAATTCATGCTCACCTCAGCAATCCACCCACAGATGCTGGTTCAGACTCTTCCCAGTCTCCCGCTGGTCTCTACCTCCTGGTCGGTTTTAAGACACTGGAAACTGCTCAGCCGGTCACTGGTCACATCCATGGCCCGATTTTGCCAGTGATTGGCCGAGTGGTCATTAGTGTGTGACCAGAAAGATCAGGAAGCAGAGTCTGGCTTGGGACCAGGAAGCCTCATAACAGGAGCGTTGCTGGGATCAGTAAGCAGTAAGGTGAATGCGACGGTTTATTATTTTACGCTATTCCGTGACTTTTTTTTATAACAAAAGTCCCCTTTGGAACTCTGTGTCATAAAAAATGCATTTCAGACACTGATCAGGACAGCATTTAATGATTTTTTTTCAATTAAGAATTGGTGCTCAAAGGAGGACTTTCAGTTTAATCATGTTCCACAGCTTTATAATATGTATTTTTGTTTTTCATTCCTCACCATGTTCAGGATATCTGCTTGCTGTCAATGAATACAGACTTTCTTGTTGCTACATCCAGAGGCCAAAAATCAACTCAGACCCAATACATAATCATCTGAGAGCTAAAACCTGAACTGATCCATTTCACCTTCACTGATACATTGTAGCAAACTATCAGGAAAGGAGGGAAACCTGTGCTGCTTGTGCAGTGACCCCTGGGGGGAGCCGGAGAAGAGGATGGGAGTTGTAGCAGCCCTGACGGTGATGTATCATGGTGTACTCCCTCAGGCTGTCGCTCCCTGGGGTCGGTGCAGTAAAGGAGGGACACCCTGTGTTCCCTCGGAGTACTCCTTGTAGTCGTGGGCTCCCTGCCTAATGGCAGTTTTGGGGTGCTCTTGATGTTTAATGTCCATGTGGGTGCTACACATTGAACGTGATGGAAGGGCAGTGGTCAGCGTGTGGCGTTAGGTGAGTGAGAGACTAGGCCAAACAAAAGTCTCTCTTAACTGTGTGGACAATAGGAGTTGTAGTACATCCAGCAGTTATCTGTACACAGTGCAGATGTCCAGTGTGTAGCAATAGCCCTCTAATAAAGTCTCTGTTGCTGAGATCTCTGGCTAGCAATTACAATCTGGCAACCGTGGCTGTAATGTCCTCTCTTCTGGGGGTGCATAGGGTGTCTTAACATGTTATCCCTTTGCAGCAGCAGGGCCTGGTACACATCTAGTTGACCATGCAAATCCTCCTTACAAACTACCTCTCTGTCATCTCCTGGAGCTCTTGATGATGTAGAAAGCTCTAGGGCTTGAAGCTGAACTCTGGGGGAGAGGAAGACATCATGTCTGCTCCCTACCGCCACCCTTATCGCAACTACTCCAACTGGAATCTTCTGGAACCGGGGGGGCAAGTCCCCTAACCTCCAGAGAGGACTTGGCCAGGATTCTTAGTTAGTTAGTATTGCACTTGTTATATTTTGTTCACAGAGAATTGTCTAGACTGGATGCAATTGTAGCAAACCCTCTGCTGTAAGGATCATTAGGTCTGTACATTTTTTTTCCTACGTACAAAAATACTAAATTCACCGGATTTATTAACATTTGAAACTGCAGGAAACTGTTGTCTATTAGGTGGTTGATATGAACAAACCTGAAATTGTTCTTCGGCTGAGTTTCGGCAATGGGTGAGTTTCCTATTACAGAGCTGTCATTCCCCTATAAAACAGCAGAGGCTTTATTACACTTCCCTATTTCAGCCTCCATTGTCCATACGCGGGAAATATAGCTCTGTAATAGAAAATGCCAGCGGAGGGAGTTTTCTATTAGGTGGCTTTCAAAGAGGTTGATATATTGGCTTGCAAGAAGTTTGAGCATTGGTCATAGGGAGCGGGTGGCCTCCTTAATTAAAGAGGTTATCTGAGTGTTTTATACTGATGACCCATCATTAGGATAGCTCATCTGTATCTGATCGGTGGGGATCCAACTCCTGGCATCCACGCCAATCAGCTGTTTGAGGAGGCCGTTAAGCACCACAGCCTCCTCCTAGATTACCAAGCACAGCGCCGTCCATTGTATAGTGGATGTGCTTGGTATCGCAGCTCAGCTCCACTCACTCAATGGAACTGAGCTGTCCCTAGAACAAGTTTTCCCAATTTTTCGACTGACTGACCTTCATTTCTTAAAGTAATGATGGCCACTCGTTTTTCTTTACTTAGCTCCTTTTTTCTTGCCATAATACAAATTCTAACAGTCTATTCAGTAGGACTATCAGCTGTGTATCCACCTGACTTCTCCTCAACGCAACTGATGGTCCCAACCCCATTTATAAGGCAAGAAATCCCACTTATTAAACCTGTCAGGGCACACCTGTGAAGTGAAAACCATTTCAGGGGACTACCTCTTGAAGCTCATCAAGAGAATGCCAAGAGTGTGCAAAGCAGTAATCAAAGCAAAAGGTGGCTACTTTGAAGAACCTAGAATATGACATATTTTCAGTTGTTTCACACTTGTTTGTTATGTATATAAGGGCTCTTTCACACTTGCGTTCTTGTCTTCCGGCATAGAGTTCCGTCGTCGGGGCTCTATGCCGGAAGAATCCTGATCAGGATTATCCTAATGCATTCTGAATGGAGAGAAATCCGTTCAGGATGCATCAGGATGTCTTCAGTTCCGGAACGGAACGTTTTTTGGCCGGAGAAAATACCGCAGCATGCTGCGCTTTTTGCTCTGGCCAAAAATCCGGAACACTTGCCGCAAGGCCGGATCCGGAATTAATGCCCATTGAAAGGCATTGATCCGGATCCGGCCTTAAGCTAAACGTCGTTTCGGCGCATTGCCGGAGCCGACATTTAGCTTTTTCAGAGTGGTTACCATGGCTGCCGGGACGCTAAAGTCCTGGCAGCCATGGTAAAGTGTAGCGGGGAGCGGGGGAGCAGTGTACTTACCGTCCGTGCGGCTCCCCGGGCGCTCCAGAGTGACGTCAGGGCGCCCCAAGCGCATGGATCATGTGATCACATGGATCACGTCATCCATGCGCATGGGGCGCTCTGACGTCATTCTGGAGCGCCCCGGGAGCCGCACGGACTGTAAGTATACCGCTCCCCCGCTCCCCGCTCCTACTATGGCAACCAGGACTTTAATAGCGTCCTGGGTGCCATAGTAACACTGAACGCATTTGGAAGACGGTTCCGTCTTCAAATGCTTTCAGTACACTTGCGTTTTTCCGGATCCGGCGTGTAATTCCGGCAAGTGGAGTACACGCCGGATCCGGACAACGCAAGTGTGAAAGAGGCCTAATTCCACATGTGTCAATTCATAGTTTTGATGCCTTCATAGTCATGAAAATAAAGAAAACTCTTTGAATGAGAAGGTGTGTCCAAACTTTTGGTCTGTATTGTATGTATGTGTATATATATATATATATATTTATTTAACAGAAAAAATGGCCATCAGATCTCCCAACCCCCACACTGCGCAGGCGCGGAGATCGGATGGATGTTCTGTAGTTAGCCGCGTTTGCGCACTGGGCCGTAATTTTTCCCTACCCTAAGGCTGGTAAAGGGCTCTCCGGCGCATGCGAGTGTCCCGGTGTCCAGCTGAACTCCGCTGTGAGATTTCCCTAAACCGTCGTTAGGCGCATGCGCAGATCGGCACAACTCCGGCACGCCTCCTCACGTCATTTCCGGTGCGACCAGAAGTTACGAGGTAGGGAAATCTCACGAAGTAGGGTAATGTAACGTTACACCGGCGCAGGCATGGAGCGACAAGATGAGGCTAATGCCAGGAAGAAAGTACTGGGCATGCGCAGGATTTCGCTGCGTCGGGAGAAAAAAACAGCCGCCCAGTGCAGTAAATACTAATGAGATGGGCGGCACTAGAAGACGGCAGTTGGGGTGCAGCTGGGCACAGAACTGAATGAGGGACAGCCCCTGGGCACAAAGTAAGGTAATTTGCATATTGATAAAAAAAACTCTTTTTATAAGTAACGGAAAGGCAGCGAGGGGTGATAATGGTATTGTTTAATTAAGCATATTGAGACCAATAGAAGAATATATGTCACTTTATATGCTCTAACGGCCTGTCAGTGTCTCATCAAAAACAGCTGAACACACAATTGTTTTTTATTTATTTTTTTAAATCTCTACGTTTGGGGTCTAAATGTCTTTTTACTATATTTTCTGGCTTTATTGCCCCATATACGGAATAGAGAATATTAGGGTCTTTTCTCCAGCGCTGTTGTCAAGTGTAGCTAATTATTTTAGAGCAATACTATTTTACATTTCGGGATCATATTGATCCCTTCCTTAAGAGGATTCAACATTAGGGAAGATTATTAATGGCTTAAATAAAAGAGAGCCGAAAGTTGGAGGAGCTAATATAACACTGAGCGCACACGGTTTGGTAGACTTGGGCACATTAGACTCATTTTTTACCGTTACGCCACCTCTTGGGTCACATTAGGTAGAATTTTTGGTGTTTTTGCTATATTTTGCAGTTTAAAACAGCTTTTTAGAATCTTTATTTTTTTTTATGCAGCCAAGTGTTGCTTTAAACTCCATAGTACATTATAAAATCACTACATAAAGAGTGGGTTTTTTATGTTTTTTTATTTAATTTTTTGTTTTTTGGTGGGGAATATTAATGTGTATCCCAGTGTTTTAGCATGTTTGGTGTTTAGATTTTTACAAAACACGGCATGCTGTACGAATGGCCTTTTTCTGCTTCTCTATAAGGGCTCATGCACGCGACCGTTGTTTGGGTCCGCGTCCAAGCCGCATTTTTTTTTTATTTCAATGGGGCCGCAAAAGATGTGGACAGCACTCCGTTTGCTGTCACCATCTATTGCTCCGTTCCGTGGCCCCGCAAAAAAAATAGAACCTGACCTATTCTTGCGGACAAGAATAGGCACTTCTATCATGGGCAGCCCGTCCCTTCCCACAAATTGAAATGTGCGGAACGCAAAACACGGAGCGGTTGTGTGCATGAGCCCTATGACTTGGAAAACACCTGGAAAAATGGAATACAAGGAAATAAATGCCCTATTAAAACCGCTTGTAAAAATGGCAGAAAGAGAGCCAAAATAGCGAAGGCTTAAAACAGTATTTTGCACCTAAAAAAGTGCACTTTAATAAAGTGCCACATATTAAGACTCAACAAAGCCACGCCCATAAGTATATGACTCAACATTGGGAGCGTGTCACAAAGCTATAATAAATGTTATAATGCACTATAACTGCTGTTAATACAAAATGTGGCAAAAATCTGGTACAATACAAGTCAGAAACGAGCCGCGACCACGTTAATAAAGTGTGATGCTGCTGCAACATACATAATATGAAGGCGCTGAAGTGTGGGCGATATCTTAAAGGGGAATTCTAATTTTTCTCCTGAGTCCCAGAAATCTTCGACCAGTGTCAAAGAGGACCACATATGTCACCAAGCCCCATGACAACTTCTTTGCATTTTCCAAGCTGTTGGACTTGGACTGACAGTGGACATTGTTTCAATGTCAAAATATAAGTCAAAGTTAAACTCCTGTTTAAAGAGCCGGGTTTCAGGATTACTATGGTGTTTAACAGATACCTCATGTACATTTTCAATTTTTTTTTTATTATTTTATTTTAATTTGGACTCTCCTGACCCGTTTTCACCATGTAAACCAATCCCTTTTGTTTGTTTCCATTCTGTAATTAGCACTTCCTGTTCCTGTATCCAACCAAACCCATGATGCACTTCTCTTTTCTCTGTCACAGCTCCAGGGCCGCCCCTAACAACGCCCAGCTAGTTTATAGCTCCTCCCACCCAGCTAGTTACATGGACACTCCCCTATCACCGCCCCTATCAACACCCAGCAAGTTTATAGCTCCTCCCACCAGCTAGTTACATACACACTCCCCTACCATTGCCCCTAACAACGCCCAGCTAGTTTATAGCTCCTCCCACCCCGCTAGTTACATAGACACTTCCCTATCACTGTACATAATGACACCCAGCTAGTTTATAGCTCCTCCCACCAGCTAGTTACATGGACACTCCCCTATCACTGCCCCTAACAACACCCAGCTAGTTTATAGCTCCTCCCACCAGCTAGTTACATAGACACTCCCCTATCACTGCCCCACCCATGGACACACAGGAAATAAGAAAGAGCTGCATGGACATGGTCATGTGACCACAGCCCAGAACGGGAGATAGAAGCAATAAAGGGAAAAGAAATACATTACAAAATTACAGCGACCTTCATACATTATTCATATATGTTGAAGCAAACAGGGAAGCCCCTTTAAGAACTAAATCATATAACGGTTGTTATCTAGTATAACACAATAGCCTTGGAAAACCTATAATAATAGAAAAATAATCTTTATTTATATATCGACAACCACAGCAGTTTACAGTTCATGTAAAAACAGAATTTATAAACCACATAGCAACAAAACAAGTCAACAATTAAAGCGAGGAGCGAGGACCCTGCTCACAAGAGCTTACAATCTATGAGGAGGTAGGGGTGACACAAGAGGAATGAGGGCCCTGCTCACAAGAGCTTACAATCTATGAGGAGATGAGGTAACACAAGAGGAGTAAGAGACCTGCTCACAAGAACTTACGATCTATGAGGAGATGAGGTAACACAAGAGGAGTGAGGGCCCTGCTCACAAGAACTTACAATCTATGAGGAGATGAGGTAACACAAGAGGAGTGAGGGCCCTGCTAACAAGAGCTTACAATCTATGAGGAGGTAGGGGTGACAGAAGAGGAATGAGGGCCCTGCTCACAAGAGCTTCTAATCTATGAGGAGGTAGGGGTGACACAAGACTCGAGGAATGAGGGACCTGCTCACAAGAGCTTACAATCTATGAGGAGATGAGGTAACACAAGAGGAGTGAGGGCCCTGCTAACAAGAGCTTACAATCTATGAGGAGGTAGGGGTGACACAAGTGGAATGAGGGCCCTGCTCACAAGAGCTTCTAATCTATGAGGAGGTAGGGGGTGACACAAGAGGAGTAAGGACCCTGCTCACAAGAGCTTACAATCTATGAGGAGATGAGGTAACACAAGAGGAGTAAGAGACCTGCTCACAAGAACTTACGATCTATGAGGAGATGAGGTAACACAAGAGGAGTGAGGGCCCTGCTCACAAGAACTTACAATCTATGAGGAGGTAGGGGTGACGCAAGAGGAGTGAGAGACCTGCTCACAAGAACTTACAATCTATGAGGAGATGAGGTAACACAACAGGAGTGAGGGCCCTGCTCACAAGAACTTACGATCTATGAGGAGATGAGGTGACACAAGAGGAGTGAGGGCCCTGCTCACAAGAACTTACAATCTATGAGGAGGTAGGGGTGACACAAGAGGTAACGAGTGCTTGTTTTGTGCCATGTAACAAAATAAGGGAGTAGATATAAAGCTGCATGAGCCATCACTCACTGATATCTACAGTGCTTCTCAGTGTGTGGGGTGTGGTGGATACTGATGGATCAGGTTCAGAAGAATGAAGTAGGGAAGAGTTAGTTCAGGGGACCATCTAGAAGTCTAGAAAGTATTTCTGTTGTTCCTCCGATATAGCTGTGTATTTTAATTGGATTCTCAAGCCATGTCCAGAATATTATAACAAATAGAGTTTGGGCCGTCTCTTCGGGCAAGACATTTATAATAATTGCAGTTTGACACAGTTTCTAGAGAACATGAGAAGCATTTTGGCTTCATCCCTAGAATAGATGTTTATTTAAAAAAAAGTACTTTCTGCGCAGCAAAAATAGATGTTCAAACCGTAATAACTGCACAAGGATCGGTGATCTGTATGGAAGAGTGGGGCCCACACAGCAAAAGTTACAATGAGCCTCTAATTATGCATCCAGAACTTGTAAGAATACTGGGTGAACGCTACTTTTAATTACTGTGTGTCAGAATTTAGGCAATTAGGTCATGGCTAGTGCTATTAGCGGGATGGGGTATTGGGGGGTTAATACTTTATGTTTGTGCATTTATGTTTTCTATTTTTGTTTTTTTATGCCTTAGTTTTTTACTAGAACTGTTACTGGGTATTGGGGTAGTCAGTGCTGTAACTGTCATAGTTGTGCTGTGCCATGACCACCAGGACTAATAGAAGCAATGGTCCTAATGGTGCCTTATTTCTATAAAGAGCACCCAGAGCCACTTCTGTCTTCACCCCCATTGGCTGGAAGTCTCTGGCAGACAGGTGTAACGGGCAGTGGATGTTGAGCCACTGTGTCAACTAACCCGTTTCGCTTTGGGCTTTCCCTAAAGGTGTTATCCTGGCAGTCTCCTGGTCTTCACCCTTTAACTCCTATAGAGGGATCTGGTCTTCTTTGCAAGGTAGCCGGGAGGCCCCTATCTTTTGGGATAATCCCAATGTAGTTGGCACTTGACCCACGGGGGTCAGAGACAACCACACCAGTTCGAAGCACCAAAGGGTCAGGCAACATTCTTAGTCAGTTAACAAACCGAGGTCAGGGCAGGCAGAATACGTGTGTACCCGAGAGACTAGTCTGAGATCAGGGCAGGTAGCAGTGGGTCAATACAGAAGTCAGACTAAGCTCAAGTCAGGCAGCGAAAGGTCAGAGGTTTGGTAAATGGGCAGACTGTCAGAAAAGCACAACTTCACTGGTCGCTAGCTCTACAGCTTTCACTTTCGGTGTATCTGCAGACTGTTTCTTTCTGCTTCACGGTGTGGCCATCAGGGAACTGCTCTGACGGCTCAATGTGCAGCGGTAATCATGAATTGACAGCTCCAAAACACCCACTATAGCTAAATTCTTATCAAACTGATTATATGGCTTAAATGAGTGTTTACGAGCTGTTAGGCGCCGAGGACCCCTGTACCGGAGATAGGTCTGGATACCAGGGATGGGACCTACATTTATGCCATATCTAAGATGAAATCGTTCATTTTTACACCATTTATTATAACAGTGATTGAAGAGATTAATTTTGATAATTATTCTTGACCATTCACATGCCAGTCACACCATTTACATGCCAGTCACACCAGCAGTTCTTAGGACACACGCAAGTACAGTATGCCCTTAGAACATACAATATAGGGTATCCTCGGCATAACCCTGGGGCTGATGGTTAAACATGGCTAGGGCAAAACCATGTGTAATGCCCTGGACATTTGTGGACATGTGCCCGTTTCCCCTATGCAAAGTTATAAACTTCTTACTTTATTTCACTTGAAAGGGTTAACTTGCACTGTTGAATACTGTTTAACTACATTTTATATGTTGTGATATATACAGTGCCTTGCAAAAGTATTCACCCCCTTGACTTTTTTCGTGTTTTGGTGCCTCACAACCTGGAATTAACATGGATTGTTTGAGGATTTACATCATGTAATTTACAGAACATGCCAACGCTCACTTTAACATCACGGTCTCCTCAAACAGCTGATTGGCGGGGGTGCCAGGAGTCGGACCCCCACCATCTCATAACTCTCTGAGTACAGATGTTATACATGTTACCTGCAGTCCTATGTAACACCCCACAGAACACAGTGAATTATTGTGTTATGTGGGGTGTTACATAGGACTACATGGAACATCTACTACATTATCTGCACACAGAAAGTTATCACTGTTATCTGGGCTGTTACATAGGACTGCAGGTGACCAATTTTAGTTGCCAAATTTAAAATACATACAATTATGATAAAAAAAGACTTGGAGGAGAAGATGAGACACAGGTCACAGTAGTGAGCCAGCTCTACATATAGGGGGATACAACATCACATACATGTTACATCCAGGGACATCTGCTGTCATGTAGACCTACTCTTTCCTCTTCTCCGTTTGACCCAGAACGCCATGACTAATTCTATCAGCCGCATCTCGTCTCTACAGAGTTTGTTACAGACACGGTAGATTTCTCATAATTGGGGCCATTTATCAAACTGGTGTAAAGGAGAACTGGCTTAGGTGCCCACAGCAACCAATCAGATTCCACCTTTCATTTTCCAAAGGAGCTGTGAAAAATAAAAGGTGGAATCTGTTGCTATAGGTAACTAACTCAGTTCTACTTTACACCAGTTTGATAAATGACCCCAAAGGTCCCTATAGTGTCTACAGCAATTATAATGTCCCCTAGAGTGCCCCAGTAATAATAACACCCTATATTGTGCTCCAGGTAATAATGCCTGTATAGTGTCCCCAAAAATAATGTCCCCTAATAGAAACGCCCCCACATTGCCCCCATAAAGTTATTTCCCCCACAATGCGCCCATATAGGAATTTCCCCCACACTATCCCCACACAGTAATTTCCACCACACTGCTCCCATATAGTAATTTCCCCCACACTATCCCCATATAGTAATTTCCCCCACACTGCCCCATATAGTAATTTCCCTCACACTATCCCCACACAGTAATTTCCACCACACTGCCCCATATAGTAATTTCCACCACACTGCCCCATATAGTAATTTCCACCACACTGCCCCATATAGTAATTTCCCCCACACTATCCCCATACAGTACTTTCCCCCACACTATCCCCACACAGTAATTTCCACCACACTGCCCCATATAGTAATTTCCCCCACACTGCTCCTATATAGTAATTCCCCCCACAAAGTAATTTCCCCCCACACTGCCCCCATCAAGTAATAACCCCCCACACTGTCCCCATTAGATAATTTGCCCAGACACTGCATTCCATTAAGCAATTTGCCCCCCACAGTATTAATTTCTTCACACTGCCCCTACAGTATTAATTTCTCCACACTGTCCTCACAGTATTCCCCCCATGGTAGTAATTTTCCCCCACAGTATTAATTGTCCCCCACACTAGTAGTTTGCCCCCCACTGTCCCTTCAGTAATGTCCCCCAAAGTTGGCACACACAAAATAAAAAAATAAAAGCTAATACTTACCTGTGTCCCAGTCGGCGCTCACTCGTAGATGGTGCAGGCGGCAGGCGCGCTGCACACACACGTCAGTGTGCTGTGTCCGGGCACAGGCGTGAAGTCATCATGCCCACCTGCTCTGGGATTTTTTACCTACTAGGCCTGAAGCCTATGGCGGTGATCGGCAGACGGCGGCAGGGCAGGGAACTATGCGCTCCCGTGCCCCGCCGTAGTTTGTGGGCGTTTGGGTCGGCATTGGGCCCCCCAGCGATGCCGGGCCCGGGGCCACAGACCCAAATTATAATCCGCCACTGGCGAGAGCAGTCACAGACCCTAGTGTTCTGTAGTTAGAGAACCGTGCTCAGAAGAGGCGACTATGACAGATTACTGAGTGACCAGAAGAAGATGATGAGATGGGGATACTCTGCCACAGACCATGGCTCACTATCCTCTGATCAGAGTACCAGCCTTCTGAGACAGACAGAGGGAAAGCTATCTCAGGTCTTTCCTCAGCATCAAACCCTTCTTCTGCTAGAGAGGAGACTGGAGAAGCTAGCCCTTTGCCTCGCCTTTATTGTTTTGCACCTGAATTCCTCCAGTAAAGAAGCCCCCTGGTTACTGCAGACCCTGACTCTCTGGACTTTTTCCCCATCGGGGTGCACCACGCCTTACCATCCCTTTCAGAGAACAGCAACATGTGGTGACACCTCAACAGTGTCTGGAGGACCCAGCGTAGCATTGGGGCCTCCCCAAACCCGGCCACTGTGCATGCATCTGAAAGGAGTTATCCCATGATTAAAGGGGTATTCCGATTATAAGACGTGATAACTATTTGATCACCAATCACCAATCTAATAGTTATCCCCTGGGTTTATGGGTGTTCCCGGGAGTGGTTTAAATGTTCCAAAGTTACCAGCTATAATGTTGTTAAGTATGGACTTGTAATACGCTGTCCTTCCATAGGGCGGCATATTGTATTAAGCTGGCACATTCCCTTGAAGCTTAGTACATCAATATGTATTCTAATTCTATATCCTACCTGGAGTGAATAGTAGCGGTGTTGTGGATAGTTAGATAGTGTGGGGTTTCGCTCTGGTAGATAGGGTAAGTGGGTTCTTAACTCAAACGTCAGTGTTTATTCACACTTGATGCAATTGCACAAAACAGCACGTAACTTTGCAGTCTTGGTGTTAATTCACACACAATGGAAAGTTCATATAACACAAGTCACCTTGCTGGCAGTTCTGCCTTCAGTAGCATGCAGCTCTCAGCCCTCCAGTACAGCACAAAGCCTCAGATCCCAAAACAGAGACCTTTCTGCTGAGCCCAGCTGCCTATTTAAGGACAGCCAGGTGCTGCCAAAACCCGGATCCGCACTTAAACTCTGGTCCGGTATTTGACCTCACCTGGCTGGAAACCAGCCCAGCCGCACATGCTGGGAGGAAAATACCTGCCTTGCCAGACACAACCCCTCACTGTGTCACAATAGATAGATAGATAGATAGATAGATAGATAGATTAATTTCTCCTTTAAAGTGACTCTCCAGCTCAAGAAGAATCACATTATTGGTGAAATCAACAGAACACTTACATGGTTCCCTCCTTTTCATCTTTTCCGCTGCAGATTCACCAATTCACGGGCACTTTATAAGATGGCGGCACCACTTCTCAGACTACCTGATGCATATTGTGCATTTGGTAGCCCAGGGGTGCACCCAGCCTTTCTGCTTCCGGAGGCGAAAAGCAAAATGGTGCCCCCCCCATGCCAGTTTCTTAACCTAACCTCTTTGCCACAATGAAAGCCTCATTGCCAATGGCCCATCTTGCCCCATCCTGGTGCTGCCTGAGGCGATTGCCTCACCTGGCCTCATTGGTGTTGCACCCCTGTTGGTAGCCCAAGACACTTCCTGCTGCCCTCAGATTTGTCAGCACTGCTCACATGAATAGTGCTGGCCAATCGAAGAGCAGGGCTGGACAAGCAGGACGTGTCTTGGACTAACCGATGCACAGGAGCTGAAAAGATGAAAAGGAGGTCACCAGGTAAGAGTTCTGTTTGTTCCCCAGTTAACATGATATATTTTTTTTTTCTTGAACTGGAGGATCACTTTAAGGCTTTCATGGGCAAGAAGAGCTTGATGACTACTTAGAATCTCTTCATTTTTCATTTTATAATTTCATTCATTTTAAGAGCCAGTGAATATTACTGACCGTACTTTATTATTTGTACATTAAGGCTGGATCGTCTCAAAGATGTCCTAATAATGAGAGGTTAGACTGATGGTGGGGGAAGGGGGGTTGTATAGTCAGAAATCTTGATTTCCATGTGTTTGCTTAACGATCACTAGTAAAAATAAACCATAATGTTTACGATTAAGCTGTGTCTCTGCCACTGCTGAGAAACCATCAGAACCAGGGGCGGACATACCGCATGTGCAGCTGGTGCGGCTGCACAGGGGCCCAGAGCAGGAGGGGGCCCCTTCTTACCGGCAGCAGGGGGAGAGGAGCGCTTCCATTGTGGAAGCACTCATCTCTATTCATCTGTATCGCTGTCCTTAGGACGGCGATACGGATGGATGCTGTGGCGGGGCAGGGGAGAGGCGTCTCTCTTCCCCAGTCCTCTCCTAGGCTACAGGCACTAGGTCTGCAACCTATCAGAGGGCGGCGCAGGCGGCGTGATGACGTCATCACGCCGCCTGAGCCGTACAGCGCGGGACACAGGCCGGAAGAGGCCTGCATCGCATCGCTGAAAGCGGCAAGGAGGTAAGTATGTGAGTTTATTATTTTTTTTTATTTACACTTTACTAGGAGCCCTATTTGGCACTCATGGGGGCATCTACTGGGGGCCCTATCTTATGTACTGGCACACATGGGGGGCACTATGGAGGAGGAGGAGCACTAAGGAGGCCCTATTTTAAATACTGACTCACATGGGGGGCACTATGGAGAGGGGGAGTACTATTGGGGCCCTATTTTATATATTGGCACACATGGGGGGCACTATGGAGGGGGAGGAGCATTATGGGGGGCCCTATTTTAAATACTGACACACATGGGGGCACTATGGAGGGGAGGAGTACTATTGGGGCCCTATTTTATATACTGGCACACATGGGCACTATGGAGAAGGGGGAGCACTATGGGGGGCTCTATTTTAAATACTGACACACATGGGGGCACTATGGAGGGGGGAGTACTATTGGGGCCCTATTTTATATACTGGCACACATGGGGGGCACTATGGATGGGGAAGAGCACTATGGGGGCCATATCAGTTACTGGCTCACATGGGGGGTACTATGGAGAAGGTGGGAGAGAAGCACTATGGGGGAATTTTCTGGGGCTCTATCTTATATATTGGCAGACATGGGGGGCACTATGGAGGGAGAGTAGCACTATGGGGGCCCTATCTTATATGCTAGCACACATGGGCACTATGAAGAAGGGGGGAGCACTATGGGGGCATCTACTGGTGACCCTATCTTATATACGGGCACACATTATGGGGGCATTTTATACTGGCACATTGTCAGGCACCATGGGGACAAGGGGAGGCTCACGATATAGGAGAATTTTATACTGGCACAAATTATAGGGCACTGAGGGGACCTTGGCTCTACTGGGGGCACTAAGAGGGGTTTTTGAGCACACAGTAGGGGGCATTGGCACACATTATGAGGGTACTATGGGGACATTGACTCTACAGGGAGCACTAAGAGGAGGTATTTTTTATACTGCCACACAACAGGGCACTTTTATGTACTGGCGCACAATATAAGAGGGCATTTTTCTACTGTTACACATTATAAAGAGAATTATTACTACTGGGGGCATTATGGTGGGCTTTATTACAGTTGAGGGACTATGAGGAACTTGAATACTAGTATGAGCACTATGGGAGCATTATTACTTCTGGGGCACAGTGGGGTCATTATTACTGTAGGGGCACTATTACTACTACGTGCTGTCTGGTAGATAATTATTTCTATTGGTGGGATTTTGGGGAGCACTGTTACTTTGGTGGGCACCCTGGCACAGCATCAGCTTAGCACAATTATTTTTGGGGAACATTATGTTTACACTATTAGTGTCGGGACACTGTTTCCTGGGCGCAGTTATTTTTTAGGACACTGTGTGCCAATAATTGAAGGGGAACTATCTGTGTGTAAGTAGTATAGAGAGCACAGCGGGCACAGTATTAGAGGGGTGTTGATTAGGTGGGAGGATGATGGAAAACTAGGAATCTAAGATGTCTGTCTGTCAAACCCTGCAGAGAGAAGAGATGGCTGGAAGAAACCATCATGGCGGTGTGGTCTGAAAGGAGATGATGAGGACAGAGAACATCTACATCAACGAAGACGTCCCTGGATGTAAGAGGTATGTGGACCTGTATTAGGCTACCTTCACATCGGAGTTAGTGATTCTGGCAGGATCTTCCAGCAGAGAACAGCTTGCCGGAATGATCCAGCACTGCTCAATGCAGACAGAATGTCCGCCAGCCACATTAACTATAATAGGGTCTGGCAGGGATTGGCCACAATCTGGCAAAAATGCAGAGAATCAGCGGGACACAAACCGCTGCATGCCTGAGATTGTGTCCGGCCAATTCCATGCCATTCCTCTGTCGGATCAGGTGGCAGACAGAATGCAGACAGCATTCAATGCAGACAGAATGTCCGCCAGCCACATTAACTATAATAGGGTCTGGCAGGGATTGGCCACAATCTGGCAAAAATGCAGAGAATCAGCGGGACACAAACCGCTGCATGCCTGAGATTGTGTCCGGCCAATTCCATGCCATTCCTCTGTCGGATCAGGTGGCCGGAGCGTAGTGCTGCAGGTGTGAAAGTAGCCTTACCCTGTATGTTTTGTATTGCTATAAGTAATATTAGGACGGAATAGGTTATGTTGAGAATTTGGCTTGGAAGGGGGGGGGGTGCCCAGGCACATTCTTTGCAGAGGGGCCCTCTGCTGTCTGTGTCCCTCCCTGCAGAACCCTTCTACTCATTAAACATCGTAGCACACAAAATAATCAAGACTTGGTAATCATCTTTTATTTTCTGCCTGCACTGACTGGGAGTGCACTAGAGAAGAAGCTTGACAGGAGATGGTCAAGTGCTGACCGGACTAATATTAAAGGGGGTCATCCAGTGGGATATTACAATGGGTAAAAAAATAAAAATTGCATTATTCACCTCACTGATCTCCGCCACTGCCGGTCAGAAACTGCTCTCATTCGTTCTTCTCTCCACTTCCTGGTCCTGGCTTAACACACAGGAAATGGGTGGAAATGTCTGCTCAGCCAATCACTAAATGATGAGATATGGTGGTATATTTCCATATATGCGTCTGTTCTTCACAAAGGGAGATGGACATTTATATCTCCCTATATAATTTTCTCGTAGGGGTTGGTTTCATCCAGCCATAGACACCGTAAGCTCATTGCAGCAAGTACTTGTTATGCTAATATATGCAAATAGTGTAAACCTCTAATTGCCGCCTATTATGGAGACCATGAATTCCACCACAGGAAATTGTATGAAATCATAACCAACTCATGATCTTTAAACTGATATCGTATATCATCTCATTTGTACGTGTTTGTGATCTACTATATTGATTATTTTGTGAATTGTTTAGTTTTAAGTGTTAATGTCAGGAATATAACCCAGCATTTATATTTTAGCATGTTTAATGGGTTTCCCAGAACCCTTAGGAAAGGCGATCAATATTACATTGTTGAGGGACTGACTTCGGGCTCCCCGACCCATCAGTTGTGGGCACCTTGTCCTCTTCATAGTTTACCAGGCACAGCACCATACTTTTAGTCGTGGCGGTACTCGGTATTGCAGCTCAAAACGTAACTGACTAAGAAAGGGCTCGAATGTCAGTGAATAGCCCAGGGAGTAGAGGGTATTGTAGACAACAACTGGGACCTCCTTCTAAAGGGTTGTAAAACTTAGCTTTTACTATAACAATTAAAATCAAATAGAGTCATATTTTGTGCTGGCAGATCATGAAGGGTTAAGTGTCAGGTATCAATACAGATAACATCAACTGGTCGGGGTCAATGTAGTTTTAGTGGCGGTTAATCATAACAAAGGCAGTGCTATTGGTATGCTAGCCTTCTTGTGCTTTCCCTATTAAGCCCTAGTCTAGCAAGAGGGAGCATCTCAAATTGGCTGTAGTCGGAGTACCCGCCCTGAGGAGAGCGACCCCCAGCCAGCTGGAACCTCGGACCTATTTAGAAAACCCTTATAGAGTATAAGCCCTGATTCCTCCTCCTTTAAGACGGAATCGAACAAGCGAACTAACGCGTTTCGCCGGGTAAAATCGGCTCTTCAGGGAGCAGCGTGGCAGGGAGTCAAAGTATAGAGTGGCAGTGGCCAGGGCCGGCCTTTGGGGTGTGCGAGCTGTGCGGCCGCACAGGGCGCCATGGCAACAGGGGCGCCCGGCGGCCGACACAGCCACTGGCGGATCCAGGGGGGGGGCAACAAGGCAATTGCATCCCCACCAAGCTGGCGGCGCGGTAGGGGGCCGCGGCGGGGGGGGGGGGGGGGCACAGGGAGAGGAACGCTTCCATTGTGGAAGCGCTCATCTCCATAGTCATCTGTATCGCCATCCTCAGGACCATATCCTATACGTCTGAGGAAGGCTCCAGATGTGAGTCGCAACGCGTCACGGATTATATGTGACAATAAAGATTTCCTTTTCTTCAAGCTACAGTGAGTGCCGGTCTTTCCTTACTATATTTATGAGATCGTGATCTCGGACGCGAGCACCACGCCATTGGTTACGGAGTGCCGGCTGATCATCATTTTCAGCGATACAGATGGCTGTGCTGAGGCAGGGGAGGGAGAGGCGAGTCCCTTTCCCTTCCTCTGATAGGCTGCAGGCACTAGGCCGGCAGCCTATCAGAGGCCGGCGCGATTACGTCATCGCGCCGCCTGAGCCGTACAGCGCGGGACACAGGCCGGAAGAGGCCTGCATCGCATCGCAGATACTGAGGTAAGTATAAGTGTTTTTTATTTTTTTTTATTTTATATATGCAATACTTTTACTGGCACATTGGGGGGCTGTTATTACTGGCACATTGGGGGGGCTGTTATAACTGGCACATTGGGGGGGTTGTTATTACTGGCACATGATGGGGGGCTGTTATTACTGGCACATGATGGGGGGCTGTTATTACTGGCACATGATGGGGGGGCTGTTATTACTGGCACATGATGGGGGGGCTGTTATTACTGGCACATGTAGTGGGGGCTCTTATTACTGGCACATGATGGGGGGCCGTTATTACTGGCACATGATTGGGGGGTTGCTCTTGTTACTGGCACATTATTGGGGGCACTTATTACTGGCACATTATTGGGGGCACTATAGGGGCATCTACTGAGGCCACAAAAAAAAGGTTATTTTATATGGGGGGCTCTGTACAGTAGAATTTTATACTGGGACACATTATGGTGGGCACTATGGGGAAGGGGGGAGAGGAGTACTATGGGGTCATCTACGGGGGGCACTAAGAAGGGGTATTTTATACTTGCAAATCAAGGGGGACACTGAGGGCATCTACTGGGGCATTTTATACTGGTACATTATGGGGGGCACTAGAAGAAAGGGGGGAGAGGAGCACTACGGGGGCACTGTATATGGGTATTTTATACTGGCACATTATGGGGGCACTATGGGGACATTAGCTCAACTGGGGGCATTACAAGGGGGTATTTTTTGCACTGTCACAATCTAAGGAGAATTATTTCTACTGGGGGGGTGGGCATTATGGTGGGCTTTATTACTCCCCCATGGTATGACCCCCTAGTAGCAGCACCAGCCTCTCCCTGCTCTGCTATCCCTCTGCCCTTTCTCCAAATCCTCATTATGAAATCTTTCTCATTAGGATAAAACACAACATCAGCTCCACCGAGCCCCCGGCCAAAGTGTTGAAGTGGCGTCCGAGATCCCCAAGGGCCAAGCCAAGTAATTGTAAGTTTTTATATGAAATATGTTTGTTATACACATATAGCCTACACTGTGCCACACAATATACAATATACCGCTACACTGTGTAGTCTGTTCTATAAGCACCATTGTTTTGTGGCGGCGGACAGAAAATAATCTGGAAGTGCCCCTCCCGAGACTAGCCTCTGGATCCGCCACTGGACACAGCTCGCAGTCGGTCTCTTACAGCAGGCCAGCCCGAGATTGTGTGAAAAACAGTTTGTTACAAAGATTGTTTTCCTCTTTCTGTATGTTTAGGTGAACCGGGTGGGGGGGCACAAGATTAGCTCGCACAAGGCGCCTGAACACCTAAGGCCAGCCCTGGGAGTGGCAAACTCTGAGTGAAATTGTGATCTATTTAGGCACAGAGTACCACCCAGAGAGGGGTCTCGGCAACACAGTTAGCCAGTAGCAAGCAGAGGGAGGGGCTGGCTAATCTGCTGGGCCTCCAGTCCTTGCATCATACTTCCGTCAGCCAATGCGTGACGAGGGGCGGGATCGGTACCTAGGGGACAGAGCAGCGCTTCCCCGGCAGGTCCTGCAAACCTAAAAGTCACCAAACTTTTAACATCGTGCGGACACAGTATTTGTTGATATGTTTGGGGGAATATTTAGTGTCACGGATGGTGTACAGGAAACAAGACAATGCAATACAATTAATGACTCACTGGATCCACAACTAAGGAACAAAAGGGAGACCCCTACATGAGTCCTGCCACTCTCCCTAATTGCTCAGCCTATGCGAACACTCCAAAGGTGGATGGGCGCATATCCACGTACCTCGGCTATCTAATACCTGAAGACCCTACAATAGTGAGGGGACACGACCACCGGCTCCCTACACAAGACACGGAGGGAGTCAGGGTCACCTGAAAATCCAGCAGACAGAAAATCATAAATAAAGGAACAGCACTTATCTTGCAGAGGACTGAGGAATAGAAACAGCATGCACACACACTCCAGGAAGTTGTATAAGCCGCAACCTAATGCATCATGGGGAGGAACTTAAAGGGAAGCAATCAGTCCAACTGCATGACAGCTGAGATAGACTAACGAGATGAGGAACTTAACCAAAACAAAGAAACTCAAGGAGGAGGATCTGGAAAGCTCCTGTCAGAGCTTCTCAACTGTCTGGTTGTGACATTTAGTATCTCATCATTGATGTTGTGAGTATGGTGGAGTGGATATATTAAGCCTTGGCTTGGCCCTATATGCGATCCTCAGTAACTTTTTTCAACCCAGAGGGCAGAGCTGTTAGTGATAAACTGGGGCACTGCAGGCATAGCAGGTCCTGTATAATTTAGATTGTCATAGTAACCATGATGTAGGGGATTTTGCTTCTTGGAAATTGGACTCCGTTTTCCTTCCCTTCTATTCTATTCCTAGACTGTTGCCCCTGTTTCCCATATAACCCGATTATTCTGTGTATTATTACACCTCTTCCAGTCCTTTATATACCCCAGGAGTAACATACAACCCTCGCAGATACTTATATATAAAAATAGTTTACTGATAACATAAGCAAATGTGGCTAATAATGTGTATGTCTACTGGATCTACTCTTCAAACCAACTCACATCCAGTACCTGACCATTAGTACATGTACATATAGAGACTCATGCATAAAGAGCATATATAATCTACTGGTAATACAGTTGCAGACTACAAATATCTATCTGTACTGTGGGGATTTGCTCTGGTACTATGAATGACAATATCGCCCAGGTAAGCCGAAGCGTAACAACGATGTGGACTAAGTACAATGTCCATGAGTCGTTAAAAAGTGGCAGAGGCGCCATGCAGACAAAAAGGTAACACCTTATATTGGTATAGCCCTTCTGGTGTGATGAAGGAAATTTCCTCTTTGGCAGCCTCCATCAAGGGTACCTGGCAGTACCCTTTGGCGAGGTCCAAAACAGAAAAACAACGAGCTTGGCCTAACCTCTCAATAAGCTCATCTACCCGGGGCATGGGATATGCATCAAACTTAGAGATTTCGATTCGTTTGCGAAAATCATTACAGAACCGTAATGACCTGTCCGGCTTGGGTATTAAGACTATCTGACTGGCTCATTCACTTTCGGACTCCTCAATGACGTCTAGCTGCAGCATTAGCTTCACTTCCTCCGCAATGGCTTGTCGCCGAGCCTCGGGTACCCGGTATGGTTTTAACCACTGAGGCTCAGTGATAATGTTATGCCGGATTATGGAAGTGCGTCCAGGGAGGTCCGAGAACACATCCGTGTTCCGACTAATGAACTCCCTGGCTTCCTGAGCCAGTTTAGAGAAGAGTCTGTCAGCAATTTTCCCTGTGGCAGCCGCTTCCCTTGCTTCCGACATAGAAACCCTGGTCGCGGTCTGTCTTCAGTACAGGTTTCCCTATCTTTCCATGTTTTGAGCAGATTCACATGGTAAACCTGGTCCGGCTTTCACCTACCTGACCCGATCACCCGGGTTAAAGTTCCAGACCCGAGCCTGCCGATTGTAGACCCTACTCTGGGCTTGCTGCGCTGCCTCTATATGCTCTCTAACCAGAGGTAACACTGTTTCCATCCGTCTTTGCATCTGGGTGACGTACTGTCACGACCGCTATCCCAGCAGCAGTCGTGTCGCACCAGACGGAGGGGAAGGGGGACCCTTATCTACGGATGGGAAATAGAATGGCCACCCCTGACTAACCCTAAGCTGGCACCTGTCTGCCCTGATACCCTAGACGGGGTGTGAACCCGTGCGGCGAGCAGGATCCCTAAACCCTCAGTCGCCCTAACAAGACTGGACTGGGGAAAGGCCGATGGGAGCGCTAGTCACCATCACTCACGTCTAGGGAAACAACAGGGGAAGACAGCAACAAACAAATAACAGCAGAGATAGACTTATCCAGTCACGAGCAGAGAAGGCGATCCCAAACACGACAGTCCACGCCGGACAAGAGCTCCACAGCAACACCATCAAACGATCTCCTTCCAAGGTCAGAGTAGCACTGGAAGTAAGGACTATATCTGGCAATGACTGCAAGTGAAAGTGAAACTAATATAGTAGCTGGGAGTGGCAGACAGGACTCACCTGAGAAGGATGCCTACAAACTCCCAGTCAGGACAAAAAGGTTCACAAGGCAAAACCCAGATGACATACCCTGAACCACGGAGCAAACTCACAAGCTATCGCGAGTAGCAAGTCGCTGCGACCTTCTCCTCCCAGACCTGTCTGGATCAGTCACAGTCGTGACAGTACCCCACTTTCTACGAGGGGCCCCTGGACCCTCAAGACCAGGCCTCTCCGGAAGGGAGCTATGAAAAGCCCGAATGAGTCTGTCCGCTTTTATCTCTGATGCTGGAACCCACATTCTCTCTTCGGAACCATAACCTTTCCAGTGCACCAGGTACTGAAGAGAGCGGCGAACATATCGTGAATCAACAATCTTTTCTACCTGAAACTTAAGACTGCCATCAACAACCACCGGTGGAGGCGGTAGTGGCAATGGTTCAGGAGGTTCTACATATCTCTTAAGCAGAGATCTGTGGAAGACATTATGGATCCTTAGAGTCTGAGGTAGCTCCAGACGAAAAGCCACCGGGTTAATGATCTTAATTACCCTATATGGACCAATAAATCTCGGACCTAATTTCCACGAGGCAACCTTCAACTTGATATTTCTGGTAGACAACCACACCAAGTCATTCACCCCAAGGTCCGGACCTTCAGAGCGCTTCCTATCAGCCGCACGTTTGTATCTACCACCAATTCTCTTCAAACTTTCTTGCACACTCTGCCACACTGAAGAAAGTGAAGACGCAAATCGTTCCTCCTCGGGAATCCCAGACGGCCCCCCCTCACTAAACGTACAAAACTGAGGATAGAAACCATACGCACCAAAAAATGGTGACTTATCGGTGGATTCTTAACGACGATTATTAATGGCAAACTCGGCTAACGGTAAATAAGATGACCATTCCTCCTGATTTTCGGAATCAAAGCATCTCAAATATGTCTCTAGGTTTTGATTGGTACGTTCAGTCTGACCGTTGGACTGTGGATGGAAAGATGAAGAAAACGACAGATGAACCCCTAAACGAGAACAAAAAGCTTTCCAAAATTTAGAAACAAATTGGGTACCACGATCCGAAACAATATCGGAAGGGACCCCGTGAAGCTTCACTATGTGGTCAATAAAAACCTGAGCCAGTGTGTTAGCATTAGGCAATGCGGCAAGAGCAATAAAGTGCACCATTTTACTGAATCTGTCAACAACTACAAGAATAACAGTCTTCCCCGCTGATACTGGTAGATCGGTAATGAAATCCATTGACAGGTGCGTCCAAGGCCTGTTGAGGATGGCCAGAGGTAAAAGACGCCCTGCCGGACGAGTATGATCTACCTTAGAACGAGCACAGGTAGCACATGCAGACACAAAATTCAACACCTCCTGGCGCCATTTAGGCCACCAGAACCGACGAGACACTAACTCAGAGGTTGCCCTACTACCTGGGTGTCCTGCCAGTGTGGAGTTATGGTGTTCTTTTAGTATCTCCAGTCGTAAATTTTCTGGCACAAACAGTTTACCCGAGGGGCAGGTGGCCGGGGCGTCCCCCTGAGCTTTCAACACCCTCCCCTCCAAACCTGAGTGTAATGCAGAGACCACCACCCCCTTTTGCAAAATGGGCTCTGGTACCTCAACATCACCCCCTCCAGGAAAACTTCGAGACAATGCATCCGCCTTAGTATTTTTTGCCCCCGGGCGATAGGTTATTACAAAATTAAACCTAGTTAAAAATAACGACCACCGAGCCTGTCTAGGGGTGAGATGTTTAGCAGACTCCAGATATAATAAGTTTTTGTGATCAGTAATCACCGTGACGGGATGAACCGCCCCCTCCAAAAAATGACGCCACTCCTCAAAAGCCAACTTAATAGCCAAAAGTTCCCTGTTGCCAATATCATAGTTCCTTTCTGCAGTAGACAATTTCTTCGAAAAGAAAGCACACGGACACCATTCACCAGGGGACGGGCCCTGAGATAGTACCGCTCCCACCCCCACCTCTGATGCGTCAACCTCTACAATAAAAGGAAGCGAGACATCTGGCTGTACGAGAATAGGGACCGAGGTGAATCTCTCCTTCAGAGATGCAAAGGCAGTTTTGGCTGCATGTGACCATTTGGAAAAATCGGATCCCTTTCGGGTCATGTCCGTCAGTGGTTTGACCACCAAGGAATAGTTCTTTATAAACTTTCTATAAAAATTGGCAAACCCCAGGAAGCGTTGCAATGCCTTCAGGTTCTCAGGCAGATCCCAGTCTATAATCGCCCGGACTTTCTCTGGATCCATGCGGAAACCTGAATCTGACAACACATACCCCAGAAATGGCAGTTCTTTTACGGCGAACACACATTTTTCTAACTTAGCAAACAATTTGTTGGCCCTTAATATCTGCAGCACTTGTCTCACATTAATCTTATGTGTATCCAGATCCGGGGAATAGACCAGGATGTCATCAAGATATATCACAACAAATTTCCCGATAAGGTGTCTAAAAATATCGTTAACGAAATGTTGGAAGACCGCAGGCGCATTAGTAAGACCAAATGGCATGACCAGATTTTCATAATGCCCTTCCGGAGTATTAAAAGCTGTCTTCCACTCATCCCCCTCTTTGATGCGAACCAGGTTATAGGCTCCTCTGAGATCCATTTTGGAGAACCATTTAGCACCAGCAACCTGATTAAAAAGGTCGGGAATGAGAGGAAGAGGATAGGGATCTCGGATAGTTATCCGGTTTAATTCCCGGAAATCCAGGCAAGGACGTAGGCCCCCATCTTTCTTTTTAACGAAAAAGAACCCTGCAGCCACAGGTGAAGAAGAGGGTCTGATGTGTCCCTTAGCCAAACTCTCCGAAATATAATCTTTCATAGCCTTTCTCTCCGGGCCGGAAAGATTGTATAACCGGGTTTTAGGTAGTTTTGCCCCAGGTAAAAGATTAATCGGGCAATCATATGGACGATGAGGTGGTAACCCCTGACAACCCTTCTCAGAGAACACATCCATAAAATCTGACAGAAAGGCAGGTAAAGATGTTACAGAGAGTGTAGAGCACCTACTACTCAAGCAGTTGTCCTTACAATGTTCACTCCACTCCACAATCTCCCCGCCTGCCAATCCACCACTGGATTGTGAGTCACCAGCCAGGGAAGCCCCAATACCATAGGAGACGGAAGACCATCCAGGACATAACAAGAGATATGCTCTTTATGGAGGTCCCCTACCTGCAGATGGATATTATGGATGATCTGAGTTAACTCTCTCTGAGTAAGAGGGGAGGAGTCGATGGCAAACACAGGAATAGTTCTGCATACCGGTTCCGGAGTAAAACCCAGAGCCTGAGCAAACCGTGAATCCACCAAGTTGACCCCCGCCCCACTGTCCAAAAAGACGGAACAGATCTCAGTTTTATTGCCCGCCTCAACGGTAGCGGACAACAAAAACTGAGACATGCGTATGGAGGAAACGAATACGCCCAGACTGTTCTCCTCCGCACAATCTGGGGACTCTAGTTTTCCGGCGGCTCCTTTGTTTGTGGTCTCTTGGGTTCTGAGGGACAAACCTTTACAAAATGACCCCTCCCCCCACAACGAAAACAAACCTCTGACCTATGGCGGAACTTAGGAGGATTCACCCGTCTAGTGGAGCCCCCTATTTGCATTGGTTCGACTGGACCATAACAGACCGATCCCTGCCCTATAGAGGCCTCCGTAAAATTTTATAGTCTCTCCCTGAGTCGTCTGTCGATTCTTATGGACAGAGACATAGCAGCCTCAAGAGACCCAGGGACCTCGTATACCGCCAGCGCGTCTTTTAATTTTTCAGACAACTCCTGGCAGAACTGACTCCTAATGGCCGAGTCGTTCCATAACGTATCAGTAGCCCACCTACGGAATTCGGAGCAATATAGTTCAGCAGACCGGTTCTCTTGCCGAAGTCTACGTAGCTTAGACTCAGCCAGTGAGACCCTGTCCGGGTCATCATATACGAGACCCAGGGCTTCAAAAAACTCCTCCACTGATCGTAAGGCCGGAGAGTCTGATGGTAGGGAGAAAGCCCAAGCCTGCGGATCTCCTTGCAGGAGAGAAATTACAATGCCCACCCGTTGTTCCTCACCACCGGAGGATCTAGGGCGTAACCTGAAGAACAATTTGCAAGCTTCTCTGAAGGTTACAAATTGGTCTCTCCCTCCAGAGAACCTATCAGGTAAAGCCACTTTTGGCTCAGGAGTACCTTGGTTTCCCGTAGCAACGGTGGAACCCAAGGATTGCTGCTGCAGCACTGTTGCTTTTAATCCTGCCACTTCAAGGGATAACCCCTGTAATTGTTTTGCCAAAACCGAAACCGGATCCATAGTGGAACAGACAAAATACAAAGCAAAACAGCAAGCAACAAAGAAAAAAAAAAAAGAAAAAAGAAATGTCACTTTTTTTTTTTTTTTTTTTAAAAGGCCAGATATACTGTCACGACCGCTATCCCAGCAGCAGTCGTGTCGCACCAGACGGAGGGGAAGGGGGACCCTTATCTACGGATGGGAAATAGAATGGCCACCCCTGACTAACCCTAAGCAGGCACCTGTCTGCCCTGATACCCTAGACGGGGTGTGAACCCGTGCGGCGAGCAGGATGCCTAAACCCTCAGTCGCCCTAACAAGACTGGACTGGGGAAAGGCCGATGGGAGCGCTAGTCACCATCACTCACGTCTAGGAAAACAACAGGGGAAGACAGCAACAAACAAATAACAGCAGAGATAGACTTATCCAGTCACGAGCAGAGAAGGCGATCCCAAACACGACAGTCCACGCCGGACAAGAGCTCCACAGCAACACCATCAAACGATCTCCTTCCAAGGTCAGAGTAGCACTGGAAGTAAGGACTATATCTGGCAATGACTGCAAGTGAAAGTGAAACTAATATAGTAGCTGGGAGTGGCAGACAGGACTCACCTGAGAAGGATGCCTACAAACTCCCAGTCAGGACAAAAAGGTTCACAAGGCAAAACCCAGATGACATACCCTGAACCACGGAGCAAACTCACAAGCTATCGCGAGTAGCAAGTCGCTGCGACCTTCTCCTCCCAGACCTGTCTGGATCAGTCACAGTCGTGACACGTACTCAACAACACTTTTGTTCGGTGTGAGTTGTTGTTCCCACGCCTCTTTGGCCACGTACAAGAGACCGCAAGGGTGTCTGCCGTATAGCAGTTCGAAGGGCGAGAACCCAGAAGAGGCCTGAGGCACCTCTCGCACTGCGAACATTAGATAGGGCAGAAGAAGGTCCCAGTCCCTCCGATCCTTAGACACCATTCTTTTTAGCATATTTTGTAATGTTTGATTAAACCTCTCTACCAGGCCATCCGTTTGTGGATGATACATGGACGTCCGTAGCTGTTTTATATGGAGCAACTTATAGAGTTTACCCATGACCTTGGTCAGTCAGAATCTCGACCCACTCGAGAAAACATCTCCATGAACTCTTTAGCTTTGGCTGATGACGCATGACGCAGTGGCACCATCTCTGGGTACCGAGTGGTGTAGTCGAGGACGACCAAGATGTGTTGGTGCCGTCTAGAGGACTTTGATACCGGGCCTACGATATCCATAGCGATTCGCTCGAACGGGACCTCGATAATCGGGAGGGGTACCAGGGGACTATGGAAATGTGGCTGGGGGCTCGTTATCTGGCAGGTTGGGCAAGACATACAATATTCTTCTACCTCTCTGAACACACTGGGCCAGTAAAACTGTTGTAGTATCCAGTCTTGTGTTTTCTGCATTCCCAGATGACCCCCGAGAAGATGCTGGTGGGCTAACTCTAACACGAGTTTGCGATAAGCCTGGGGCACCACCAACTGTTCAATGGATTCACCTCGCAGCTGGTTTACCCGATAAAACATATCTTGATGAACCACAAAACTGGGAAATACTGACTCTGCCCCCGGTTGTTGTGGTTCCCCATCTATTATTAATACATTTTCCCAGGCTTGGGATAGGGTTGGGTCCCGGTGTTGTGCAGAACCAAAATTATCCCCGGAGACATTGAGGTCTGCCAGCTCAGTACCCGGCGGCAAGTCCTTCATGTCTCCCACCATCACATTTAGCAGGGTTTTCTCCCCCTCTTCCACCGAAGTGGCGGCCACCCCTAACGCTGGCCCTTCGGACTCAGGTTCACAGGGTTCTGGTCTCCCCCCTGAGCCGGGCCACTCTGCTAGGGTTACATCTGTGTCATGGGTATCGGTAACTTTCGTATCCGGCCATAGTGCCGGGAAACCGGGGAAGTCTCTCCCAATTATTAGTTCATACTGTAATTTTGTGGAGACGGCCACCTCATGAGTCCACCTGCCGGCCACCATTGACAGAGAGACCAGGGCGGTGAGATAGTCCTTTAAGTCTCCATAAATGCACACAACGCCGACTTTTTGGCCAGTATACTCGGTGGACCGCACCAGGGCAGCTCTTACCAGGGACACCAAGCTCCCTGAATCCAGCAGTGCCACCGCCAGAGTGTCCCCCACTTCCACCTGGCACAGGTGGCTATTGTCTATAGTCTCGGAGGTACCTGTGGCACACAGTTTCCTGGCATACAATGAGTGGCGGTAGCCATAGTTGGTATCCATGGACAGTCGGCCCTTATGTGTCCAGGCCCTTATGTGTCCAGGCTGGGTCTGCAGGGGTACTTCCCGGATGGGTTTTGCTGACACCAGCTGCCGGGTCTGTGGTGGAGATTTCCGGGGTTTGACGGGCCCCCTCCCAAAAGAACCCCCCTGTAGTTTTCTGGTGGCCTCGTAGCGCTCCACCAGGTCAACCATCTCTAAGCATTACCAGGAGACATCTGGCCGATCCAGTCCTGGAGAGGGTACGGCAAAGCCCTCCAGAACACATCCGCCAACAGACGGTCCAGCATAGCAGTGGGAGTCAATACGTCAGGCTGCAGCCATTTTTGCAACCGGTGTAGCAGGTCATAATATTGTAGTCTGGTGGGTTCAGCCGGGTTAAATTCCCACTGATGGACCCGCTGGGCCCGGACCAATATATTCACCCCCAGTCTTGCCAGGATCTCACCTTTTACGGTTGGGTAGTCGGCCGCTTGATCATCGGGTAGATCGAAAAACACTTGCTGGGGTCCAGACACCAGGAATGGAGCGACGACCTCAGCCCACTGGTCTCGGGGTAAGCTCTCCATCACGGCCACCTTTTCGAACACCGCCAGATAGGTCTCGACGTCATCTGAGGGAGTCATCTTATGGGATCGACGCACAGACAGCTTTCTGGGCATCGTGGACGTTCTGGTGCGCTCCTGCCACTTGCAACGCCATCACATGTTGTAATAGCAGCTGGTTAGTTTCCTGCTGCTGCTTGTTAGCCTCCCGCTGCTGCAAGTTAGCCTCCACAAGGGCTTTCACGACCGCTTCCATTTTGTCAGGGGACACGGGTCGTAACCTTGCCAGCTTAATGAAGTACATACACTCTTGCCCGGGAAAAACAAAAACTTTTCGTTCTTCAGGCCTGCCTCACTGTGTTTGCACGCATTCAACACCAATTTTAGGGATTTGCTCTGGTAGATAGGCTAGCGGATGCAGTATAGAGGCAGCCACAAAGTATTTAACTTAAACAGTTCAGTGTTTTATTCACACATAAGGAAAAACAAAAAGTGACATTTTGCAGTCCAAGTGTTTGTTCACACCATGAAAAGTCCACAGAACAAAAAACCTTCACCTGGTTTGCAGTTTCTCCACCTGTGGTCCACAGCAGGCTTTAGGGGCCTGTTTATCAGCATGCGGCTCCCATTCCTTTTGCACGGCACAAGTTTTCAGATCCCAAAACACACAGGGACTGACAGTGCTCCACTGTCAGAGAGGAGTAATCCACACCCAGATGAGACTGCTGGCTGGGTTTGATATTAGCCAGTAAAGACCCGGCCTGGAGCATGGGGAGAAGCCACCCAGCACTTTGGCTACTCCCAGTAGGAGCCAGCTGGAATCAGCTTACAGCCATACTAAAATAGCAACGTGTCAACCAGCACTAGCTGCCGCTGACACTTGAAAATCGGTGACACATACCTTCCGTCACTGAATGGGTGAATACCACTGGGTCCAATTATAAGGCATATTTGTGTGGTCATCAGGCTGAGGTTCTGGCTGAAAGCCATATTTCCTGTAACAAACCATATATCCAAAATCGGGCCATGGTGCCTAATGGACCAGGGTGCTAGCTACTGTATACAGTAATAACCAAATACATAACCAAAATAATCGCACGTAGCGACAGACAAGGAGGTCTAAGGAGGCATAAGGACACACATCAGTAGTGTATGTATTGACACCTGGGTGTACCAGGGTGTACATCAAAGATGTGAAAACACTTATAGATAGATGTGGCAATTACCCTGAATGTTATCAGGGAGGTTGGGAGAGGAAGAAACCATAGTATGAAGATGACATCAAAAAAGTGACAGAAGTGAGGCAGTAGGGGTAAAAAAGGGGTCCCTCGCCAGGTTCCTCTAGGGTCCATGATAAGATACAATCTCCCTTATGTAGAATAGACTCTAAGGAGCCTGGAATCATGTATTATAGCCAGAGAGTCCATACTGTATGTTATATGAAGGGCTTGAAAGAGAGAACTTCATTGAGACCACATGGGGTAACACTTTTCATCCTAAAAATCCATCATGGCTCCGTCCTTAGGATGACATTATCCCAGTCACTGCCACGTGGGTTCTGGGGTATGTGTTGAATCCCTATGAAGCGGATACATGCCGGATTACCATCATGTATCTCGTTTACGTGTCTGGCTATGGATGTATCTCTTTTGTTACATATGTCATTGTAGCGGTCCCTAATTCTTCTTCTAAATTCTCTTTTTGTCTTGCGAATGTAGTCAAGGAATTAGGGCTTATACTCTATGAGGGTTTTCTAAATAGGTCCGAGGTTCCAGCTGGCTGGGGGTCGCTCTTCTCAGGGCGGGTGCTCCGACTACAGCCAATTTGAGATGCTCCCCCTTGCTAGACTAGGGCTTAATAGGGAAAGCACGTAAGTAGGCTAGCATACCAATAGCACTGCCTTTGTTATGATTAACCGCCACTAAAACTACATTGACCCCGACCAGTTGATGTTATCTGTATTGAGACCTGACACTTAACCCTTCATGATCTGCAGCACAAAATATGACTCTATTTGAAGATTTTAATTGTTATAGTAAAAGTTACGTTTTACAACCCTTTAGAAGGAGGTCCCAGTTGTCTACAATACTTGGTATTGCAGCTCACTGCAGCTCAGTCCTAAGTATATTAGACTGAGCTGTAATGCCTGCCACAGTCACTACTAAAAGTGCGGAGCTGTGCCGGGTAAACCATGAAGAGGACAAGAGGCTGGCTAAAGCTGGGGTGTTGGACTTTAGACTTAAAGGGGTTTTCTCATGATTACTGTAAAAAATTAAAATCAGATATCATGTAGATATCATATGACAATCTCTAACAAAGCTAGAACCAGCACATGGATCCAGAGTTCCCACTACAGAGTTCCCATCTGCTGTTTGTTTTATTTCCTTATCTCTCTGTCCACCTCAGTAACATCACTGAGGTGGACACACATGCTCAGTTTCACCCTTCAACTGCCACCAGTCATATCTGCTGAGCAAGATACAGGAAGATAGCTATAGCAGAAAGGCCACACTCCATGAGCCATGACAGAGAAAAAAACGACACACCCCCTGAGAAAAGAAACAACTGCTGTGCAATCTAGCAGAGCAATCGGAGCAATGATCTCCGATTGCTCTGCTAGATTGCACAGCAGTTGTTTATTTTCTCAGGGGGTGTGTCGTTTTTTTCTCTGTCATGGCTCATGGAGTGTGGCCTTTCTGCTATAGCTATCTTCCTGTATCTTGCTCAGCAGATATGACTGGTGGCAGTTGAAGGGTGAAACTGAGCATGTGTGTCCACCTCAGTGATGTTACTAAGGTGGACAGAGAGATAAGGAAATAAAACAAACAGCAGATGGCACTATACAGATACATTTTATTGAATAGCTCACTGGCTATACTAGTTTTTTTAAATATATGCAATTGCAAAAGTATTCAGATCCAGGTGCTGGTTTGAAAAATATAGAATACTTTTCATGGGACAACCCCTTTAAGGATAAGCCTTAAATGTTAAAATCCCAGATTAAACACAATTCTGCCATATGATGGGGCCCTCTTCAAAGTTTAACTGCTTGCCATCTCCCTTGTAGTGATGATGCAGCGTAACTGCGACTGCCCGTCCCACTCAAGTGCACTGCCACTAAAAGGATCCCTCACAATCTGATATTGATGACCTATAACCAGGATAACGACTACTGTCACACTCAAACAGGGATAGTGCAGCCCTAAAACAGCCCAGACCCACTATCTGTACCTACTTACATGGTCACCCCAGGCAGTGACCCCACAACTGGGCGACAGTCCCTATACTGCAATAAAAGAAAGGCAACACACAAGTCGTCGTGTGGAAAAAGGGTCAAACGCCAGTCGGACAATACAGGACAAGTAACATCAGAGGCAAACGAGAAATCCGAAACATGCTAAAGAGTCAGAACCAGGAGATAAATACGATGCCAAAACGCCAGAAGCCAAAAACGTAGTTTCTAAACCAAATCCAGAAATCCAAAGCCAGGGGAGTCTTACATAATGCAGGGAACCAGTAGGGGGAGCCAGAGGACAAGAAATTCCCTGACAACTGCAGAAAGATGCAGGTGTCTTTTATACCAGAGGAAGACAGCTCATGCTGATGCGCAGGTATGCCGGATGGAGCTGCCATCCATGCACCCTGACTTTCGGGAGCCCTGGCGCACCTCCTCATTGGGCTCTGACGTCAGTAAGGGCCACCCTACATTCCTAGATCCTCTGGCAATGGCTAGGGGAACCGTAACACCTATCCTGAGGATAGGTCATCAATATTATACCACTGCAGAACCGCTTTAAACCATTTCACTGCCATAGACCACCGGGGACACTGAAATGAACCTGTACGTTTCCCTAGTTCACCGGTCATATTGACATTAAACCATTTAGTGTCCTAGATCGCAAGGAAATCTTACATTAACCTTTTCCTTTTCACTGCCAGAGACCACCATGGATTCTGATATGAATGTCTTAACTGCCCTAGACCACAGAAGTTTCTGACATTAAACCCTTTCAATGCCCTAGATCACAAAGAGCTTGTGACATTAACCCCTTCATTGCCCTAGACTACCAGGGATTCGGATATTAACCACTTTACTCCCCTAGATCACTAGGGATGCTGACGCTAATGCCTTTACTGCTATGGATCACCAATAATGAAGACAGTAAATCCTTCAATGCTCTAGACCACCAGGGATACAGACAATAACCCCTTCAATGTCTTATTCCACAAAGGACAATAACTGTCACTGTGCTAGATTTGGGTGTTGTTTGAATATGTGCCTGGATGCTATGTGGCCCCATATATCTGATGCTTTCTAGCTAGCTAATAGGGGGTTAATATTTATCTAATGCAGTCCTATATTGCCAGTTTAGAGGGTGCATTGTCCAGGTCCCTAACTGCCCACAGATAAGCTACAAAGGCTCTGAGAGAAAATTGCCAGCAATGCAGCTGAAAGTTTCAGGTGGGTCTTTCAGAGAAATGACATGGGGGGTGCCCAAGCTGAATTTTTGCACCAGGAACCATGACCCTTAGGGCTCATTCACACGACCCTGCCGGGTTTTGCGGTCCGCAAATTGTGGATCAGCAAAACACGGATGCTGTCTGTGTGCCTTCTGCAATTTGCGGAACGGAACAGATGGCCCATTATAGAAATGCCTATTCTTGTCCGCAAAACGGGCAAGAATTGGACATGATCTATAATTTTAGCGGGGGCCACAGAACGGAGCAACGGATGCGGACAGCACACGGAGTGCTGTCTGCATCTTTTGCGGCCCCATTGAAGTGAATGGCTCCGCATCGGAGCTGCAAAAAATGCGGCTCGGATGCGGAACCAAACCACGGTCGTGTGAATGAGCCCTTAAGCTGCATACTTGTCTGTGACTGCTTTTTGAGAAGCAGGTTTCCGTTCGTTAATAAGATGTTTGTTTGCACTGACTAATGATGAGATCTAATAGAAAACATCTGTATTGGGTATATGAAATGCAGTAGTCATGAATTCTCTGAAGAAGCACCTCAGGGGTCTCACATGACTGCAGCTCTGTACTCCAGCAGGTTGTCTGATTAGTATTTTAAGTGTGAATTATAACAGAAGGGTAATGTTGGCTTTATTTCAAGGATTTAGTAATTAGTGGTACAAAGGGAATGGCCTAGTTCTAGAGAGATGTGATTTCAATTTGGTGCACTGCTGATAAATGTAATATGTTCCTGGGCTATGCAAGCTTGTACACTAGTGATAAAAAAGGGTTTTTTTTAAATACATTTTTTTTTTTTTTTTTTTTTTAATGGGGTACTCCGATCTTAAAATCTTAAGGTACAGCAGAAGTCCAACTTCTGGGAACCTCGCCAATACTGGGGATAAAACCCCTTTTTAGGGGTTTAGGGGGCATTCACATCACCGTTTAGCTTTCTGTTCTTCTGATCCATTAGAAGAAGAGAGGGAAAAAGAGAAAAAAAAAGCCCTGCATGCAGTACTTTTGTTTCCATCTAAAAAAACGGATCTCAGACGGAAATGGCTCAAACGGATGACAACTGATGCAACAGGATCCGTTTTTTCTCTCTCTTCTTCTGATGAATCAGAAGAAGGGAAAATAAAATGGTGATGTGAATGCCCCCTTAGGGTGGGTTCGCACTAGTGTTATGCCATTCTGTTATAGGTTCTGTTAATAACATAATTTAACGGAATGGCCAGACGGAATGCAAAATGGACGCCTTTAAGAGGTGTTCTGTTTTGCTCCGTCCTAATAGAAGTCTATGGGCAAGAAGAACGGATCCGTTATGCTTGCCCATAGATTTCTATTAGGATGGAGCAAAACGTGATGCCTCTTAAAGGCTTCCGTTTTGCATTCCATCTGGCCATTCCGTTATAAATGGAACCTATAATGGAATGGCATAACGCTAGTGCGAACCCACCCTTATCTGCACAAGTGGACGTCGGGCCCTCATATCACCCTCATGGAGTCTGTTTCTGACCGTTTGAGCAGACACATGCACATTTGTGGCCTGCTGGAGGTCATTTTGCAGGGCTCTGGCATTGCTCCTCCTGTTCCTCCTTGCACAAAGGCGGAGGTAGCGGTCCTGCTGCTGGGTTGTTGCCCTCCTACGGCCTCCTCCACGTCTCCTGATGTTCTGGCCTGTCTCCTGGTAGCACCTCCATGCTCTGGACACTACGCTGACAGACACAGCAAACCTTCTTGCCACAGCTCGCATTGATGTGCCATCCTGGATAAGCTGCACTACCTGAGCCACTTGTGTGGGTTGTAGACTCCGTCTCATGCTACCACTAGAGTGAAAGCACCGCCAGCATTTAAAAGTGACCAAAACATCAGCCAGGAAGCTGCCGGCAACAAAAGTCAGTACAGCTCTAAGTGAAAATGGCCAAATTGTGCCCAAAGTGTCAATATTTTGTGTGGCATATGTTGTGTGGCCACCAATATTTTCCAGCACTGCGAAACTCTCTTAGGCGTCATTCACACATACGTGGATTTTCACGGACCATGGTCCATGAAAACCTGGCCTGCCGTCTTGCTGAGTGCACGAGCGCACAGCGTCATTGGTTGCTATGACGCCGTGCGCTTCGTGCCGCCGCTGCTGTACAGTAATACACTCTAATGATCTATACAAGTGCATTACTGTACAGCAGCAGAGGCACGAAGTGCACGGCGTTAAAGCAACCAATGACGCTATGTGCTCGTGCACTCAGCACCCCTGTAACCTCTGCAGCAATGTTGGCAGCACTCATACGTCAATTTTGAAAAGACAACCTCTGTATATGACGCTGAGCTCACTTTATGTCACTTTATGTGGTGATAACTTTAAAACGCTTTGACTTATCCAGGCCATTCTAAGATGGTTTTTTCGTCACATATTGTACTTCATAACACTAGTAAAATGGAGTAAAAAAAATATTTATAAAAAATACCAAATTTGCCCAAAATTTGGAAAACCTAGCAATTTTTTAAAAAAATACCAAATTTGCCAAAAATTTGGAAAACTTAGCAAATTTCCAAGTTTTAATTTCTCTACTTCTATAATACATAGTAATACTTACAAAAATAGTTTTTACTTTACATTCCCCATATGTCTACTTCATGTTTGGATCATTTTAGGAATGACATTTTATTTTTTGGGGATGTTACAAGGCTTAGAAGTTTAGAAGCAAATCTTGAAATTTTTCAGAAGTTTTCAAAAACCCAATTTTTAGGGACCAGTTCAGGTCTGAAGTCACTTTGCGAGGCTTACATAATAGAAACCACCCAAAAATGACCCCATTCTAGAAACTACACCCCTCAAGGTATTCAAAACTTATTTTACAAACTTTGTTAACCTTTTAGCTGTTCCACAAAAATTAATGGAAAATAGAGATACAATTTTAAAATTTCACATTTTTGGCAGATTTTCCATTTTAATAATTTTATTCCAGTTACAAAGCAAGGGTTAACAGCCAAACAAAACTCAATATTTATGGCTCTGATTCTGTAGTTTACAGAAACACCCCATATGTGGTCGTAAACTGCTGTACGGACACATGGCAGGGCGCAGAAGGAAAGGAATGCCATACGGTTTTTGAAAGGCAGGTTTTGCTGGACTGTTTTTTTTTACACCATGTCCCATTTGAAGCCCCCCTGATGCAACTCTAGAGTAGAAACTCCATAAAAGTGACGCCATCTAAGAAACTACACCCCTCAAGGTATTCAAAACAGATTTTACAAACTTTGTTAACCCTTTAGGTGTTCCACAACAATTAATGTAAAATAGAGATACAATTTCAAAATTTCACTTTTTGGGCAGATTTTCCATTTTAATAATTTTTTTCCAGTTACAAAGCAAGGGTTAACAGCCAAACAAAACTCAATATTTATGGCTCTGATTCTGTAGTTTACAGAAACACCCCATATGTGGTCGTAAACTGCTGTACGGACACATGGCAGGGCGCAGAAGGAAAGGAATGCCATATGGTTTTTGGAAGGCAGATTTTGCTGGACTGTTTTTTTGACACCATGTCCCATTTGAAGCCCCCCTGATGCACCCCTAGAGTAGAAACTCCAAAAAAGTTACCCCATTTTAGAAACTTAGGGATTGGGTGGCAATTTTGTTGGTACTATTTTAGGGTACATATGATTTTTGGTTGCTCTATATTACACTTTTTGTGAGGCAAAGTAACAAGAAATTGCTGTTTTGGCACCGTTTTTATTTTTTGTTATTTACAACATTCATCTGACAGGTTAGATCATGTGGTATTTTTATAGAGCAGGTTGTCACGGATGCGGCGATACCTAATATGTATACTTTTTTTATTTATGTAAGTTTGAAATTATTTCATTTTTGTAACAAAAAAAATCATGTTTTAGTGTTTCAATAGTCTGAGAGCCATAGTTTTTTCAGTTTTTGGGCAATTATCTTGGGTAGGGTATGATTTTTGCGGGATAAGATGACGGTTTGATTGGCACTATTTTGGGGTGCGTATGACTTTTTGATCGCTTGCTATTACACTTTTTGTGACCGGAAGGCAGCACCGATGCCTAAGGAAGGCATTGCGCTGCCTTCCATGCCATCGGGTCCCCCCTACAGCCCCATGGGGACCCGATGGCACCGCCGCTGCCGCACTATAAAAAACTGCAAACCGCAGGTTGACTCAAGGTGCTTGCTCAATGATTTGAGCAGGCACCTTGTTCCGATCACCACCCGCTGGGCGGCGGTGATCGGAAATACACATGGCGTACCGGTACGTCATGTGTCCGGAACAGGTTAAGGTGCTTTGTTCGCTGGGCCCCTGTGTTAGTTACGCCAGCACCGTAAGGTGCAAATGTTGAGGGTAGTAGAAAGGATTTGGAGTCAGTTTTATTAAAACACAGTTGAAATTTTACTGAATCAATGGTCTCGGGACAGTTGGTACAGTTCATTTATATATCAAAGGTTATAATACAGATGTTAATTTAGCTGAGATCCATATAACAGGTCTGGCAATTGTCAGTTGAGGAGTTTTCCTAATGCTGTCACTTTACAGGCAAGACAAAAGTTATTTTCTTAGATAGTTCTACTTTAAGTCCAATCTCTAGCTCTCAGGTACTGAATATAATGGTTTCCTTACTTTTATACTGAGCAATCCAATAAGGGCGTTCTCCCGCTTGGCAGGCAAACTCTCTGCTACATTATTTGATGTAGGATGCTCTCCTGAAATTTTCAGGTTCAGTATGTCCCAGAAGACATTTAGTGAAAAAGGATAATTCTGCGCACTAATCATCCAGTTGTGTCCAGGTACCTTTAAGTTCCACCTGGTCACTGGTGCTTGTCAAGTCCCTTGGCTACACTCTAGGCTCTAATCTGCACTAGACTTGCTTAATATTCATAATTAGACTCACTTGTCTGTGCTGGGCCGCTGTGACTACTTGGTCTGTCCTCTCCAGGCTGATCAGGGCCCAGAGGAAAGAAAGGCAGCTACATCTTGGACTGAGCCTGCTCTGCTCCCCCATACACTTCGTTCCTTCTCCTCTCCTACATTACTGAATTCAAACCCCTGGCTATATATAATACATGGCGCCAACACCACCTAGGGGTGAATAGATGTAATGACAATGCCAGCCTGATATTAGGAATTACAATACATTTCACTTGACAGTTAGCAGCAAAAGTTTAAAGTGCCTGCATACAGCACATAGTGGGATACTGCATCTGTAACACTAACAAGTCACATGATACCGGGGAGGGAAAATGGCTAACTGGGCACAATTTGGCAATTTTTACTTCGGGGTGTACTAACTTTTGTTGCCAGCAGTTTAGACATGTCTAAATGGCTGTGTGTGGAGTTATTTTGAGGGCGCAAGCTGTACACTGACTACTTTACATTTTGTATATATATATATATATATATATATATACACTGCTCAAAAAAATAAAGGGAACACTTAAACAACACAATGTAACTCCTAGTCAATCACACTTCTGTGAAATCAAACTGTCCACTTAGGAAGCAACACTGAGTGACAATCAATTTTGCATGCTGTTGTGCAAATGGGATAGACAACAGGTGGAAATTATAGGCAATTAGCAAGACACCCCCAATAAAGGAGTGGTTCTGCAGGTGGTCACCACAGACCACTTCTCAGTTTCTATGCTTCCTGGCTGATCTTTTGGTCACTTTTGAATGCTGGCGGTGCTTTCACTCTAGTGGTAGCATGAGACGGAGTCTACAACCCACACAAGTGGCTCAGGTAGTGCAGCTTATCCAGGATGGCACATCAATGCGAGCTGTGGCAAGAAGGTTTGCTGTGTCTGTCAGCGTAGTGTCCAGAGCATGGAGGTGCTACCAGGAGACAGGCCAGTACATTAGGAGACGTGGAGGAGGCCGTAGGAGGGCAACAACCCAGCAGCAGGACCGCTACCTCCGCCTTTGTGCAAGGAGGAACAGGACGAGCAATGCCAGAGCCCTGCAAAATGACCTCCAGCAGGCCACAAATGTGCATGTGTCTGCTCAAACGGTCAGAAACAGACTCCATGAGGGTGATATGAGGGCCCGACGTCCACAGGTGGGGGTTGTGCTTACAGCCCAACACCGTGCAGGACGTTTGGCATTTGCCAGAGAACACCAAGATTGGCAAATTCGCCACTGGCACCCTGTGCTCTTCACAGATGAAAGCAGGTTCACACTGAGCACATGTGACAGACGTGACAGAGTCTGGAGACGCCGTGGAGAACGTTCTGCTGCCTGCAACATCCTCCAGCATGACCGGTTTGGCATTGGGTCAGTAATGGTGTGGGGTAGCATTTCTTTGGAGGGCCGCACAGCCCTCCATGTGCTCGCCAGAGGTAGCCTGACTGCCATTAGGTACCGAGATGAGATCCTCAGACCCCTTGTGAGACCATATGCTGGTGCGGTTGGCCCTGGGTTCCTCCTAATGCAAGACAATGCTAGACCTCATGTGGCTGGAGTGTGTCAGCAGTTCCTGCAAGACGAAGGCATTGATGCTATGGAATGGCCCGCCCGTTCCCCAGACCTGAATCCAATTGAGCACATCTGGGACATCATGTCTCGCTCTATCCACCAACGTCACGTTGCACCACAGACTGTCCAGGAGTTGGCAGATGCTTTAGTCCAGGTCTGGGAGGAGATCCCTCAGGAGACCGTCCGCCACCTCATCAGGAGCATGCACAGGCGTTGTAGGGAGGTCATACAGGCACGTGGAGGCCACACACACTACTGAGCCTCATTTTGACTTGTTTTAAGGACATTACATTGAATGGCGGGAGGAATTCCACCTTGTGTCCTTGGACGTGGAGAGTCTCTACACCCGTATCCCACATGATGCTGGACTCAGAGCCATTGCATCGGTCCTTGCCCGTACAGATAAAGATATAGTGTTCTCTCAATTTGTACAGGAGTCTCTTCATCTGGTACTCAGCAATAATGTCTTCCAGTTCAATCGCCAATGGTACCGCCAGATACAGGGTACAGCAATGGGCACTCCCGTGTCATGTACCTTTGCCAACCTTTATCTGGCGGTATTTGAGGAGACCTACGTATTCTCCTTGGGTAATCCCTTTCTTCCACACATCCACAGGTTCCTTAGATACGTGGATGACGTGTTCCTGGTCTGGTCGGGCAGCGAAGAGCAGTGTGGGCTCTTCGTGCAATACCTCAATGATATTAACAAAATGAACATGAAGTTCACCTTCAACTTCGGGGGCAGTCGCCTGGATTTCCTGGACGTACATGTCTCCGTCGTTGACGGTTATTTGCACACAACAGGGTTCCGGAAGCCCACTGCCACAAATTCGCTGCTCCACCAGGCCAGTTTCCATCCCCCCGCCGTTAAAGACGCAGTACCCTATGGACAGTTCGTCCGGCTGTGTAGGATCAACAGCACCGATGCTGATTTTTATAAGCAGTCACACCAACTGGTGGGTATACTGCTGGAGAGGAACGTATTGGATGCTTTCCATCGAGCTGCCATCCGCCCTCGTTCGAGTCTCCTCGGAAACAACATAGGCGCGGACAAAGACGAAAAATTTGCTTTCGTCTTTAAATACAGTCCCTTAGCTGACATCATTAAACGGGCAGTACATAACAATTGGGACCTCCTGAAGCACGATTCATCTTTGGGCACAGTAGCATCTAGAAAACCGCCTATTACCTTCAGGAAATGCCACACTTTAAGGGACAAATTAGTCCACAGTGCTCTCCGGCCACCTAAGAGGTCTGACTGGCTGCATAGTAGAATCCCCATGGGCAACCACAAATGTGGAACTTGCTCATTCTGCCATTTGAATTCTCAAGCAAAAAGTCTGTCTTTGGGAGGCGTCACACATAAAGTTACACAGTTTATTAACTGTCGTACCCCTTTCGTGGTATATGTCATTTCATGTAGTTGCAACATGTTCTACATTGGCAAAACAATCAGGCCCATGCTTGAACGGGTGCGCGAACACATTAACTCCATCCGCACCGGACGAGGCTCCCCCCGTTTAATTGAACATTTACGTGCAACGCATAATGGTGATCCCTCTGGCCTCTCCTTTGCTGGCATTGAGGCTGTGGGACCCATCCTTCGGGGTGGTGACCGCCACCGCCTCTTGCTGCAACGGGAGGCCAGATGGATCATCAGGACAAATGCCATGGGACCCCATGGACTCAATGACAAGAATGACATGGCTGTCTTCTTGTGACCCCATTGTACCGTTATCCATTTATCGCTGCTATCTCCATCATTATACTCCAACAACATTGCTGACATTTTACATCTCCCTTTTTCTCAAGCATTCTTCATATAATCTCCCCTCCCATCCCCCCTAGGTACATAGAATACCTAGATATTTACCAACACCTTCATACTTGAATCGGCCCCTGAAACTTGTTGCCCAATCTAAGAATGAAGTCACTAGTTTTTAGCATTAACTTTATGCACTGTTTTTGTCAAATTGACACTCTTTTGTATTAATGCCTTGTGTCTCTGTTTGTAATTGTCCTGCAGCTGCACACAGGGGAGGTCCGGGATCACCACTGTGACGCCTGGCATCTTTCCCTATAAAAAGGTTTACCTGTGCACCTGCACGTCATATCCGGCCTGAAGAAGCGATATCCTTGCGCGAAACGGCCGTCGCTGCCGACGCACATTGTGGCCATTCCGCTCCCCTGCCTGCGCAGCACGCCGCTCGATTTGCAATAAAGCAACCAGCAACGACTTTTGGTGAGTGCCGTGTCTCTCTCTATTCATCCATTGATTACATCAAAGTTGGATCAGCCTGTAGTGTGTTTTTCCACTTAAATTTTGAGTGTGACTCCAAATCCAGACCTCCATGGGTTAAAAAATTTGATTTCCATTTTTTTATTTTTGTGTGATTTTGTTGTCAGCACATTCAACTATGTAAAGAACAAAGTATTTCAGAAGAATATTTAATTAACTCAGATCTAGGATGTGTTATTTTTGTGTTCCCTTTATTTTTTTGAGCAGTGTGTGTGTGTATATATATATATATATATATATATATATATATATATATATAAAATTTCATTAACAAAGCATACTAAATATTTGTATGAATGAGGGCATCCAGATATCTTTTGTAAATATGCATTTATATCTTCTGACAATGCATAACAGATAATGAAGGATGCGGAAGCGATGAATAGCATGCTCCTATGAAGAGGTGATTGCTAGGTTACCAATAAACAAAGGAGACAAGGAGGATCTGAGGGCGCATGAGTCACATGTAATTCATTCCTATTCTATAGTAATACAGTGTTACAAAGAATGTGGGAATATGCTGATAACATGCTGAATAGGGTGCACACCACTAAGATACATACAGACAGATGAAAGCCAGATGGAGGGTATGCTGGTAATCTGCTGCTCGAATCTACCGAAAAAAAAAAGAAAAGGAAATGACGGAACCTAGAAATGGTTATTTGTATATAATACAATTCAAGGCCTGGGGGTCCTATTCCATGCGTAATGATCCATTAAAAATGATAGAGACAAGTGAATGTGGAAATAAATATAGAAACACTCGATAGATAAATGAGACATTGAAGATGAACATTAGAAACATGTGAGTGTGAAACGTGCTGACCCATAGGGGTGGATATAAATATAAATGCTATGTAAAAAGATAATCAAATGAGAATAATTCAATGTGGTAAAGGGGATTAACCTCTTAAGGACATATGACGTATCGGTACGGCATGTTGTCCTGGTACTTAAGGACACATGACGTACTGGTACATCATGTATAGTTCCGATCACCGCCGCCCGGCGGGCAGTGGTCGGCACCCTCTGCCTGCTCAAATCATTGAGCAGGCACCTTGGCTAAATGCGCCGGGGGGTCCTGTGACCCCCCCATGTCGGCGATCACAGCAAACCGTAGGTCAATTCAGACCTGTGGTTTGCTGCGGTTTCGGAAGTTTCTGATCCCCGCGGTCTGTGGCCGCGGGGATCAGATACTTCAACTAAGCTTTATTTTAATGTTTAACCCCCCCCCTGCTGCCCTCTTTGTTATCTGCCAGTGGGCGCAGCGGGGGAAGGGGGGTGCGGGGAGTGCGGCAGGGAGGGTGGGCGGTGCTTCGGGGGAGGGCAGGCATGCGATCATCCGCCCGCCCCCTCTCTCAGGATAGCCGAGCGGTTTGCAGAGTGTCATTGCTGACACTCTGCTTGAAACGCCTGACATCTGTGCTGGCACAGATGCCATGCGTTTAACCCCTTCCATGCCGCGGTTCGTAGGGACCGCTGTATGGAAAAGGTTAAGAGGGAGGGAGCTCCCTCCCTCTCCCATTGGGGGCTGCTGTGCCTTTTCAACCCCCAATGGGAGAGGGAGGCGTCCCCCCTCCCTCCCCATCACCCGCTGCTCTGCTGTGGCAGCGAGTGATGGTTACCATGGCAACCGGACGCCTTCACAGGCGTCCGGCTGTCCATGGTACTGATCAGAGGTTGTCCATGGTGCTGATTAGACTTCTGCTAAAGGCAGAAGTCTAATCAGACTTTGTAAAGTGAAAATACAGTACAGTACACTATATAGTGTACTGTACTGTATTATACAGACATCAGACCCACTGGATCTTCAAGAACCAAGTGGGTCTGGGTAGAAAAAAAATAATAATAAGTAAAAAAAAAAAGTAAAAATCAAAAAACACATTTATCACTGATTAAAAATGAAAAAAAAAAAAAATTCCCTACACATGTTTGATATCACCGCGTCCGTAACGACCTGATCTATAAAACGGTCATGTTACTTTCCCTGCACGGTGAACGCCATAAAAATAAAAAAATAAAAACTATGAGAAAATTTAAATTTTGCCCACCTTACTTCCCAAAAAAGGTTATAAAAGTGATCAAAAAAGTTGCATGTACGCCAAAATAGTACCAATCAAACCGTCATCTCATCCCGCAAAAATTATACCCTACCCAAGATAATCACCCAAAAACTGAAAAAACTATGGCTCTTAGACTCTTTTTTGGTTTCAAAAATGAAATCATTGTGTAAAACTTACATAAATAAAAAAAAAGTATACATATTAGGTATCTCCGCGTCCGTATCGACCGGCTCTATAAAAATATCACATGACCTAACCCCTCAGGTGACCACCGTAAAAAAAATTAAAAAAACGGTGTAAAAAAAGCTTTTTTGTCACCTCACATCACAAAAAGTGTAATAGCAAGCGATCAAAAAGTCATACGCACCCCAAAATAGTGCCAATCAAACCGTCATCTCATCCCGCAAAAATCATACTCTTAATCATACCCATAAAAATATTACATGATCTAACCTCTCAGATAAATGTTGAAAATAACAAAAAATAAATACGGTGCCAAAACAGCTATTTCTTGTTACCTTGCCTCACAAAAAGTGTAATATAGAGCAACCAAAAATAATATGTACCCTAAACTAGTACCAACAATACTGCCACCCTATCCTGTAGTTTCTAAAATGGGGTCACTTTTTGGGAGTTTCTACTCTAGGGGTGCATCAGGGGGGCTTCAAATGGGACATGGTGTCAAAAAACCGGTCCAGCAAAATCTGCCTTCCAAAACCGTATGGCATTCCTTTCCTTCTGCACCCTGCCATGTGCCCGTACAGCGGTTTACGACCACATATGGGGTGTTTCTGTAAACTACAGAATCAGAGCCATAAATATTGAGTTTTGTTTGGCTGTTAACCCTTGCTTTGTAACTGGAAAAAAATTATTAAAATGGAAAATCTGCCAAAAAAGTTAAATTTTGAAATTGTATCTCTATTTTCTATTAAATCTTGTGGAACACCTAAAGGGTTAACAAAGTTTGTAAAATCCGTTTTGAATACCTTGAGGGGTGTAGTTTCTTAGATGGGGTCACTTTTATGGAGTTTCTACTCTAGGGGTGCATCAGGGGGGCTTCAAATGGGACATGGTGTAAAAAAAAAACTGTCCAGCAAAATCTGCCTTCCAAAAACCATACAGCGCACCTTTCCCTCTACACCCTACTGTGTGCCCGTACAGTAGTTTACGGCCACATATAGGGTGTTTCTGCAAACTACAGAATCGGGGCAATAAATATAGCAATTTGTTTGGCTGTTAACCCTTGCTTTGTTACTGGAAAAAATGGATTAAAATGGAAAATATGCCAAGAAATTGAAATTCTCAAATTTCATCTCTATTTTCCAATAACTCTTGTGCAACACCTAAAGGGTTAACAAAGTTTGTAAAATCTGTTTTGAATACCTTGAGGGGTGTAGTTTCTTAGATGGGGTCACTATTATGGAGTTTCTACTCTAGGGGTGCATCGGGGGGCTTCAAATGGGACATGGTGTAAAAAAAAACAGTCCAGCAAAATCTGCCTTCCAAAAACCATACGGCGCACCTTTCCCTCTACGCCCTACTGTGTCCCCGTACAGTAGTTTACGGCCACATATGGGGTATTTCTGCAAACTACAGAATCGGGGCAATAAATATAGCATTTTGTTTGGCTTTTAACCCCTTGCTTTGTTACTGGAGAAAATGGATTAAAATTGAAAATTTGCCCAAAAATTTAAATTCGCAAATTTCATCTCCATTTGCCAATAACTCTTGTGCAACATCTAAAGGGTTAACAAAGTTTGTAAAATCAGTTTTGAATACCTTGAGGGGTGTAGTTGGGGTCATTTTTGGGTGGTTTCTATTATGTAAGCCTCACAAAGTTACTTCAGATCTGAACTGGTCCCTAAAAAGTGGGTTTTTGAAAATTTCTGAAAAATTTCAAGATTTGCTTCTAAACTTCTAAGCCTTGTAACATCCCCAAAAATAAAATATCATTCCCAAATTGATCCAAACATGAAGTAGACATATGGGGAATGTAAAGTAATAACTATTACTATTACTTTTGTAGGTATTACTATGTATTATAGAAGTAGAGAAATTGAAACTTGGAAATTTGCAATTTTTTACAAATTTTTGGTAAATTTGGTATTTTTTTATAAATAAAAATGAATTTTTTTACTTCATTTTACCAGTTTTATGAAGTACAATATGTGACGAAAAAACTATCTGAGAATGGCCTGGATAAGTCAAAGTGTTTTAAAGTTATCACCACTTAATGTGACACTGGTCAGATTTGCAAAAAATGGCCTGGTCCTTTTAGGTGAAATATGGTTGTGTCCTAAAGGGGTTAATTAACAAGAAATAGAAGCGCATTGCAGCACAATAGTGAGTGTGACTAACACCCACCTGATGAATAATCTCATATGTATTAGGGCTCATGCACACAAATGTATTTTCTTTCCGCTTCTGTTCCAGTTTTTTTGCGGACCGTATTCAAGTCAATGGGTCCGCATAAAATATGGAACGCACATGGAACACATCCGTATGTCATCCGTATTTAATCCATATTTATCCGGATCCATACTGTAGAAATGCTATGCCCAGCCCATATTGCTCATGTGTTTGGTGATTAAAAAGTTACTGTTTACGTTTCTGATCCGCAAAAAACGGATCGCATACGGAAACGATACAGATATATTTTGTGGAATAACGGAACGGAAGAGGACTTAAATCAGAGGAAAAAAAACTCAAATACGGAACAACGAATCCATGAAAAACGGACCACAACAATAACGGTCGTGTGCATGAGCCCTTAATATGATATGTTAGGATCGATTTATCTATCTATCTATCTATCTATCTATCTTACACATAGACAATAGCAAATTAATTGCAGTATGTAATATTAAAACATATGACATACGCACAAAATTACTGCAGTCCATTCATAAGAAACCAATCCTAAGAGTATAGATGCATGAAGGATCTAATGTATCTGTATGTCTAAAATAAAGAATAAATAGAAACCATGAAAACTTACTATCTTTTGACCATTTAAATTTTTAAGCCATTTGGAAACGAAGAGGTCATTTATGAATAGATATACGCCAATTTTTGCTCCAGCAAGGGAGCTGGTATAGATTTGGGCCGGCGCCTCTACAGGACTTAGGCGCATCAAGCGCTAGCGCAGGGGTATTAAGACTGTCGTCTAAAATGCTGGTCTTAAAGGGAACCTGTTACATGGATTTTAGATATTGAGCTGTTGACATGGGCTGCTAGATCACCGCTAGCACATCCGCAATATCCAGGCCCCATAGCTCTGTGTGCTTTTATTGTATCAAAAAAACTATTTTATATACACTCACCTAAAGAATTATTAGGAACACCTGTTCCATTTCTCATTAATGCAATTATCTAGTCAACCTATCACATGGCAGTTGCTTCAATGCATTTAGGGGTGTGGTCCTGGTCAAGACAATCTCCTGAACTCCAAACTGAATGTCAGAATGGGAAAGAAAGGTGATTTAAGCAATTTTGAGCGTGGCATGGTTGTTGGTGCCAGACGGGCCGGTCTGAGTATTTCACAATCTGCTCAGTTACTGGGATTTTCACGCACAACCATTTCTAGAGTTTACAAAGAATGGTGTGAAAAGGGAAAAACATCCAGTATGTGGCAGACCTATGGGCAAAAATGCCTTGTGGATGCTAGAGGTCAGAGAATGGGCCGACTGATTCAAGCTGATAGAAGAGCAACGTTGACTGAAATAACCACTCGTTACAACCGAGGTATGCAGAAAAGCATTTGTGAAGCCACAACACGCACAACCTTGAGGTGGATGGGCTACAACAGCAGAAGACCCCACCTGGTACCACTCATCTCCACTACAAATAGGAAAAAGAGGCTACAATTTACACGAGCTCACCAAAATTGGACTGTTGAAGACTGGAAAAATGTTGCCTGATCTGATGAGTCTCGATTTCTGTTGAGACATTCATATGGAGTCCGAATTTGGCGTAAACAGAATGAGAACATGTATCCATCCTCTGATGGCTACTTCCAGCAGGATAATGCACCATGTCTCAAAGTTCGAATCATTTTAAATTGGTTTCTTGAACATGACAATGAGTACACTGTACTAAAATGTCCCCCACAGTCACCAGATCTCAACCCAATAGAGCATCTTTGGGATGTGGTGGAACGGGAGCTTCGTGCCCTGGATGTGCATCCCTCAAATCTCCATCAACTGCAAGATGCTATCCTATCAATATGGGCCAACATTTCTAAAGAATGCTATCAGCACCTTGTTGAATCAATGCCACGTAGAATTAAGGCAGTTCTGAAGGCAAAAGGGGGTCCAACACCGTATTAGTATGGTGTTCCTAATAATTCTTTAGGTGAGTGTATATGTAAATTAAGCTACTAACGTTTTCGGAGCCCTGCCATGCCCACTGTGAAGGAGCCCTGCACCGCCCCGCATCCTCCAAATCTCCTTCTTGCTCCCCGACGTCACAAAGCTAGAGCGCCGTAATCTTGCAATGCACATGCACAGTGTCGGCATAGTGTTCCTTCCCTGTGCTAGCATCAGCCTCAGGGAACGAACTGCGCATGCGCTAGCTCACGCATCGCGAGATTACGGCGCTCTAGCTTTGTGACGTCGGGGAGCAAGGAGGAGATTCGGAGAATGCGGGGCGGTGCTGGGCTCCTTCACAGCGAGCATGGCCGGGCTCAGAGTCAGAGAACGCTGGACTCATCTCTCAAGCATGGAGGAGACAAGGAGTCATCTAAGGTTCATTTACATATATATCTAAAATAGTTTTTTGGACACAATAAAAGCACATAGAGCTATGGGGACTGGATATTGTGGATGTGCTAGCGGCGATCTAGCAGCCCATGTCCTCAGCTCTATACACAAAATCCAGGTGACAGGTTCCCTTTAATAAATGACCCCAAAAGTGCCCAGTTTGAAGATCCAGAAATATAAGTGCTTTGAAACTGGATGGATAGGAACCTGTTCAATAATCAACAGTAAAAGGTTTTCAAGATTGTTTGAGTGGGGCACATTTACTAAAGTGTTGCCACCTGTTTTCATGAGTAAAAATTTATTATTTTTTAAGTCTCATTTACCAACTGTTTTTGCGCTTGCTTTAAAAGCATTTGTTCCTATTTTGAGTTTTAAGACAAATTCAGACGTCTCCTAACTTTTACGCCTAACTTCCGTCCTATTTACAGTCAGGTCCATAAATATTGGGACATTGACACAATTCTAACATTTTTGGCTCTATACAGCACCACGATGGATTTGAAATGAAATGAACAGGATGTGCTTTAACTGCAGACTCTCAGCTTTAATTTGAGGGTATTTACATCCAAATCAGGTGAACGATGTAGGGATTACAACAGTTTTTTTTATATGTGCCTCCCACTTGTTAAGGGACCAAAAGTAATGGGACAATTGGCTTCTCAGCTGTACCATGGCCAGGTGTGTGTTATTCCCTCATTATCCTAATTACAATGAGCAGATAAAAGGTCCAGAGTTCATTTCAAGTGTGCTATTTGCATTTGGAATCTGTTGCTGTCAACTCTCAAGATGAGATCCAAAAAGCTGTCACTATCAGTGAAGCAAGCCATCATTAGGCTGAAAAAAACCATCAGAGAGATAGCAAAAACATTAGGTGTGTCCAAAACAACTGGAAGACCACAGAAAACAACTGTGGTGGATAACCGAAGAATTCTTTCCCTTGTGAAGAAAACACCCTTCACAACAGTTGGCCAGATCAAGAACACTCTCCAGGAGGTAGGTCTATGTGTGTCAAAGTCAACAATCAAGAGAAGACTTCACCAGAGTGAAAACAGAGGGTTCACCACAAGATGTAAACCATTGGTGAGCCTCAAAAACAGGAAAGCCAGATTAGAGTTTGCCAAACGATATCTAAAAAAGCCTTCACAGTTCTGGAACAACATCCTATGGACAGATGAGACCAAGATCAACTTGTACCAGAGTGATGGGAAGAGAAGAGTATGGAGAAGGAAAGGAACTGCTTATGATCCTAAGCATACCACCTCATCAGTGAAGCATGGTGGTGGTAGTGTCATGGCGTGGGCATGTATGGCTGCCAATGGAACTGGTTCTCTTGTATTTATTGATGATGTGACTGCTGACAAAAGCAGCAGGATGAATTCTGAAGTGTTTCTGGCAATATTATCTGCTCATATTCAGCCAAATGCTTCAGAACTCATCGGATGGCGCTTCACAGTGCAGATGGACAATGACCCAAAGCATACTGCAAAAGCAACTAAAAAGTTTTTTAAGGGAAAGAAGTGGAATGTTATGCAATGGCCAAGTCAATCACCTGACCTGAATCCGATTGAGCATGCATTTCACTTGCTGAAGACAAAACTGAAGGGAAAATGCCCCAGGAACAAGCAGGAACTGAAGACAGTTGCAGTAGAGGCCTGGCAGATCATCACCAGGGATGAAGCCCAGCGTCTGGTGATGTGTATGCATTCCAGACTTCAGGCTGTAATTGACTGCAAAGTATTAAAAAGTGAAAGTTTGATTTATGATTATAATTCCGTCCCATTAATTTTGGTCCCTTAACAAGTGGGAGGCACATATGCAAAATGTTGTAATTCCTACACCGTTCACCTGATTTGGATGTAAATACCCTCAAATTAAAGCTAACAATCTGCAGTCAAAGCACATCTTGTTCGTTTCATTTCAAATCCATTGTGGTGGTGTATAGAGCCAAAAATGTTAGAATTGTGTCGATGTCCCAATATTTATGGACCCAACTGTATGTAGGTGCACCTGATTTTGCAGCTAGATTTTTGTTTTCATTTCTACGCCACCCCAGTACTAGCATACTTTTCTGTCTCTGTTTTCAGTGGTGCGTTGCACCACTATTTGCCTACTTTCATAGAGATGTGCACCAAAATGCAGCTTACTTTCACCACATTTTCATGCAAATGCTTTTTAAACCAGTTTAGTGAATTTGAATCTCTCTTACAAGAAAACAACCACTAGAGGTCAGACTTTAAACCAAAAATGACAAACCAGATTTATGAAAGGATAATACGCCTGTGTTTTTTACTACATAAAGTAAAAAAAGTTTTGTAAATTTTCCCCACTGTGTGTGGATCAGCCATTTCTGATGTTATGTTGATGGTTGTTTAACTTAGCCCTCTTGCTCTGGGTGGTGCGGCCTACATATTATAGTCAAAAACATAGATGATGTGATCACTGGCAAAATTAACCTGATATTTAATCAAGAATTGTACTCTGGTAGTATGAGAAGAAAGCATAGCGATCCCATCCAGAATGGTGTTACAGTGAAGACATTTCAAACTCCCACATTTAACATAACCAGCTGTAGTGTATATTGAGGTACTAGTCATACCTCCAGCCGCTCTAAGGTTGCTAGGGGTCAATAGGCCCTTAAGATTTTGGGCACTCCCAGGATGTTTGGAAGGTAGACCCTTTAATATAGGGTCTCAAAGAAGGATGGGCCAGTGCCAATCTCCCGATGTGCAGAATTAAAGGTAGTTAATAGAGATGAGCGAATTTCTTAAAAATTAGATTCGGCTGATTCGCCGAATTTCACAAAAATATTTGCTTCATGACGAATTACTTTGCCACGAAGCGCATTTTTTTGTAAGTAGCGAGTGCAATGACAGGGATCTGCGATAGCGCTGCCCCCGTCATTTTACCCCTCAGATGCCGCGTTCGTACATGATCGCGGCATCTGAGTGTACAAACTGTGTAATATTTACATTAATAAAAACATTGCATCAAACTTACTTACCGCGTCCATTTGCATGCGACGGCCCAGCTGCCGCCATCTTGCTTGAAGATCTCGGCCGAAATCACGCGCGGCGCGAGATTGAGTCATTATGCCGGCCAGTGTGGTAATGTATGACGCCATCATGCCGGCCGGCATGATGATGTAATCTCGCGCCGCACGGGATTTCGGCCAAGATCTTCAAGCAAGATGGAGGCTGGCTGCCTTTCGCGCGCAAATGGAGGCGGTAAGTTTGAATTTTAGGATTAATCGATTTGCTGACACGAAGCACAAGGAAATTCGGCTTCTAGGCAAATCAAATAATTCCTGAAATTCTGAGGGGTATCCTGTGATTTGGTTTTGAGGCAATCACCCTGAGAAAGCTGCTCGACCTAATGGAACGCTGAGGACACTGGACTCTTTGGATAAGGCCTCATGCACACGACCGTTGTGTGCATCCGTGGCCGTTGTTCCATTTTCCGTGATTTTCTGTGGACCCATTGTCTTTCAATGGGTCCGTTGAAAACTCATAAAACGCACTGTTGTTCATCCGCGGCCGTGATCCGTGTTTCCTGTCCGTCAAAAAAAATGACCTGTCCTATTTTTTTGACAGACAACGGTTCACAGACCCATTCAAGTCAATGGGTCCGTGAAAAAACACGGATGCACACAAGATTGGCATCCGCGTCCGTGATCGGTGGCCGTAGGCTACTTTCACACAGACGGATCACAGATCCGTCTGCATAAAAGCTGGCCACCAATGAATGTACACTAATACAGGGGAGGGAGGGGGGGCCGCACTGGCCACCAATGAATGTATAGTAATACAGGGGAAGGAGGGGGGGCCGCACTGGCCACCAATGAATTTAAAACTGGGGAGGGAGGAGGGTGTGCCCCCTCCTGCCTGCCAGCACCTGATCTCTTACAGGGGGCTATGATACGCACAATTAACCCCTCAGGTGCGGCACCTGAGGGGTTAATTGTGCGGATCACAGCCCCCTGTAAGAGATCGGGTGCTGCCAGGCAGCAGGGGGCAGTCATGTACACAGTTCGTAGTATATTCTAACTTGAAGCGTCCCCATCACTATGGGAACGCCTCTGTGTTAGAATATACTGTCGGATATGAGTTTTCACGCTCTAACTCAAATCTGATGGTATATTCTAACATAGAGGCGTTCCCATGGTGATGGGGACGCTTTAAGTTAAAATATACCATCGGATTGGAGAAAACTCAGATCCGATGGTATAATAGGGACTCCTGACTTTACATTGATCCGTTTGCAATTGCACCATATTGTGTCAATGTCAAACGGATCCGTCCCCATTGACTTGCATTGTAATTCAGGACGGATCCGTTTGGCTCCGCACGGCCAGGCGGACACCAAAACGACTTTTTTTTTCATGTCCGTGGATCCTCCAAAAATCAAAGAAGACTCACGGAAGGACAACGGAAATCCGTTTTGCGTACCGCAAAAAAAGACGTTCGTGTGCATGAGGCCTAAGCCTTACTCAAGAAACGTTTTTTGATTAATGTGGACTGTTCTCTAAAGTCCATGTCCCTACTACAATTTTTCTCACACACTTGAACTGACCGTAGGGAATGATCTTTAGCCATGGGAAGTAGTGGCCACTATTGAACTGGATGTAGCTATTTACCTCAACTGTTTTGAAAAAAGTCCAAGTTAGGATGTGTAAGGCCGAGCTCACACTTCAGTTATTTGGTCAGTTATTTCCATAAGTAATTGTGAGCCAAAACCAGTAGTGAACCCTACTCAGGAATAAGATATAATGTAAAGATTTCCTCCTGTTCTGTGTTTTTGACCCGCTCCTGGTTTTGGCTCCAAATAACTGATGGAAATAACTGACCAAATGACTGAGGTGTGAATTTGTCTTTATTTGTCCCATTTCATCTGACAGTTTATTTTCTTCAGTGAATACAGTGGATACATTGCTTTCTCTTTGCAACTCCCCCTCATCACTCTGTAAAGGGCCGACACCTTCAGATTTATACACATTTATATAATTGAAAAACATTTTAGGGTTAGTTTTGCTCTCTTTGGCAATTAATCTCTCGGTCTCTATTTTGGCTGATTTTATTTGTTTTTTACATATTTAATTTTTTTCCTTATAGTTTTTCAGTGCTTCCTCACTACCCTCCCGTTTTAGTGATTTAAATGCTTTCTTTTGTCATTTATTGCTTTTTTTACATTTCTATTTATCTATGGTTTTTTCTTGTTCTTTAACCTTTTATTCCCATAGGGTATGTACCTCTCACAATTAGATTTTAGGATGCTTTTGAAAATATCCAATTTTGTGGCTGTATTTTTATTTTTGAGGACTTTGTCCCAGTTAGATACCCCTATGGCCTCTATTAGTTGGCTAAATTTAGCTTTTTTGAAGTTTGGTATTTTTGTTCCTCCCTGAAGAAACACTCTTTTGAATGATAATTGGATGGTTATTACTTTTTAGTCACTATTTTCCAGGTGTCACCCAGCCTGCACATCCGTTGTTTTGTCAGGTCTATTGGTTAATACTAAGTGAAGTATGGCCGTCCCACTAGTCTGGTCCTGAACCACTTGGGAAAGGTAATTTTCTTTGGTTATTGCCAAGAACCTGTTTCCTTTATGAGATGTACAGCTTTCAGTTTCCCAGTCTATATCTGGGTAGTTGAAGTCCCCCATAATAAACACCTCATTATGATTTTACCCCTCGTCTATCTCGTTTAGTAACAGATTTTATGTGGACTCTGGTATATTAAGTGGTTTATAATAAACTCCTATTAGTAATTTATTATTGTTTTTGCCTCCATGTACACACACCTCAAGAATTATTAGGAACACCAATATGGTGTTGGACCCCCTTTTGCCTTCAGAACTGCCTTAATTCTATGTGGCATTGATTCAACAAGGTGCTGATAGCATTCTTTAGAAATGTTGGCCCATATTGATAGGATAGCATCTTGCAGTTGATGGAGATTTGAGGGATGCACATCCAGGGCACGAAGCTCCCGTTCCACCACATCCCAAAGATGCTCTATTGGTTTGAGATCTGGTGACTGTGGTGGCCATTTTAGTACAGTGAACTCATTGTCATGTTCAAGAAACCAATTTGAAATGATTCGAGCTTTGTAACATGGTGCATTATCGTGCTGGAAGTAGCCATCAAGGATGGATACATGTTCTCATTCTGTTTACGCCAAATTCGGACTCTACCATTTGAATGTCTCAACAGAAATCGAGACTCATCAGACCAGGCAACATTTTTCCAGTCTTCAACAGTCTAATTTTGGTGAGCTCGTGCAAATTGTAGCCTCTTTTTCCTATTTGTAGTGGAGATGAGTGGTACCCGGTGGGGTCTTCTGCTGTTGTAGCCCATCCGCCTCAAGGTTGTGCGTGTTGTAGCTTCACAAATGCTTTTCTGCATACCTCGGTTGTAACGAGTGGTTATTTCAGTCAACGTTGCTCTTCTATCAGCTTGAATCAGTCGGCCCATTCTCCTCTGACCTCTAGCATCCACAAGGCATTTTTGCCCACAGGACTGCCGCATACTGGATGTTTTCCCTTTTCACACCATTCTTTGTAAACACTAGAAATGGTTGTGCGTGAAAATCCCAGTAACTGAGCAGATTGTGAAATACTCAGACCGGCCCGTCTGGCACCAACAACCATGCCACGCTCAAAATTGCTTAACCACCTCCGGACCGTCTAACGCAGATTCGCGTTCCGGAGGTGGCAGCCCTGCGCAGAGTCACGCATATATGCGTCATCTCGCGCGAGCCGAGATTTCCTGTGAACGCGCGCACACAAGCGCGCGCGCTCACAGGAACGGAAGGTAAGAGAGTGGATCTCCAGCCTGCCAGCGGCGATCGTTCGCTGGCAGGCTGGAGATGTGATTTTTTTTAACCCCTAACAGGTATATTAGACGCTGTTTTGATAACAGCGTCTAATATACCTGCTACCTGGTCCTCTGGTGGTCCCCTTTGTTTGGATCGACCACCAGAGGACACAGGTAGCTCAGTAATATGTTGCACCAAACACCACTACACTACACCCCCCCCCTGTCACTTATTAACCCCTTATTCACCCTTGATCACCCTTGATCACCCCTGATCACCCCATATAGACTCCCTGATCACCCCCCTGTCATTGATTACCCCCCTGTCATTGATCACCCCCCTGTAAAGCTCCATTCAGATGTCCGCATGATTTTTACGGATCCACTGATAGATGGATCGGATCCGCAAAATGCATACGGACGTCTGAATGGAGCCTTACAGGGGCGTGATCAATGACTGTGGTGATCACCCCATATAGACTCCCTGATCACCCCCCTGTCATTGATTACCCCCCTGTCATTGATCACCCCCCTGTAAAGCTCCATTCAGATGTCCGCATGATTTTTACGGATCCACTGATAGATGGATCGGATCCGCAAAACGGATACGGACGTCTGAATGGAGCCTTACAGGGGCGTGATCAATGACTGTGGTGATCACCCCATATAGACTCCCTGATCACCCCCCTGTCATTGATTACCCCCCTGTAAAGCTCCATTCAGATGTCCGCATGATTTTTACGGATCCACTGATAGATGGATCGGATCCGCAAAACGCATACGGACGACTGAATGGAGCCTTACAGGGGCGTGATCAATGACTGTGGTGATCACCCCATATAGACTCCCTGATCACCCCCCTGTCATTGATCACCCCCCTGTAAAGCTCCATTCAGACGTCCGCATAATTTTTACGGATCAACTGATAGATGGATCGGATCCGCAAAACACATACAGGCGTCTCCCTGGAGCCTTCCAGCGGGGGTGATCACCCCATATAGACTCCCTGATCACCCCCCTGTCATTGATCACCCCCCCCTGTCATTGATCACCCCCCCCTGTCAGGCTGCATTCAGATGTCCGTATGATTTTTACGGATCCACGGATACATGGATCGGATCCGCAAAACACATACGGACATCTGAATGGAGCCTTATAGGGGGGTGATCAATGACAGGGGGGTAATCACCCCATATAGACTCCCTGATCACCCCCCTGTCATTGATCACCCCCCTGTCATTGATCACCCCCCTGTCATTGATCACCCCTCTGTAAGGCTCCATTCAGACATTTTTTTGGCCCAAGTTAGCGGAAATTATTATTTTTTTCTTACAAAGTCTCATATTCCACTAACTTGTGTCAAATAATTAAATCTCACATGAACTCACCTCATGGAATCCAAATGCGTAAAAATTTTTAGACATTTATATTCCAGACTTCTTCTCACGCTTTAGGGCCCCATGAATGCCAGGGCAGTATAAATACCCCACATGTGACCCCATTTCGGAAAGAAGACACCCCCAGGTATTCCGTGAGGGGCATATTGAGTCCATGAAAGATTGAAATTTTTGTCCCAAGTTAGAGGAAAGGAAGACTTTGTGAGAAAAAAATAAATAAAATCAATTTCCGATAACTTGTGCCAAAAAAAAAAAATTTCTATGAACTCGCCATGCCCCTCATTGAATACCTTGGGGTGTCTTCTTTCCAAAATGGGGTCACATGTGGGGTATTTATACTGCCCTGGCATTTTAGGGGCCCTAAAGCATGAGAAGAAATCTGGGATCCAAATGTCTAAAAATGCCCTTATAAAAGGAATGTGGGCCCCTTTGCGCATCTAAGCTGCAAAAAAGTGTCACACATCTGGTATCGCCGTACTCAGGAGAAGTTGGGCAATGTGTTTTGGGGTGTCATTTTACATATACCCATGCTGGGTGAGATAAATATCTTGGTCAAATGCCAACTTTGTATAAAAAAATGGGAAAAGTTGTCTTTTGCCGAGATATTTCTCTCGCTCAGCATGAGTATATGTAAAAAGACACCCAAAAACACATTGCCCAACTTCTCCTGAATACGGCGATACCACATGTGTGACACTTTTTTGCAGCCTAGGTGGGCAAAGGGGCCCACATTCCAAAGAGCACCTTTAGGATTTCACAGGTCATTTACCTACTTACCACACATTAGGGCCCCTGGAAAATGCCAGGGCAGTATAACTACCCCACAAGTGACCCCATTTTGGAAAGAAGACACCCCAAGGTATTCCGTGAGGGACATGGCGAGTTCCTAGAATTTTATATTTTTTTGTCACAAGTTAGCGGAAAATGATGATTTATTTTTTATTTATTTTTTTCCTTACAAAGTCTCATATTCCACTAACTTGTGACAAAAAAATAAAAACTTCCATGAACTCACTATGCCCATCACGAAATACCTTGGGGTGTCTTCTTTCCAAAATGGGGTCACTTGTGGGGTAGTTATACTGCCCTGGCATTTTGGGGGCCGAATACGTGAGAAGTGGTTTGAAATCAAAATCTGTAAAAAATGGCCGGTGAAATCCGAAAGGTGCTCTTTGGAATGTGGGCCCCTTTGCGCACCTAGGCTGCAAAAAAGTGTCACACATGTGGTATCTCCGTACTCAGGAGAAGTTGGGGAATGTGTTTTGGGGTGTCATTTTACATATACCCATGCTGGGTGAGAGAAATATCTTGGCAAAAGACAACTTTTCCCATTTTTTTATACAAAGTTGGCATTTGACCAAGATATTTATCTCACCCAGCATGGGTATATGTAAAATGACACCCCAAAACACATTCCCCAACTTCTCCTGAGTACGGCGATACCACATGTGTGGCACTTTTTTGCAGCCTAGGTGGGCAAAGGGGCCCACATTCCAAAGAGCACCTTTCGGATTTCACAGGTCATTTACCTACTTACCACACATTAGGGCCCCTGGAAAATGCCAGGGCAGTATAACTACCCCACAAGTGACCCCATTTTGGAAAGAAAACACCCCAAGGTATTCCGTGAGGGGCATGGTGAGTTCATAGAAGTTTTTATTTTTTTGTCACAAGTTAGTGGAATATGAGACTTTGTAAGAAAAAAAAAATCAAAAAAAATAAATCATCATTTTCCACTAACTTGTGACAAAAAATAAAAAGTTTTATGAACTCACTATGCCCATCAGCGAATACCTTAAGGTGTCTACTTTCCGAAATGGGGTCATTTGTTGGGTGTTTGTACTGCCTGGGCATTGTAGAACCTCAGGAAACATGACAGGTGCTCAGAAAGTCAGAGCTGCTTCAAAAAGCGGAAATTCACATTTTTATACCATAGTTTGTAAACGCTATAACTTTTACCCAAACCATTTTTTTTTTTACCCAAACATTTTTTTTATATCAAAGACATGTAGAACAATAAATCTAGAGCAAAATTTATATATGGATGTCGTTTTTTTTGCTAAATTTTACAACTGAAAGTGAAAAATGTCATTTTTTTGCAAAAAAATCGTAAAATTTTGATTAATAACAAAAAAAGTTAAAATGTCAGCAGCAATTAAATACCACCAAATGAAAGCTCTATTAGTGAAAAGAAAAGGAGGTAAAATTCATTTGGGTGGTAAGTTGCATGACCGAGCAATAAACGGTGAAAGTAGGGTAGGTCAGAAGTGTAAAAAGTGGCCTGGTCTTTCAGGGTGTTTAAGCTATGGGGGCTGAGGTGGTTAAATCACCTTTCTTTCCCATTCTGACATTCAGTTTGGAGTTCAGGAGATTGTCTTGACCAGGACCACCCCCCTAAATGCATTGAAGCAACTGCCATGTGATTGGTTGACTAGATAATTGCATTAATGAGAAATAATAATTCTTTAGGTGAGTGTATTTCTACCCACAGTGACTCCACATGTTCATGTTCCTCACTTATATCTTCCCGAAGTGTGGGCTTTAGACTTTACATAAAGGCAGACCCCTCCCCCTCTCCGGTTTTGGCGATCCTTTCTAAACAGACTGTAACCCTGTATGTTAGCTGCCCAGTTATAGCTATCATCCAGCCATGTCTCAGTTATTCCCACTATGCCATAGTCCTCCTCACACATCACTAATTCCAGTTACCCAGTTTTATTAGTCAGGCTTCTGGCATTAGTTTACATACATTTCAGAGGTTAATGTATATTTTGTACCCTACACTTTTCCTTCTGAGCTGTTCTAGTCCCTCCTTCCATTTCTCCCCCAGTCCCATTACCTTTCCCCCGGTCTCTATCTGCACTATCTTCCCATCCTATAACGTAATTACCCTCCCCCAGTCCCTAGTTTAAACAGTCCTCCAACCTTCTAGCCATCTTCTTCCCTAACACAGCTGCCCCTTCCCCATTGAGGTGCAACTTATCCCTACGATAGAGCCTGTAGCCAACAGAGAAGTCGGCCCAGTTCTCCAGGAACCCAAACCCCTCCTGTAGCAGGCGCAGCACTATGAAGTGCCTTTTGTGCTGTGGCATTAGAAGAATTTTGGTATCTCTGACTTTTAGTCTAAACAGACTGTCTATTTCTCTGTAATTACTCTAGCGCCATTCTATGGAAACAGTAGGTTTAAAGAGCACACCAAATGCTTGAAATAACTTCTTTATTAACTTCAACTTTTCTTTATACACTGCTCAAAAAAATAAAGGGAACACTTAAACAACACAATGTAACTCCAAGTCAATCACACTTCTGTGAAATCAAACTGTCCACTTAGGAAGCAACACTGAGTGACAATCAATTTCACATGCTGTTGTGCAAATGGGATAGACAACAGGTGGAAATTATAGGCAATTAGCAAGACACCCCCAATAAAGGAGTGGTTCTGCAGGTGGTGACCACAGATCACTTCTCAGTTCCTATGCTTCCTGGCTGATGTTTTGGTCACTTTTGAATGCTGGCGGTGCTTTCGCTCTAGTGGTAGCATGAGACGGAGTCTACAACCCACACAAGTGGCTCAGGTAGTGCAGCTTATCCAGGATGGAACATCAATGCGAGCTGTGGCAAGAAGATTTGCTGTGTCTGTCAGCGTAGTGTCCAGAGCATGGAGGCAATACCAGGAGACAGGTCAGTACATCAGGAGACGTGGAGGAGGACGTAGGAGGGCAACAACCCAGCAGCAGGACCACTACCTCCGCCTTTGTGCAAGGAGGAACAGGAGGAGTACTGCCAGAGCCCTGCAAAATGACCTCCAGCAGGCCACAAATGTGCATGTGTCTGCTTATGATTTCTCTGAGAGGTATATCTGAGGTCTAACTAATAGTTAATTTGCAGTATGTAGTTAGCAGTGACTATTTGCAGATTGGTTGAGTATGATCTGGTATGGTTGTATGCAATTTTGATTGCAATATGGAATCTGAATGCTTGCAATTTGTAGCTTGCAATTTGTATTTGCAATTGTATGGTTGCAATTGGTGGAACTATAAGTAAACACACACACATATATATATATATATATATATATATATATATATATATATATATATTGTTCAGTATACAATTCTAAACACAATACTAACAATATGAACATTATATAACAGTTTTAAATACCTATTTTGTCCTCTTGTTCCCATAAAACTCAACTCTCAGTGGAGTGAATGTCTCTTCAGCTCCTATCTCTGGTGAATAATGATTCTAGCAGCAGGAGCTGGGGGAATTCCCAGACAGGCTGTGTGTGAGGCTGGCTGTGATAGGTGAAAACTCTTGCTGTGTGAGAAGCTGGCTGTGATTGGTCTAGACTTCTGCCCAGCAACAACAGATTAACACTATACTTTTTGTTGTTTCGGCTGTGTCACTGAGCTTACTTTACATTACAAAATGAATCTTAAAGGCATATCTTTTTCTGCTTCTGTGAACACAAAATATATAACAGTTATATGACATCCAAAACATGATGTCACAGTTAATAACTCTGCTTTTGTCTTTAACACATAAACATAGGAATTGTATTAAGGCTAATAGCAGGTTTAGCTGTATACACATATAAGGCTATACTAGCAACCTAGGACAGGTCTTAGCTGGCCAGCTACACCTCCTTCCTACACCAGTTCTTGAGCCACTTATTGACCTCCCTAATCTCCTGCTGCCTTTCTTGTGTGGCTCGTGGTACAGGCAGTTTTTTGGAAAATACTACCTTTGAAGTCCTTGCCCTAAGCTTTTGACCTAAATCCCTAAAATAATTTTTAAGGATGCTCCACTTACCTCTAACTTTGTCATTGGTTCCGATATGGACCATGACTGCTGGATATTCTCCAGCCCCTCCCAGTAATCTGTCAACCCGATCCGCGATGTGTCGAACTCGAGCGCCAGGAAGACAACACACTGTTCGATGATCCCAGTCTTTGTGACAGATTTCCCTATCTGTACCCCTAATAATTGAGTCTCCCACTACCAGCACCTGGCCTGCCCTGCTCTCCTGGTCCCCTGCTTACTGGAGCTGACAGTCCCCTGACTGGCAGAGGAAGGGTCAGGCTGCAGCAGTGCTCTCCCTGAACTGACATTCCCCTCATCTGCCAACCGTGCAAACTTGTTGGGGTGTGTCAGATCAGGTCTAGCCTCCCTGCCACTCTTCCCTCTACCCCGCTTTCTAACTGTTACCCAGCTAGCTACCTCACTTTCCGGAGCCTCCTCGCTACCACTTTCCCCATCATCTACCCCATACAGTGCTTGCTCAGTGAGCAGCAAACTCTTTTCCAAATTGTTAATGCAGTGTAGAAATTTACCTGTTTAGATAATCGAAGTGCAACAAAAAAACCTTTTCATGTTTTAGTCAGGCACACGGGTCAATGTCCCGTATTGATCTGGCTTTTGCAAGCCGGGATTTGTGCGGCCGCGTCCTGAGAATGAAATATGAACCCCATGGAATTTCAGATCATTCCCCAGTACTGATCGCGTTTGTTGAGGCTCCAACTGCAGGAAGGATCTTCAAACTGAACTCTCATTGGTTTGAGGTGATAGGGGAGCAATCCCGCTTAGACCAGGATATACAGGAATTCTGGGACATTAATGTAGGCTCAACCCATATTCATTTTGTGTGGGACGCTCTGAAGGCCCATATAAGAGGCTTATATTTTAATAAAATTAATAGGTTCAGAAAAGAATCGCGTCGCAGGGAAGAAGATCTGACAGACTCAATAAGGAGATTACGCGCCGCATTAATTGAATCCCATAAGGAGCAATACATTAATCAGTTAAAGGAGGCTAATTCACAGCTTAAGACACTCTTGTATAATAAAGCCCAACATAAGCTCCTATTTCAAGGTCAGAATCGCTTTTGTGAATCCGGCAAAACGGGCAGGTTTTTGGCTCGCTTGGTGGCCAACCAGAGAGAGATCACTAGTATAAGAGAAATTAGGAACTCCCAGGGGGTTGGGCTGAGATCCGCAGAGGAGATTAGGGAAGAATTTGTTAAATACTACTCCACCCTCTATAAATCTGAGTCTACGTTTAGCCGTATTGACATGGACCAATATCTTCAACAATTGGAGCTCCCCAAGCTATCTTTACAAGATAGAGAGAAGTTGGATTCCCCCATTTCTCTGGAGGAACTTCAAGCGACTCTTCCATCCCTAAAATATAATTCATCTCCAGGCCCAGATGGATTGCCGTTTGAATTGTATAGGTACCATGCCAAATCACTCCTGCCGATCCTACTTCTAGTGTTGAATGAATCCTGTGCATGTGGCTCTCTACCTCCATCATTTAGAGAGGCAGTTATTACCCTGGTTTTAAAAAAGGAGAAGGATCCATGTGATATGGGGTCATATAGACCTATATCGATCCTAAATACGGATTATAAGATCTTTGCAAAAATCTTGGCTAATCGCCTGAAGAGGGTTATAGCCTCTCTGGTACATCCCAATCAGACGGGTTTTATCCCGGGCCGCCAAATACAGATGAGTCTTTATAGGGTCTATCTGAATTTGTCTCTTGGGGGTAGTATAGACCACTCCATCCTGTCTTTGGACGCCGCAAAAGAGTTTGACAGGATGGAGTGGCCTTTTTTGTGGGCTACGATGTCTCACTTTGGCCTCGGGAATATATTTTTGGAAATGACCCAAATGCTATACGAACAGCCGGTCGCATGCATTAATATTAACGGTGTGAGTTCTCCACCTGTTATGATGCGGAGGGGGATGAGGCAGGGTTGCCCCCTGTCACCGCTCCTCTTCGCCCTTTTTATTGAACCTTTGGCTTGTCGGATTCGATCAGATAATTGTATAGAAGGCTTTGGGGTGGAGGGAGTGAGTGACAAAATAAGCCTATATGCTGATGATGTGATTCTGTTCTTGGACCAGGGTTGGAAAATTCTCCCGTATGTGATGGAGGTAATAGAACACTATGGTAAACTATCAGGCTATATGATCAATTGGTCAAAGTCATCGCTCCTCCCACTGAACCGGAAAGCTGTAGATGAGGGAAAGCGAGTACGGGTATTGATGCCTAATGACACCTTGGATTATTTGGGGGTTAAGATAGGGCTCCCTATAAATAGATTTTACGAGCTTAATTTGGCCCCGGTCCTGAATAAAGTTAAGGCTAAAATAAGTGCCTGGCGGAAATTGATACTGGCACAGACAGATCGAATAGCACTGATTAAGATGATTATATTACCTATAGTCTTATTTCCGATGTGTGCTTCCCCTATTTGGATCGATGACATCTTCTTTCACAGACTGGAGTCCCTGATTAACGATTTAATTTGGGGAAGGAAGAGGGTGCGGATAAAGCAGAGATACTTATGGTTGTCAGAGGCAGATGGTGGGCTGTCACTTCCTTTTTTTCAAGGTTATTTTTTATGTTCACAGATTCAGCGTTGTTGTTATTGGAAAGGGAACTTACTGTCACTGTATTTGATTAAAGTAATAGATAAACCAATAGAGAACATCTTTTCATGTTTGGAGACTGGGTATATGGGAATGAGGAAGTCCTTGCTGATCCCTTACTCACTACAGAGGGTGTGGAACAAGCTGAAGGAGATCCTCAAAGTCTCCGGTCCGTTTGCTTTCACCCCCCTGTGGGAGAATGGGGGGGCTAGAGGAATTCTTTAAAATTACAGACTTTGGTTACTGGGCACGTAAGGGTATTAATAGGGTGTCTCACCTTTTTTATTTGGGCCATTTTAAATCATTTTCTGAATTTGGTTCTACAGATAGTTCACCATTAGACTTATTTATGTATACACGATTAAAACACATATTCGAAGCCGCTAGGAATAGGGGCCGTATTTACCCACGAGAGAATATATTTTTTGATTACTGTGACGCCCAGAAGTACGAGAAAGCGAAGTTATCTAGATTATATGCTAAACTCCGAACAGCATTGGCCACTGTAACACCTTTTAAAAGCCCAAGTAAGTGGGAGCAAGAGTTGAATTGTTCTCCACTGCAATGGTCCACAATTTATAGGAATGTGAGAAAGGCATCAGTTTCTAGTGCTCATAGACTAATCCAATTTAAGATCCTTCATCGACTGTACTATACCCCTAAAATTCAAGGAAAATTTCCCCAAAATAGGGCCCGGGATTGTTGCTGCCCTAAATGTGGATATGTTAATGCGGACTATGTCCATCTGATTTGGAGTTGCAGCAAAATAAAAAAATACTGGGATGAGGTTTTCTCTACCTTACAAGGGGAGTCTTTAACGAACTATAATCCGGGGATTTTGACAGTGATTTTGGGATATGACTTGCCTGAAATTGAAGCCTCACGCCAGGTTAGACAGCTCTGGATGAGGGGATTGATGGTAGCTAAGGCTATATTGGTCAAGTATTGGGGCTCTGTCTCCCCGCCCTCGATTAGGGAGTGGGTTTTACTCCTTCAACAAATTAGAATTTATGAGGATATTGAAAGAAAGCGGAGAGTTACACGCATAACTACGTAGCGATATGTATGACATTTAAATTTTAATACGGTGTGGACGACAGCCAATGGGGAGGGATATATATATATTTGGATTTTCTATTATCTTAGATATGAACTTAAGTTGACGTATATAATTTGTTTATAATGATGTTTATAATTGATATACCATTTTACGCCAATGTGTTCAATACTATTTATGCACTAATATTTTGATTTCTAAAAAAAAAATAAAAAAAAAGATAATCGAAGTGCGATTCCAAACAAGCCATTTGCTCACATTTTGAACAAAGATATGCACCCTCAAACAGCTGTTCCAGGACTGCATACATTAGACAAGATGTGCACTGGACTGCGCTGTTAATAATGGAACACATACTAAGTGGGGATTATGCAAGAAAAGAGAAAAATACAATATAATGTAGTAATAAGAAACTAACTTACTGTAGTCCCCTCCTAAAGTCCCTGAATCTGAAGTCACATAATCTAAAATCACACACTTAAGACAAACACACATTTGAACTGAAACACGCGAACGCTCACAAACTCGCGTTAGGCTACTTTCACACTCGCGTTTTGTGCGGATCTGTCATTGGTGGATCTGTTCAGATAATACAACCGTCTGCATCCATTCAGAACGGATCCGTTTGTATTATCTTTAACGTCTTGAACACCATTGAAAGTCAATGGAGGATGGATCCGTTTTCTATTGTGCTAGATTGTGTCAGTGAAAACGGATCCATCCCCATTGACTTACATTGTGTGTCAGAACGGATGCGTTTGGCTCAGTTTAATCAGGCGGACCCCAAGCGCGGCAAGTCTTTGTCACGGATGATGTTGCAGATAGCTGGAACTTATGAATAAACGTCCGACTGGCTTGATTCCAAACTAAGGAGCATATAGGTGAGCCCTATAAAACCCTAAGAGCTCTCCCTGACTGCTATGCCCATGCAAGGGTCTCAATGATAGACGATTGCATGCCCACGTACCTAAGACTGTATGACACCTGAAAACCCTATAATAGTGAGGGGACACGACCACCGGCTCCCTGCAATTAATATGGACGGAGTCAGGGTCACCTAGAATCAAGCCAGCAAGGAAACACAATACATTAAAAGACTTATCTGAGCAAACAGCAGCAGCAGCCTCCAGCAGTGAACACTTCATCCAGGAAGTAGTATAAACCGCGAAGTGAGGCAGTATGGGAGGGAATATAAAGGAAGACGATTAGTCTAAATAGGTGACACCTGGGAGAAGGAAAGGAGATGACAAAGTGAAACCAAATTAAAGAACGTCATGCAAGAGGTAGAGAAGGACGTCTGCCAGACCTTCTCACAGAACTGGCGGTGACAGTACCCCTCCCTCTACGGGTGGACTCCGGACACTCAGAGCCCACCTTCTCAGAATGAGACCTATGGAAAGCCCTGATGAGACGAGTGGCCTTAATGTCTGCCACTGGGACCCACATCCTCTCCTCAGGACCATAACCCTCCCGAAGAACGAGGTACTGGAGAGAACCGTGGATAAAGCGAGAATCCACAATCCTAGAGACCTGAAAGTCAAGATTACCATCAACAAAAATCGGAGGAGGAGGCAAAGAGGAGGGTACAGTGGATTGGACATAAGGTTTTAATAGGGACCTGTGAAAAACATTATGGATCTTCCAAGTCTGAGGAAGATCAAGACGGAAGGCAACGGGATTGATGACGGACAAGATCTTGTAAGGCCCAATAAACTTAGGACCCAACTTCCAGGAGGGAACCTTCAGTTTGATATTCTTTGTAGACAACCACACCAGATCACCAACATTCAGGTCCGGACCAGGCACACGTCTCTTATCCGCCACATGCTTATATCTCTCACTCATCCTCTTCAGATTACCCTGAATCTTTTGCCAAATGAATGACAAAGACGATGAAAATCTCTCCTCATCAGGTAAACCAGAAGACCCCTCTCCAGAGAATGTCCCAAACTGCGGATGAAACCCATATGCACCAAAAAATGGTGACTTATCAGAGGACTCCTGGCGACGGTTATTTAAAGCAAACTCAGCAAGGGACAAAAAAGAATACCAATCCTCCTGATTCTCCGCCACTAAACAGTGCAGATATGTCTCCAGATTCTGATTGACGCGTTCGGTCTGACCATTCGACTGCGGGTGAAAAGCAGAAGAGAACGACAACTGAATCCCCAAGCGACAACAGAAGGCCTTCCAGAATCTGGAAACAAATTGCGTGTCCCTTTTAGAAACGATGTCTGAAGGAATGCCATGCAATTTAACAATGTGATCAACAAACACTTGCGCCAACGTCTTAGCATTGGGTAACCCAGGAAAGGGAATGAAATGCACCATTTTGCTAAAACAGTCCACTACCACCAGAATCACAGTCTTCCCCGAGGAACGAGGCAGGTCCATAATGAAGTCCAAGGACGGGAAGGAATGGGTAACGGGAGGAGAGAACCCGATGGCCGTGAATGAGGGACCTTGGCATGAGCGCAGGTCTCGCAGGCTGCCACAAAACCCTCAACCGTCTTACGAAGAGCCGTCCACCAGAATCTCCGAGCAATGAGATCCACTGTGGCTCTACTCCCCAGGTGCCCAGCAAGGACAGTATCGTGGTGCTCCTTAACCGCTTCCCGACTGCAATCCATTTATATACGTGATATTTGCACATGCCCCGTGCAGCTATCACGTCTATAAACGTCAGACCAGCTCTTTAATCCAAGCGCTGCAAAGCGCTTGGATTAAAGCTTCTGCCCCTGCACTGCTGCTGTCACGGATAGCATACAGTGCAGTAATGCCGGCAAGGGACCAATCAGAGTGGCCCCTTGCCCACAATCGATCCGATTGATTAGTCTGTGCAGACTAACCAATTGGATCGCGGCAGTGAAAAAAATGACGGTTTCAGGCTCTGATCTGCGCTCTGCAGATCACAGCCTGAAATCAGGTAGTGTCTCTGTGGCCCCCAATCTGTGCCCCCTTCCTGTGCCCCCCGATCTGCCTCCAACACCCCCCTGTCCGCGCCTGCCCCTGATGCAGTACTTCCCCCGCCCGATCCATATTCATGTGGTCCCTGATGTGGTCCGCCCTATGCATTCTCCCCGCCCCTCCTGCCCCAGCCTCCCTCACCCTCAATGTTAGCGGCCGTACCCCCCTCACCCTGCCCCCTTTCCAGCGCTGCCCCCGGTCCCCTGCTGTGTGTGATGGCGGCGGGTCCATTCCTGAGCCGCCGCCATCAGCAGCGAGTGTCAGCTCTATGCTGACACTCTGCTGTAACCCCATAGATGCCGCGATTGCGGCATCCATGGGGTTAATAGAGGGAGGGAGCTCTCTCTCTCAACCATTGGGGCTGCAGCGCTGTGAAGGCAGCGCCCGATGGTTGCCATGGCAACCGGACACTTTGCAAAGGCGTCCGGTTGCCATGGCAAAGGCGTCCGGTGCTGCCACCTACAGGGCATCTAATAGTATTATACTTTGCAATGCAAGAGCATTGCAAAGTATAGTACAGCCATCAGCCCCAATGGATCTTCATGATCCAAGAGGGACTTAAAAAGAAAGTGAAAATAATAAAAATGAAAAAAAAAAAAAAAAAAAAAAATGTAAATTAAAAAAAGAAATTGCCCTTTCCTAATAAAAAATGAAAAAATTAAATAAAATACATATATTAGGTGTCACCACGTCCGTAACGACCGTCTCTATAAATATATCACATGATAGACCCTGTCCGATAAACACCATAAAAAAAAAAAAAACAATGCCAAAAAAGCTATTTTTGTCACCTTACATCACAAAAAGTCCAACAGCAAGCGATCAAAAAGGCTTATGACCCCCAAAATAGTACCAATCAAACCGTCACCTCATCCCGCAAAAAAATGATACCCTATTTAAGACAATCGCCCAAAAAATATAAAAGCTATGGCTCTCAGACTATGGAGACACTAAAACATCATTTTTTTTGTTTCAGAAATGCTATTATTGTGTAAAACTTAAATAAATAAGAAAAAGTATACATATTAGGTATTGCCACGTCCGTAACGATCTTCTCTATAAAACTATCACATGACCTAACTCCTCAGATGAACGCTGTAAAAATAAATAAATGAAAGCTGTTCCAAAACAGCCAATTTTTTGGTCACCTTGCCCAATAAAGTGTAATAATGAATGATCAAAAAATCCTATGTACCCAAAATTGGTACCAATTAAAACCTCAACACTTTCTGCAAAAAACGAGCCCCTGCACAAGATGATCGGCAGAAAAATAAAAAACATATGGCGTTCAGAAAACCAATCCAGCAAAATCTGCCTTCCAAAAACCGTATGGCATTCCTTTCCTTCTGCGCCCTGCCGTGTGCCCATACAGCAGTTTACGACCACATGTGGGGTGTTTCTGTAAACCGCGGAATCAGGGTAATAAATATTGAGTTTTGTTTGGCTGTTAACCCTCAATGTGTTAAAGAGTGAGAGTTAAAATGGAAAATCTGCCAAAAAAGTGAAATTTAGAAATTTCATCTCCATTTTACTTTAATTCTTGTGGAACACCTAAAGGGTTAACAAAGTTTGTAAAATCAGTTTTGAGTAACTTGATGGGTGTAGTTTCTACAATGGGGTCATTTATGGGGGTATCCACTATGTAGGCCCCACAAAGTGACTTCAGACCTGAACTGGTCCTTAAAATGTGGGTTTTGGAAATTTTCTTAAAAATTTTAAGAATTGCTTCTAAACTTCTAAGCTTTCTAACGTCCCCAAAAAATAAAATGACATTTCCAAAATGATACCAACATAAAGTAGACATATGGGGAATGTTAAGTAATAAATATTTTATTAGGTATCACTTTCTGTTTTAGAAGCAGAGAAATTGAAATTTGGAAAATTGTGAATTTTTCAAAATTTGGGGTACATTTTGGATTTTTTCATAAATAAAGGTGAAATATATTGACTCAAATATATGACTATCATGAAGTACATGGTGTCACGAGAAAACAATCTCAGAATGGCTTGGATAAGTAAAAGTGTTCCAAAGCTATTACCACATAAAGTGATGCATGTCAGATTTGTAAATTTTGACCTGGACACTAGGGCATCAATGAACCTTGGTCATGAAAGGGTTAAAAACCTTGTGTCGTAAAGCGAGAGGCACAAACAACCGCCCAGGAGGACAAAGATCAGGAGCCTCTGCCTGGGCTGCCTGAACCTCTGCCTCCAAATCAGGAAAAAGAGCAGAGACGACCACCCCTTCAGCCAAAATGGGACCCGGGTCTTCAAAGTTCCCCCCTTCTGGAAAAACACGTGACAGGGCATCCGCCTTCGCATTTTTAACCCCAGGGCGGAACGTGACAACAAAATTAAACCTAGAAAAGAACACAGACCATCTGGCCTGTCTTGGGTTCAGACGCTTGGCCGATTCCAAGTAGGCCAGATTCTTATGGTCGGTAAACATGGTAATAGGGTGTCTGGCTCCCTCTAACCAATGGCGCCATTCCTCAAAAGCTAATTTGATGGCCAACAACTCCCTATCTCCCACATCGTAATTTCTCTTTGCAGAGGAGAGTTTCCTTGAGAAAAAGGCACACGGTCGCCATTTGGCAGGAGAGGGACCCTGAGATAAGACCGCACCCACACCCACCTCAGAAGCGTCCACCTCAACAATAAAAGGTAGAGAGACATCAGGTTGTACCAAAATGGGAGTGGAAGCAAAACTCTCTTTGATACTAGAAAAGGCTTTAAGCGCATCTACCGACCACCAGGAAAAATCCACCCCCTTTCTAGTCATATCAGTGACTGGCTTAACAGAGGAATAATTCAAAATGAACTTTCTGTAATAATTGGCAAAACCCCAAAACCGCATCAGCGCCTTCTGATTCTCATGAAGCTCCCAATCAAGCACAGCGCGGACCTTCTCAGGGTCCATGCGAAAACCAGAAGCGGAGAGAAGAAAACCAAGAAATTGAATCTCCGGAACCGCAAACACACATTTTTCCAGTTTAGCGTACAATTTATTCAGCAAGACCTGACGTAGGTGGTCCTGATGAGTCTTGAAATCAGGAGAAAAAATCTAAATGTCATCTAGATACACCAGAACAAATTATCCCATTAAATGATAAAAAATGCTGTTCACAAAATGTTGGAAGACGGCCGGAGCATTCATCAAACCAAAGGGCATAACCAAATTCTCGAAATGACCCTCAGGGGTATTGAAGGCCGTCTTCCATTCGTCCCCTTCCCTGACCCTGACTAGGTTGTATGCCCTTCTTAAATCCAACTTAGAAAAAACCTTAGCCCCAATAATCTGGTTAAACAGGTCCGGGATCAAAGGAAGCGGATATGGGTCACGAATTGTGATATGGTTCAGCTCCCTGAAATCCAGACAAGGTCTTAAAGAACCATCTTTTTTCTTAACAAAAAAACCCCCAGCGGCAACAGGGGACTTCGAGGGTCGGATGTGTCCCTTTCTCAGGCTCTCAGAGATATAAGTACCCATAGCTACTCTTTCTGGTTGGGAGAGATTGTATAAACGTGATTTTGGCAGCTTTGTTGCCTGGGATGAGATTAATAGGGCAGTCGTACTCCCGGTGAGGGGGCAACTCCTGGACACCACTCTCGGAAAACACATCCGAAAATTCAGAGAGAAAAGATGGTACAGTCTTGGTAGAAACCTCTGAAAGAGACGCCGTGAGGCAATTCTCTCTGCAAAACTCACTCCAACCATTTATTTGCCTTGCTTGCCAATCAATGGTGGGGTTATGTTTAGTGAGCCAGGGTAGCCCCAACACTAGAGGAGTAGGTAATCCGCTTAGGGCGAAACATGACATATCCTCAACATGAGCGTCACCCACAGTCAAACGGATATTGTGAACTATGCCCTTTAACGATCTTTGAGAAAGTGGAGTGGAATCGATAGCAAAAACAGGTATATCCTTTTCCAAAGTGCATACCTGGAAACCATGCATTATTGCAAATTGATTATCAATGAGATTGACCGCTGCTCCACTATCTACAAAAATATCACAAACAATGTTCTTGCTGTCTAGCGCCACCCTGGCAGGTAGGAGAAAACCGGAACTACAAGCAAACGGCAAACCTTCAATTTCCGCATCAACCTTGCCAATAGTAGCAAATAGAAAGTTTTTAGAGGTTTTTTTTTTTTTTTTTTTCTATTACCCTCAGAAAACTCCATGAATCTCCTAGAGGGGCAAACATTAGCCAAATGATTTATACCCCCACAACAGAAACAAACCCTCCTCTGAGAGCTGAATCCTCTACTATCAGAGGCAAGCAAACCCAGCTGCATCGCCTCCTCCTCAGAGGGGATTGAGAGAGACTGAGACCCCTGCGCACTGAATGAGACAGCCCCACTGTCCTTGGGCTGAATATGACAGGAAGCAGTAGTCTCCTCTCTCTCTCTAAGACACCTGTCAATACGAACAGCTAGAGACATGGCAGATTCTAACGAGGCTGGTCTATCATGAAAAGCAAATGCATCTTTCAATCTTTCCGACAGACCATGGCAAAATTTACTTCGGAGTGCAGCATCATTCTAACCAGTATCAGCTGCCCATCTCCGAAATTCAGAACAATATATGTCTGCGGACTGTTTACCCTGGCATAAAAGACGCAGTTTAGATTTAGCTAGAGCAATACGATCCGGGTCTTCATATATCTGCCCCAGGGCTACAAAATATTAATCCACCGATCGGAGGGGCCGTGCCCCCACCGGCAGCAAAAAGGCCCAAGACTGAGCGTTATCCCTGAGCAGCGAGATGATGATCCCCACCCTCTGCTCCTCATCACCAGAGGAATGGGGAAGTAGGGGAAAATGGAGTTTGCAAGCCTCTCTAAGGCACACAAAATTCTCACTACCCCTGGAGAACGTATCCGGAAGCGAGATCTTAGGCTCGGAACAAACTCCATGAACGCCAGCAGAACCGGTCACCTGAAACTGAGACACAGTTTTATGGAGATCTGCTACCTCCAGCGAAAGACCTTGCATGCGGTCAATCAAGGCTGAAACCGGATCCATGCTTAAGACGGTTACGGCGGTTTATAATGTAACGGATGATGCTGCAGATAGCTGGAACTTATGAATAAACGTCTGACTGGCTTGATCCCAAACTACGGAGCATATAGGTGAGCCCTATAAAACCCTAAGAGCTCTCCCTGACTGCTATGCCCATGCAAGGGTCTCAATGATAGACGATTGCATGCCCACGTACCTAAGACTGTGTGACACCTGAAAACCCTATAATAGTTAGGGGACACGACCACCGCCCATACATTAAAAGACTTATCTGAGCAAACAGCAGCAGCAGCCTCCAGCAGTGAACACTTCATCCAAGAAGTAGTATAAACCGCAAAGTGAGGCAGTATGGGAGGGAATATAAAGGCAGATGATTAGTCTAAATAGGTGACACCTGGGAGAAGGAAATGAGATGACAAAGTGAAACCAAAACAAAGAACGTCATTCAAGAGGTAGAGAAGGACGTCTGCCAGACCTTCTCACAGAACTGGCGGTGACTGTCTTCAGTCTCCAATGCAGAATAAAGATGTTCCATATCAGCTGGTGATGCTGGTTGTTGTGGCGTGCTGAAAAGCTTTTACACATTTTGGCCATGTTAACCCTGCCTTTTGAGGTGCTGGCGGTGCCCCAGCGGCGTTGGCGACCTCTTCCTCCTCCTCTGCCTTTGCCTTGTGCTTCCACTGTACCCCCGCTGTCAGGTGGGAATGCCACCAGCAGCGCGTCTACCAGCGTGCGCTTGTACTCGCGCATCTGACGATCACGCTCCAGTGATGGAATTAGGGACGGTACGTTGTCCTTGTAACGGGGATCCAGCAGCGTGGCCACCCAGTAATCAGCACAAGTTAGAATGTGGGCAACTCGGTGGTCGTTGCGGAGACACTGCAGCATGTAATTGCTCATGTGTGCCAGGCTGCCCAGAGGCAACAAGCTGTGATCTGTGGAAGGTGTATCGTCTGTGTCCTCTGTATCCCTCCAGCCACGCACCAGTGATGGCCATGAGCTGGTTTGGGTGCCACCCTGCTGTGAGCACAGTTCCTCCTCCTCCATCTCCTCCTCATCCTCCACCTCGTCATCCTCCAGAACTGTGCCCTTGCTGGACAATTGTGTACCTGGCGTTTGTGGGTGCAGGATCCCACCCTCGGAGCCACTTGTGAATGACTGGCCTGAAACCCTTGGAAATGATCCCTCTTGCCCCTCCTCCTCCTGTGTCACATCCTCTTCCATCATCGCCCAAAGCGTTTTTTCAATGAGGCATAGAAGTGGGATAGTAACGCTGAGAACGGCGTTATCGGCACTGGCCATGTTGGTGGAGTACTCGAAACAGCGCAACAAGGCACACAGGTCTCACATGGAGGCCCACTCGGTGGTGAAGTGGTGCTGTTCCGCAGAGCGACTCACCCATGTGTCCTGCTGCTGAAACTCCACTATCGCCTGCTGCTGCTTGCACAGTCTGGCCAGCATGTGCAAGGTGGAGTTCCACCTTGTGGGCATGTCTCATATGAGGCGGTGAGCGGGAAGGCCGAAGTTACGCTGCAGCGCTGACAGGCGAGCAGCAGCAGGGTGAGAACGCTGAAAGCGCGCACAGACGGCCCGCACTTTCTGCAACAGCTCTGACAAATTTTTAAGGAACCTCTGCACCACCAAATTCAGCACATGCGCCAGGCAAGGGATGTGCGTCAAACCGGCTAGGCCCAGAGCTGCTACGAGATTTCACCCATTATCGCACACCACCAGGCCGGGCTTGAGGCTCACTGGCACCAACCACTCATCGGTCTGTTGTTCCATGCCCGTCCACAGCTCCTGCGTGGTGTGGGGTTTGTCCCCTAAACAGATACGTTTTAAAAATGCCTGCTGTCGTTTACCCCTGGCTGTGCTGAAGTTGGTGGTGAAGGTGTTACGCTGACCGGATGAGGTAGAGGATGGGGAAGTGGAGTAGGAGGAGGAAGCAACCGGAGGCAAAGAGAAGCGCCCTGCAATCCTCAGTGGTGGAAGGACATGCGCCAAACTACTATCCGCCTCAGGCCCAGCCGCCACTGCATTTACCCAGTGTGCTGTTAGGTAGATATATATAACGTCCCTGACCATGCTTACTGGGCCACGTATCCGTAGTTAGGTGGACCTTGCCACAGATGGCGTTGCGCAGTGCACACCTGATTTTGTCCCCCACTTGGTTGTGCAGGGAAGGGATGGCTCGCCTGGAAAAGTAGTGGTAGCTGGGCACGACGTACTGTGGGACAGCCACCGCCATAAGGCTTTTAAAACTCTCTGTCTCCATCAGACGGAATGACAGCATTTCAAAGGCCAGTAATTTTGAAATGCTGACATTCAGGGCCAGGGATCGTGGGTGTGTAGGGGGGTACTTCCTCTTCTGCTCCAGTGTTTGGGAGATAGACAGCTGAATGCTTCCATGATACATTGTGGAGATGCTTGGTTACCCAGGTGGTGGCATTGCTGGCACATCCTCTGTTTGCGGGGTGGCAGGTGCCACTGTCACTCCAGAGGGGGATAAAGAGGCCGAGACTACAGCAGAAGAGGAAGCAGGAGGAGCCAGAGACCTTTCTTTGTTTTTGAGGTGTCTACTCCACTGCAGCTCGTGCTTTGCAGTTAGATGCCTGGTCATGTAGGTTGTGCTCAGGTTGAGAATGTTTATGCATCGCTTAGGGCTCTGATTGCACAGCGTGCAAACCACTTGTGTCTTGTCGTCAGCACATTGTCTGAAGAACTGCCACGCCAGGGAACTCCTTGGAGCTGGCTTTGGTGTGCTCGGTCCCTTGGTGCAGTAGGCAGTAGCAGGCGTACTGTCTAGGGGATGGCTGCTCCGCTTTTGCACCCTGCTCCCTCTTCTGTTGTGCTGGTGGCTCTGTGCGACCACCGCCTCTTCCTCCGAACTACATAGGTCACTCGCATGACCTTGATTCCACATCATCTTCCACCCAGTCTTCACCCTTGCCCTCCTTGTCGGTCTGCACACTGCAGAAAGCCATAGCAGTTGGCACCTGTGTTTCGTCATCATCCGAGACGTGCTGCGGTGGTCCTCCCATGTACTCATCCTGAAACATAAGTGGTTGGGCATCAGTGCACTCAATCTCTTCCGCTTCTCGGGCAGGGCTATGTGGATGGCCCACGGAAACTCTGCTAGTTAGGTCATCAAAAAGCGGAAGAGACTGCTCCATGACTTGGGGCTCAGACTGCTTGGCTGATTTGCAAGGGGGTGAGGTGAAGGACTAATGGACATCGGCTGCAGGTGCCAACTCTGATTTTTAAGCAGGAGACTGGGTGGGAGACAATGTGAAGGAACTGGAGGCACTGTCAGCCAGCCAATCTACTGAAGCCTGTACTTGTTCTGGCCTCACCATTCATAGAGCCGCATTCGGCCCAACCAAATAACGCTGAAGGTTCTGTCGCCTACTCGCACCTGGTGTTTCACTTGTGCATGTAGCTGGCACAGATCGACCACGTCCTCTCCCTGCAACAGGAGTTCCACCAGCAGCACCATGACCGGGGCCACATCCCTTATTTGACGCTCTCCTCATTCTTTGCATTCACCCACCAAACTAACAGATGGTTTATGTCAGGCAACAATGTAACCGCCTGTCAACAATAGTCAACAATTAAGTTCACTGAGAGTAAGGCAGTGCCGGTGTCATAAAGAGGAAATATTTCTTGAGTTCACAGGTAGGGTTGAGCGAACCGGAACTGTAAAGTTCGGGTTCGTACCGAACTTTAGGATTTTGGGACCCCGGACCCGAGCCCGAACATTTCAGTGAAAGTTCGGGTTCGGGTTCGGTGTTTGCCGCTTTCTTGGCGCTTTTTTATTTTATTTTTTAAATTGTTTTTATTGTTTTCCAACACGAAATAAAGCAACAACATAAAGGTCATCACTATCTCAAATCCCTGAAAGTATACATATACCCTGAGCATACATCCTAAAACGAGTAATCGTATAGTTGCACATATCTGGGTTCGGGTTCGGTGCTCGGCGCTTTCTTGGCGCTTTTTGAAAGGCTGCACAGCCAATCAACAAGCGTCATACTACTTGCCCCAAGAGGTCATCACAGTCATGCCTACTAATGGCATGGCTGTGATTGGCCAGAGCAGCATGTGACCCAGGCTCTATATAAGCTTGAGTCACGTAGCGCTGCACGTCACTCTGCTGTAACAAGTGTATGGAGAGGATGCTGCTGGACTGATGATTTCAGGGAGAGAATAGGAGAGAATCTAACTCAGCGATCTACATACAAATAGTTGTGTGGGTGCAGGGCACAATCGTTTTACCCTGCCCTGAGCTCATTGACCAAAAAATACAAACTTTTAGAATTCTGTTAGTTAGGTGGGTGGCGGCGGCGGAGGCCATTTTATGCATGCTCTGTGCACCAGCACTGCATCTGAGCTTTTGGGACATTGCAAATCACCATTTTTGGGGGGCAAACTACAACATCTGTATTAGTCAGTGTGCAATTTAAGGTAGAAATACACCCATCATTTTCTGGAGTTTTAAAAACACAATTTTTGTCAAAAAACAGTATTTTCCAGATCTGCAAGTGTTAAATTCAAGTTTAATATATACAGCTTTCATATTCTGTTAGCAAAAAAAGACTTTTTTGGTAATCTACAACATCTGTATTAGTCAGTGTGCAGTTTAAGGTAGAAATACACCCATCATTTTCTGGGGTTTGAAAAACACACTTATTTGACAAAAAACACTATTTTCAGGACTTGCAGCATCAGCACGTGTGAAATTACAGGCTTATATACTGCTGTCAAATTCAGTTTTTAAACAAACACTCATTTGGGCACAAAAAATTTAGTTGGCAGCCTTTGATGCAGATGTCATTGTGAGATACACCCTTAATACATTTGGGTTACATTCAGAGATTTTAAATACCGCCATTTGGTGCACCAATATTGAATTCAGGCCTACATTGGTTCAGACCGTGTGAGATACCCCCTCTACATACAGGGGTTTGAATCAGGCATTTGAAATACAGCCATTTGAAATACAGCCTTTTTGTGCAAAGATATATTTACTTCAGGCCTACACTGGTTCAGGGCATGTGTGATCCCCCCTATACATACAGGGGTTTAAATTAGGCATTTGAAATACAGCCATTTTGTGCAAAGATATATTAACTGCAGGCCTACACTGGTTCAGGGCGTGTGTGATCCCCCCTATACATACAGGGGTTTGAATTAGGCATTTGAAATACAGCCTTTTTGTGCAAAGATATATTTACTGAAGGCCTACACTGGTTCAGGGCATGTGTGATTTCCCCTATACATACAGGGGTTTGAATTAGGCATTTGAAATACAGCCATTTGAAATACAGTAGGTGTTTGTGATATTGTGCTTTTAGCACGACAGCGTCGCGCTGATACTCGGCGACATGGTGCCGAGATCTCGCACTCACTGGAATAGTGACAGCACATCCCAGCAAGCGCGTCATAGAAGCGACGGGAGATCCGACTTGGATTCCCGCCAATTCTACACGTGTGCGGCGTTTGTTATGAATCCTGAGGGGGAAGTCCCCGCCGGATTTTAAATAAAAATCCGGCATGGGTCCCCCCCTCAGGAGCATACCGGGCCCTTAGGTCTGTTATGGGTTGTAAGGAGAGCCCCCCTACGCCGAAAAAAACGGCGTAGGGGGTCCGCCTACAATCCATACCAGACCCGTATCCAAAGCACGCTACCCGGCCAGCCAGGAAGGGAGTGGGGACGAGCGAGCGCCCCCCCCCCCCCTCCTGAGCCGTACCAGGCTGCATGCCCTCAACATGGGGGGGTTGGGTGCTCTGGGGCAGGGGGCGCACTGCGGCCCCCCCACCTCAGAGCACCCTGTCCCCATGTTGATGAGGACAGGGCCCCTTCCCGACAACCCTGGCCGTTGGTTGTCGGGGTATGCGGGCGGGAGGCTTATCGGAATCTGGGAGCCCCCTTTAATAAGGGGGCCCCCAGATACCGGCCCCCCACCCTAAGTGAATGAGTATGGGGTACATCGTACCCCTACCCATTCACCTGCAAGAAAAGTGGTAAAAACACAAATAAACCACACAGTGTATTAAAATATTTTATTTTTCTGCTCCGGAGGCCGCCCCCTGTCTTCTTTATTAGCTCTTTTACCAGGGGGGGCTCTTCTTCTTCCGCTATCCCGACGGGTCTTCTCCGCTATCCGGGGGGTCTTCTCAACTCTCCGGGGTTCTCCTTCTGTCTTCGCCGCTCTCCGTTGTTGACTCGGCGCACCCCGGTTCTTCGTCTCGCGAGATCTCGGATTTTAAATAAAAATTTAGCGAGACGAAGAACCGGGGTGCGCCGAGTCAACAACGGAGAGCGGCGAAGACAGAAGGAGAACCCCGGAGAGTTGAGAAGACCCCCCGGATAGCGGAGAAGACCCGTCGGGATAGCGGAAGAAGAAGAGCCCCCCCTGGTAAAAGAGCTAATAAAGAAGACAGGGGGCGGCCTCCGGAGCAGAAAAATAAAATATTTTAATACACTGTGTGGTTTATTTGTGTTTTTACCACTTTTCTTGCAGGTGAATGGGTAGGGGTACGATGTACCCCATACTCATTCACTTAGGGTGGGGGGCCGGTATCTGGGGGCCCCCTTATTAAAGGGGGCTCCCAGATTCCGATAAGCCTCCCGCCCGCATACCCCGACAACCAACGGCCAGGGTTGTCGGGAAGGGGCCCTGTCCTCAGGTGCGAGTAGGCGACAAAACCTGCAGCGGTATTTGGTCGGGCCTAATGCTGCTCTACGAATGGTGAGGCCTGAACAAGTACAGGCGATAGTAGATTGGGTTGCTGACAGTGGATCTAGTTCCTTCACATTGTCTCCCATCCAGTCTCCTGCTGAAAGACCACAGTTGGCACCTGCAGCCGATGTCCATCAGTCTTTCACTTCACCCCCTTGCAAATCAGCCAAGCAGTCTGAGCCCCAAGTCATGCAGCAGTCTCTGTTGCTTTTTGATGACTCTGGTAGCAGGGTTTCCCAGGGCCATCCACCTAGCCCTGCCCCAGAAGTGGAAGAGATTGAGTGCACCGATGCCCAGCCACTTATTTTTCAAGATTAGTACATGGGAGGACCATCGCAGCACGTCTCGGATGATGACGAAACACAGATGCCAACTGCTGGAGCTTTCGAAAGTGTGCAGACCGACAAGGAAGTCAGGGGTGAAGACTGGGTGGAAGATGATGTGGACGATGATGTCCTCGACCCCACATGGAATCAAGATCATGCGAGTGACCGATGTAGTTCGGAGGAAGAGGCGGTGGTCGCACAGAGCCACCAGCACAGCAGAAGAGGGAGCAGGGTGCAAAAGCGGAGCGGCCGTCCTCTAGACAGTATGCCTCCTACTGCCCACCGCAGCAAGGGACTGAGCACACCAAAGCCAGCTCCAAGGAGTTCCCTGGCGTGGCAGTTCTTCAGACAATGTGCTGACGACAAGACAAGAGTGGTTTGCACGCTGTGCAATCAGAGCCTGAAGCGAGGCATAAACGTTCTCAACCTGAGCACAACCTGCATGACCAGGCATTTAAGTGCAAAGCACGAGCTGCAGTGGAGTAGACACCTCAAAAACCAAGAAAGGTCTCTGGCTCCTTCTGCTTCCTCTTCTGCTGCAGTCTCGGCCTCTTCATCCACCTCTGGAGTGACAGTGTCACCTGGCACCCCGCAAACAGAGGATCTGCCAGCAACACCAACACCTGGGTCACCAAACATCTCCACAATGTCCCACGGAAGCGTTCAGCTCTCTATATCCCAAACGCTGGAGAGGAAGAGGAAGTACCCCCCTACCCACCCGCGATCCCTAGCCCTGAATACCAGCATTTCTAAATGACTTGCCTTTGAAATGCTGTCATTCCGTCTGGTGAAGACGGATAGTTTTAAAGGCCTTATGGCGGTGGCTTTTCCACAGTACGTCGTGCCCAGCCGTCACTACTTTTCAAGGCGAGCCATCCCTTCCCTTCACAACCAAGTAGGGGACAAAATCAGGTGTGCACTGCGTAACGCCATCTGTGGCAAGGTGCACCTGACTACGGATACGTGGACCAGTCAGCACGGTCAGGGCCGTTATATCTCCATAACAGCACACTGGGTAAATGCAGTGGCGGCTGGGCCTGAGGCGGATAGGAGTTTGGTGCATGTCCTTCCACCACCGAGGATTGCAGGGCGCTTCAGTTTGCCTCCTGTTGCTTCCTTCTCCTCCTACTCTGCTTCCTCATCCTCTACCAGATATTCATCCGGTCAGCGTAACACCTTCACCACCAACTTCAGCACAGCCAGGGGTAAACGGCAGCAGGCAGTTTTAAAACATATCTGTTTGGGGGACAAACCCCACACCGCGCAGGAGCTGTGGACGGGCCTTGAACAACAGACCGATGAGTGGTTTGTGCCAGTCAGCCTCAGGCCCGGCCTGGTGGTGTGCGATAATGGGCGAAATCTCGTAGCAGCTCTGGGACTAGCCGGTTTGACGCACATCCCTTGCCTGGCGCATGTGCTGAATTTGGTGGTGCAGAGATTCCTTAAAAATTACCCCGACATGTCAGAGCTGCTGCATAAAGTGCGGGCCGTCTGTGCGCGCTTTCGGCGTTCTCACCCTGCTGCTGCTCGCCTGTCAGCGCTGCAGCGTAACTTCGGCCTTCCCGCTCACCGCCTCATATGCGACGTGCCCACAAGGTGGAACTCCACCTTGCACATGCTGACCAGATTGTGCGAGCAGCAGCAGGCGATAGTGGAGTTTCAGCTGCAGCACGCACGAGTGTGTTCCTTGTTGCGCTGTTTCGAGTACTCCACCAACATGGCCAGTGCTGATAACGCAGTTCTCAGCGTTACTATCCCACTTCTATGCCTCCTTGAAAAAACGCTCATGGCGATGATGGAAGAGGATGTGGCACAGGAGGAGGAGGAGGAAGAGGGATCATTTCGTAGGGTTTCCGGCCAGTCATTCCCAAGTGAGGCATTGAGATAAGAGATGAAAGTCTGGGCCTCTTCACTACTGCCCCTCCAGATGAGGATCAGCTCGCCGATTTAACGTTCGTAAAGACGATCTTGTCCTTCCAGTGGTGTCCGCTGTGGATGTATTCCTCCTCAAAGCGGCCCATGTACAGATTACCCATCGCGGTCCCCTTTCCGCTGTTTGTAGATTTTATCCTCAAAAGAAAACACATTATGTGTAAGGATGAAATGAATTGCATCTATAAGGAAAGTTTTATGCTTAGGGGAGAGGTGGCAATCTGTTTCAAGATAATAACGTGCTGTACTAATTCCTGCTTCATGTGGAATATTGGAGTACAATGCAGCCACATCCAATGTCAACTAACTATAAGATGGTTCCCGATTGATGTCCTTCAATAGTGAGATGAGTTGTGAAGAGTCTCTCAAATAGTTCTGTTGTACCCCAAAACGCGTTGTCCTTGAATAAATCAAAATTTACTTGACACCTGGTTGTGTTCCTGCGCCTTGTGTTGTCCACACATTCGCTTGACTCCTATGGTCCTGCGTTTCTCTAGTACTACTGCTCACCCGACCGGCGGTTTGGCTCCCGCCCAAGGTTAGTGGACAAATCCGGCTGCACCAACCAATAACTATCTTCATCCGGCCTACATTGTGGTTGCGCCCAATTTGGTGCAACCCGAATAGGTGAGCAAACCACCTCCCCTTTGTGAAGGCATTGTTGTTTGACTTACTTACCCTATGAGCGCCTTCTCTTCTTTTTTGCCAATATTACCTAGATACATAGACACTGCCCTATCCCTGCTCCTTACAGTGTCCAGCTAGTTTATAGCTCCTCCTACTTAGCTAGTTACATAGACACTCCCCTATCACTGCCCCTAACACCACCCAGCTGGTTTATAGCTCCTCCCACCCAGCTAGTTACATAGACACTCCCCTATCACTGCCACACCTATGGACATGACATCACAGGATATAAGAAAGAGCTGCATGGACATGTGACCACAGCCCAGAACGGGAGATAGGAGCAATAAAAGTAAAATAAATATATTACAAAATTACAGCTACCTTCAATAATGATTATTTTAAAGGCTCGAAAACCCCTTTAAGGAATCTTTTATAGCTGTGGTGGAAAAACACTCAAGAAAAGTTATTTATTCTAGGAAAAATAATTTATGACGTTCAGCATGTTATTTCAGTTTTTTGGCATCAATTTTTTTTTTTTGCACCTGAGTGTTATATAAAATAGTCAGCCAGGTGGAAACAAAACTGTAGCTCTTAATCTGTGTGGGCTTAGTGGAAATTTATGAAACCTCTTCAGAAGAAGACATTTCTTGATATTACTGCGTTCTCTGTGTATAGTGAAGGTATTTCTAGCTAACAAACAGAACTGTTCCAATCGCATGATATGGTTTTCAGAGGCATCCGTTCATGCATTTTACTTTTTTATTTGTCTTTTTTAACTTTCGTTTTTTAATCCCTTAAAGGGCTATTACCATCTAGACATTTGCAGCATATATACAAGATATGCCATAAATGTCCAATAAGTTCAGGTCCCACTCTGGGACTTACTCTTATTTCTAGAACGGGCCCTGTCATGGTCAGGGGTGCACCTAGCCTTTCTGCTGCCTGAGGCAAAAAACTGGAACGCCCCCCCCCCCCCTCCCCAATGCCAATTTCTTAACCTAACCCCTCCCTTCAGCCCATGGCCTTTCGGCTGCCCCTTTCTTGTCCTTACCTGCTTCTGCCTGAGGCGATTGCCTCACCTGGCCTCATTGGTGGTGCACCCCTGGTCACGGTCTCCACATCTTAAGGGTCCATTCACACATCCGTATATGTTTTGCGGATCCGCGGATCTGCAAAACACGGACACCGGCTATGTGCCTTCCACATTTTGCGGACCGCACATTGCCGGCACTATAATGGAAAATGACTAATCTTGTCTGCAATTGCGGACAAGAGAAGGACATGTTCTATTTTGTTCGGGAACGGAATTGCGGACCCGGAAGTGCAGGTCCGCATTTCCAGGTCCGGGCAGAATATTGTGCGGCCCCATAGAAATGAATGGGTCCGCAATTCCGTTCCGCAAAATGCGGAACAGAATTGTGGACGTGTGAATGGAGCCTTAGGGTTGCTTGTCTTAAACATTGTATTTGAGGAGGATGGAAATTAAACAGCAATACCACTATTGTTGCCAGTTATACGGGTTAAATATTAACTTTATTCTACTGCAATACCCTGCACAGCCACTACTATACGTATAGCATGCTGGTGTATGGAGCACAAGTTTCTCTAAACAGTTGATCGTTGTGGATACTAAGAGTTGGACGCCCACTGATTTGATATTGCATCCACCTGTCTCGGTTACAGCACCATGCACTGTCCCACTCCCCTCCATATGTCTCTTCAACAGCGTGTCAGATTGCAGCGCGAACATGGTGCACTCTGATGATGTCACTGAGCAGGGTTATTTAACCATGGCTCAGACAGCTGGATTCTACTTGATTATACAGGATGTTCCATGCGTCCCAACACTGGCCTTCCAGATTTCCTACATCAGCTCCTCAGCTCTGCTACATAAGCTCCTTTGCTCTGCTACATCTTTGGATTCAGCTCTGCCAGATCTGAGTCTACAGTTTACTCATTCAAGCACTGCCTACAGTTCTGCTCTAAAATCAGTGATTAACTGAACTGCACTTGTTGGGCCCTCAGCTGTCATGGTTATCCATAGGCACACCAAGATTACATCGAGGGGAACCAATAATCCCCTCCCTCTGCCAAGCTTTTTATATGCCACAGTCACTACTGATTGTGGCATTTAAGGGACATTTAAAGTGGTTATGCCATGATTGATGTGCAGCGTCCCCACTGCCGGTGTTAATGTCACTGTATTTTGTGCATCTTATGCTCAATAAGCTGTATGGAGATAATGGAAGTTTCCCTAACCACTGTTGCTAGGTATGGCTGGCACCACCCCTCTCTTTCTAGGAGGAACTGAGTTCAGTGTAGTATAAGCTGTAGATGAGTAAACAGCTATGGAGCAGAGCTGACCAGAGAATACTTCACTGTGGATTTTAAGCAGCAAAGTGACAGCATAAAAAGCTACTGATTCAGGGGAACATTCAGCCGGCAGTAGGGGAAAGCGCAAAGATTTTGCCAGATAATGGTAAATGCATTTATAGTGTGGCTACAGACTTCTCTGCAAACTGGTGGGAGCAATAAGCTTCAGATTCCCTACCATTACAAAACAACAGAAGGACCCTCTGCTCAGAGACTATTCCACTGAGGATACTGTGGAGATAGAGGAAGTGTACCCCGTAGGCCAGGAAAGGTGAGATTGGTTGAAAAGAAATGCTAGCCTTCCATACACTGCCTTGGGAACTGCATATTGTCAAGTGTAAAGACTACATTTCATTTGTTCATTTCCTGTGTGTGAACCATCTATTGAACTGCTTCAGTAAATTACAATGTGGACTTGTTGCATTAAGCCTGGCCTCATCACTGGCTCACACTTCAAGGAACCCTGTCTTACCCCTCTAAACCTAATAACACCAAGGGCACCCTCAGCAACCAGCAGGCAGGAGAATTCTCAAAGTCAGGGAGTGCCCTGAAAAGGACGAAAGGTGCGCCCTTCTCTTCACTGCATGGCACAGGGAGTGACCTACATTAGCGATGACTCTCACCGTGAGTAGAACTAGTCCTATCCTCTCCAGATATTACATAGTACATGGCAATCCCTTTCTAACAAAACTAGAACCAGCCCTGTACCTCACATAGAACCAGAGATATCCCCATTAATTGCTCTAGTTGCTCTGCAGGATTTATTTCTGGCTGGCAGCTCAGGGGGCATCACCGTTATGCTGCAGCTGTCTTTCTATCACAGTGGGTGTTTTCAATCTGTTGTAGCTCTTTCCCTGTAATTGATACCACTTCTAACAGTATGGCTGGTGGCAGTTGAAGATTTAAACTGAGCGCGTGTGACCACCTAAGTCAGGTGGATGGAGAAATAAGAAAAAGAACAAACTGCAGGTGGCGCTATACAGATAAATTTTAATGACTAGCCCAGTGGCTATACAGAGCCTTGAAAAAGTATTCACACCCCTTGAACTTTTCCACATTTTATCAAGTTGTACCCGCAAACTTAAATATATTTTATTGGGATAAGTAGCAAGTTTGTGTGATGTGAAAATAAAATGATACCTTGTTTTCTAAAATTTTTATAAATAAAAACCTGGAAAATGTGGCATGCATTTGTATTTAGCCCCCCTAAGTCAGTACTTTCGAGGACCACGTTTCACTGCAATTACAGCTGCACATCTTTTGGGTATGTCTCTACCAGTTTGCACATCTAGAGGCTGACATTTTTGCCAATTTCCATAGCAAAATAGTACAAGCTCAGTCAGATTGGGCGGAGAGAGTCTGTGAACAGCAATTTTCAAGTCTTGCCACAGATTCTCTATGGGATTTAGGTCTGGACTGTGACTGGGCCATTCTAACACGTGAAGATGCTTTGCTCTAAACCATTCCATTGTAGCTCTGGCTGTATGTTTAGTTGTCCTGCTGGAAGGTGAACCTCCACCCCAGTCTCAAGTCTTCTGCAGCCTCTACCAGGTTTTCTTCCAGGATTGCCCTGTATTTAGCTATATACATCTTCCCATCAACTCTGACCAGCTTCCCTGTCCCTGACGAGGAAGAGCATCCCCAGACTTGATGCTGCCCCCACCATATTTCAGTGTGGGGAAGGTGTATTCAGGGTGATGTGTTTGTTTTCCACCACACATTTTGCATTTAGGCAAAGGTTCAATTTTGGTCTCTTCCACATGTTTTCTGTGTCCCGTCATGGCTTATGGCAAACTGCAAATGGGACTTCTTATGGCTTGCTTTCAACAATGGTTTTCTACTTGCCAGTTTATGGCCAGGTTTGTGGAGTACACAACTAATAGTTGTCCTGTGGACAGATTCTCCCACCTGCCCTGTGGATCTATGCAGCTTCTCCAGAGTGACCATGGGACTCTTGGATGCTTCTCTAATTAGTGCTCTCCTTGACTGGGCTGTCAGTTTAGGTGGATGGCCATGTCTTGGTAGGTTGCAGTTGTGCCATACTCTTTCCATTTTCGGATGATGAACAATGCTCAATGAGATGTCAGAGCTTGGGATATTTTTTATAACCTAACCCTGCTTTACACTTTTCCACAACTTTATCCCTGACCTATGTGGTGTGTTCTTTGGTTTTCATGATGCTGTTTGATCACTAATGTTCTCTAACAAACCTTTGAGGCCTTCACAGAACAGCCGTAGTTATACTGAGAATAAATTACACAGAAGTGGACTCTATGTACTTATTAGGTGACGTCTAAATGCAATTGGTCAGACTGGTATTTATTTAGGGGTATCAGAGTACAGGAGGCTGAATACAAATGCACACCACACTTTCCAGATTTTTATCTCTTATACAGTATATACAGGGTAGCTCATGAATAAGTAGCCCGCCTCTAAGATCTCCAAATTAAACTGCCTAATAGTAAAGCTGTCTTAGTTGCCCATACCAACCAATCGGATCTCATCTTTCAGTTCCTACAGGGCCCTGAAGAGATGAAAGCTAAACTCTGATTGGTCGCTATGGACAACTAAGACAAATTTACTATTAGAAACTTTGATTAGGAGATATTAATGGCGGGCTACTTTTTCATGGGCCACCCTGTATAAAAATGAATTTTTGTCTGTCTGTTGTCTGTCTGCATTTTATGCACGGCCAATTGACTGGACCGATCTGTACCAAATTTGGCATTTAGGTACATCAGCTGTTCCGGGAAGGTTTTCGTAAAAGTCTCAATTCTCTAAGAAGTACCATTCATGAGATATTCCCAAAAATGTATTAACCAGTAGGAGTCACATGACCCTTATTAGCCAATAGAAGCTTCTAGGTCTTTCAATCTTAACATACACACAGTTTTACACCAGGTTTCCAAAATAACTCTGCTGTGGAAGTCATTGTTAAGGAGTTGTGCTGCTGTGGAGGACACTGTTAAGCCAATGGAGCACTGTGGTAGTCACTGTTAAGCGGGTGGATCGCCGTGGAGGTCGCTGTTAAAGGGGTGGGGTGCTGTGAAAGTCACTGTTAAGGGAATGGGGTACTGTGGGGGGGGGGGTCACTGTTAAGGGGGTGGGCCACTGTGGAGGTCACTGTTAAGGGGGTGGGCCGCTGTGGAAGTCACTGTTAAAAGGGTTGTCTCACTTCAGCAGTGGGCATGCAGTACCACCGCTATATTGCTATACTGTCTATCAGGGGCGTAGCTAGAAATGCATGGGCCCCATAGCAAAAAAAATTTATGGCCCCCCCCGTGCCATCCACAGATCCCCCTCCCCTAAATAGTGCCATCAACAGATCCCCCTCCCCTAAATAGTGCCATCCACAGATCCTCCCTCCTCTAAACAGTGCCATCCACAGATCCCCCTCCCCTAAATAGTACCATCCACAGATCCCCCTCCCCTAAACAGTGCCATCCACAGATCCCCCTCCCCTAAATAGTATTATCCACAGATCCCCCCTCTCCTAAACAGTGTCATCCACAGATCCCCCTCCCCTAAATAGTGCCATCCACAGATCCCCCTCCCCTAAACAGTGCCATCCACAGATCCCCCTCCCCTAAATAGTGCCATCCACAGATCCCCCCCCTCCCCTAAACAGTGCCATCCACAGATCCCCCTCCCCTAAACAGTGCCATCCACAGATCTCCCTCCCCTAAATAGTGCCATCCACAGATCCCCCTCCCCTAAACAGTAACATCCACAGATCCCCCTCCCCGACGCTTACATGAGTACATTTATAAACTAATCAGTAACTTTAACTTTAATCATTGACATTGCTGATCTCTTTACTGGGATATCTTACTTTTTCTTAGCTCCGGTAACAGCAGGCAGTGCGGGAGGGCAGCGCTCACTCACTGACGTCACGCGCCTGCGCCGCCTAGTGGGAGGAGCAGGCGCGTGACATCAGTGAGTGAGCGCCACCCGCACTGCCTGCGGTTACCGGAGCTAAGACAGAGTAAGATATCCCAGTAAAGAGATCAGCAATGTCAATGATTAAAGTTAAAGTAGTTAGTTACTGATTAGTTTATAAATATACTCCTGTGAGCGGCGTGGCCCTTGTATATTCTAACCCCCAGGCAAGCGTCCCTGTCACCAGGGGAACGCCTGGGGGTTAGAATATACCATCGGATTTGAGTTTTTACAATCTCACTGAGCTCGTGAAAACTCAGATCCGATGGTATATTCTAACCCCCAGGCAAGCGACCCCGTCACCATGGGAACACCTGGGGGTTAGAATATACCATCGGATCTTCTGAGTTACTCAGTGGCCTGGCTGGAGCCTCCCCGACCCCAGCCACTGTGTGAGCCCGGCCCTGCGTGCGCCCTGCTCCAGTCCTGACTCCTCCCCAGCCAGGCCCGAGCCGCGGACCGCGGCTCGGGCCTGGCTGCCTGTGTGTAGTGTGTATGTAAATAAAAATAAATCAACAGAAGGCGGCCCGGACGGGCCCCCAGTGGCGTAGGTCCCCATAGCCACTGCTATGGTTGCTATGGCGATCCCTACGCCACTGCTGTCTATGGGACTACTGAGTAAAGTACTCGGCTATCTCTAGCAGTCCCATAGAGGTGAATACATAGTAACATAGCATAGTTTGTTAGGCTGAAAAGGGCTATCGTCCATCCAGTTCAGCCTGTTATCCTGAAAATAATGTAGTGGTGGGGACTTGGGGTCACCAGTTTGAGATTGTGGCGCCCCAGTGGTCATGATTGGGAGTTGCAGGTTGTTTTGATGGTGTGTGAAATAAAGGCAGGTGGAGGCCAGATTCTGATGCAGCAACCAAGCAGAATACAGTAGTTGCAATGATACTATAACAGCTCACAGCTCACTTGGTCTTACAGCCACACAGAGCAACAGTCTCTACTATATGGCAGCCCTATTAATTATATACAGTCCTGATAATGAAGGCCTTTCCCATTATCAGGTGCATCAACTTCTCTACGGTAGCTCCAACTAAACGCACTGGGGCTGACATGTGGACCAGCAGTATACAACCTAAATGATCCGGTGGCACTAACCCAGTGTCAGATGCTTCTCCATCATTGGATCTTGACACCTCACCTGGCTGTCCAACTTTTCTGGTCATTAAGCCCAGGTCTGTGGCCTAGTCATCTGCTGTGGCTGATCCGCTTTAAGCCTAGGTCTGAGGACTCTGGTCTGCATTGGGGCTTGGGCATCAGCTCCCTCTCCTGGCTGTCCCTAGTGACACGGCAAGACACTCCATGATGTATACTTATGTCAAGGTCTCCGTTAAAAACAGAAAAAGTTAAAATGTTGGTAATAAAGACAAATTTCTCAAAAAAAAGGTTTAAAATTTTAGGAAAAAGGTTAAAGTCCATTTTCTGCAGTGCTGGGAGCAAGATAGCTGTCCAACCGCGTCACAGCTATTGATGAAGGAGACGCTCCCCTGAGAAACACGTCCGTCTCCTCCTCCCTGTACCAATGCTATTGTTTAGCATACAGGGTACCAAAATAGAACAGGGGACACAGCTGGGCAACAGAGCAGCGCATCAGAAAAAAAAATTGTGCAATGACATCTCCTAATCTTGACCTACAATGTGAGGTATTGATTTTAGAAAGTACAAACTCATGAAAAGTCCTCTTTAATGGCTACACATATCAATATTTACAAGGGCACAACACTTAGCAGTTGCACTTCTTGGCAGAGGCACTGTGCCTGGCGGTTACACTAACTGGCAAATGTCCCTGATAACGCTCTCTCTCTACACCACTTAACAGAATTTCACCTGCCAGCCAGTGTCAGTCATGGTCTTAGTGTGGTTTGCTTCATCAAACATCATGGTTACATAGCTTTACCCTGCTCAGGCCTTCATGGAATTAATGACTGGTGGCTCACACTTGTCTCAAGTGACATATACAGGGTGCAGGGTACCCACCAGGATACACTGGACAGCAGAAGCTAACCCCTCACAAATTCCTCTCTGCAACAGGCATGGCTCCTCCACAGTCACTGGAGCTGAGATCTAGTCATAGGCTCATCTCTGTCTTGAACATGACTCAACCACAGTCACTCAACTGAGATCTGGTCTGAAACCAGTCTAAGACTCCTTGGAATGCTCCAAAGAGAGTACAGCACACCCAATAATCATGCATTCCAGAGTTGGGTGTGGTGTAAAGGTGGTATTCCTGACCCAGATATCAGGGACAACACGCTTAAGGTGGTCCAATTCCCACCGGCACGATTCACTGCTTACTAATTAGACATGAGCAGGAATGAATTAAAAAGGTTTGCTCTGCTCCAACACATTCACTAGCTACTGCCACATGCTACTCGGAGCATCCTCAATTTATAACTTCCATTTCCCTGCGGCCAAAATTTGTGACAGTGCTGTGCTCCAAGGACTTAAATCAAAAATGTAGACATAGTATATCACATGCATTATATGCAGTTACATGCACATCCTGCAATATGGAGATTGTCAGTGCAATGCACAACACAATAGCATCGACTGAACATGGCAATGGCCAATTATTTACAGTACAAGGATCCATCTGTTGGCGGATAGGTGTAGGGTTGCACTGACAGTCGACATTAGTTTTAACCCCTAACACTCTCATCCTCAGATTTTGGCCATTAAAGAAATTGGAAAATACATGTGCAATATCAAGCTTGACTGCTCTCCTGCTAAAATGAAATAACCAGCAGGGTAGCCAAATAAAATGTTATCCTGTATCGGTAGTAATTAGGGACTGCTGTGATAAACTAGACCTGGGATCAGCAACATCCGGCACTGCAGGTGTTCTAAAACTACAACTCCCAGAATGTGTAATTCACTTCTAGGGAGTTAGAAGAACAACCAAGCAAAGTTTCACAGCAGCTGGAGTGTGGAAGGTTGTTGAACCCTGTGCTAGAGTTTCTCAATGTAATGCAATAATTCTACAACAAAGGAGATGCAACCCATGCAGTGATCCTGTAGGACACTGCTAATAATAGGGTTTTGTTTTCTAATGCATTGCTATGTGTAACACTACACTATATGAATCCTGAGACCTGTAAGCATCTACAGTCAGATTTTGAGGCCCAGAGAGGAACTCCAGGGAACTTACCAGACTGAGTGAGGAAAAATAATATTATAAAGAAGGTTGAGCAAATTGAAGGGTGAGAGGGAAGAGACTGTGGAGGTAATGTTCGTGTTGTGGCTACTAGACTCCACAGCCCATGGCTGGGTTTCAACAGCCTCAAGCCTGCTGTTCTGTCTTCATACACATTTACACAGTGTGCAGTCTGACATTCAGTATAAACCATTCCTGTCTTTCAAATAAGAGGACTGTTCTCTGTAGTCTAACTTGTTTATTGGCAAAACAGGAGTATTTCATGTGATCAATTGGTAAAACTATAAGAATACAAATAGCAAGTATAAATCATAGAACAGCATGTATTATAACATTACATTAACACTGGGCATATGTCCAAAATGTCTGCCTATACATAGGAATGCATGTCTAGCATCTAACAGTTGCAACCTCTTTCCCTAAGTAACACTTATACCTAGCTAAACACCACTGCATAACACAATATCCCTGAGACAGAGGTGAATGTCTTACCAGATATGCTGTCACAATGATGGTGGGGTTTGAAAGGGAGATGTGCAGGAGACAGCCCTGTGTTGTCCTGTAACATGAAGACTGGAGACTGGGCTTCTCTTTCCCAGGATGCATTACAGTCCCACAATGCTTTGCACCTCCCACAATACAATAATCCTTATTAACAGAAAAACAAGGTGTAGTACATTTTTAAGACCGCTAGATGATGCTATTACCAAACTACTAACCACAGCAATAATAGTAAACCCTGGCTGACGTGAAATAGAATTAAATTCTAACCCAACTGGGCAGAACATCCGCAGTCACACCAGAGGGACATAGTACAGATCTATCTTTGTGATCATTGCACCCCTAGGCTCGACTAGAGCATAGCATAGCCTGATATGAGAAAGTGCTTCTTGATTAGGTACTGGGAGACAACCTGATTCAGCCTGGAATTGATTAAGACTATTTAAGAACTGGAGGGTTAGGGCAAAGAGAGAGAGTTTAGGTCCTAGGTTCCAGAGGCTGGGGGTTGCTCTTCTGAGAGCAGATGCTCCGACTACAGCCACGTTAGGGAAAACCCTACAGATAGTGGGCAGGAAAATCCTCTAAATTTGGGGATACTACATAGCATTCTATAGACTATTATAGGCCCGCTGCTGATATATAGGCAACTGAGTTTCACAGTTCAGACAATAACCCGTCTGCAGGTCTTATGTGTTTGGGGTGGCAAATTCCAATTAACAATGTCACAGGTAACCACCCTTAAAACTTAACTTTTAATATCTATCTAAAATAGCTACAAACCCTCCAACACAAACCACATAACAGTAAAATAAAAAAACAAGATGCAAGATATCATTAAGTTGATACTTAGCTTTGGGGCTAGGAATGGCAGAGATTGGGCCTAATATATAGCTATAGCTGACCCTCTCGCTATTTATGCCCTGCCTACAAACGGAATGCCCGCCCCGATAGGGGCGATCCTGTATCAGGAACCTCCTGAATGCCCTTGGATGGCCCTGAGTCGGGATGTCCCTAGTAGCTATTGTATGCTAACCAATTAGTTAATCGTTATTGTAATAGCTAACGACTATACAAGGTACAAGAAAACAATAAACAAATATACCATAAAAAGTAATGAAAGTTTAGAGACAGATCATGAAATGATTAGTCTATCTCCTGCTTATACTTGTAGATACATACTATTAGTTGTCAGATAGCACATATTCCCATAATCTAGTTAAACAGAATGTTTGACATCACCTAGAGTTGGTTGTATCAATATCCCTTTATTTCATAGATATTATGATGCCATCTAAGTTAATGACACCATTGTCCCAACACGTTTCACCCCTACTGTACTGGGGTTCATCAGGGGATTAAATTGTAATTCAGAAACAGGGGTATAAATAGTGCCTTAGTATCTAAATGATATTTCAATTGGTAGTTATGACATTGATAAATATTTGTCTACTTGCGTATCACGGATGAGGTCGTTATACCCGATATCTCCATGTAGTAGCAGCCACCTGGTTATTGTTGGCTTTATGAGTTACAACATGCAGAAAGATGTGTCTGTATTGCTGTGTGTAGTACTGACTAATTGCCGGGGTCCAGTAATCAGAAGGACATAATAGTACTTCAGTGGTGTCTCCGCCGACCTTTAAGGCTACTTTCATACTACCGTTCAGAGCGGGTCCGTCTGATGTCTGTTCAGACGGAGCCGCTCATATAATGCAGACTTGGGATCCGTTCAGAACGGATCCGTCTACATTATATCTTAGAAAAATTTCTAAGTGTGAAAGTAGCTTCAAACGGATCCGTCCAGACTTTACATTGAAAGTCAATGGGGGACGGATCAGTTTGAAGATTGAGCCATATAGTGTCATCTTCAAACGGATCCGTCCCCATTGACTTACATTGTAAGTCTGGACGGATCCGCTTGCCTCCGCACGGCCAGGCGGACACCCGAACGCTGCAAGCTGCATTCAGGTGTCCGCCTGCTGAGCGGAGGCTGAACGCTGCCAGACTGATGCATTCTGAGCGGATCCGCGTCCACTGAGAATGCATTAGGGCAGTACAGATGCGTTCGGGGCCGCTTGTGAGCCCCTTCAAACGGAGCTCACAAGCGGACACCCGAACGCTAGTGTGAAAGTAGCCTTAGATGGTAAATCTACGGGGCCCAATCCATATATGATAACTCTGAACCAGTGACACTGCCGTCTTTAAAGCAGTGTTTTCTGTCAGCGTGCGGCGTCCGATGGCCTCCCGGCGTCTGCAACATTACAGAGCCAAAGCCTAGCCCCAAAGCTAAGTATCAACCTTATGATATCTTCCATCTTGTTTTCTGATTTTACTGTTATGTGGTTTATATAGGCAACTGACCCAGCAATGCCAACCTTTGGTAGGGTGCATAACAGCTAGCCGCAACTCAAAGCACTTAAGCACCTTTTTTGTTTACTATTTTAATTTATTACCTTAAAAGTTATGTTTTAACTCATATCCTCATTGGGTCCTAGATTACAACGACCGATTATGGATTAAATAGTATTCTATGAACAATCAACACAATGTCTCACTTAAAGGGGTTATCCCATGATTAATATGAAAAAAGAAGATCAGACATCATATAGTATGTGACAATCTCTTTCTTGGAAAGCTAGAACCAGCCCTGTGCCTCACATAGATCCATAGATCTCCTCCTTCATTGTTCCAATTTCCCTGCTAGATTTATTTCAAAATGGCAACTGAGGCGGCGTGTCCATTCTCAGGAGATGCGTCCTTTCTGCTGTAGCTTCCTTTCTATCACAGCTCAGGAATGTGTCCTTTCTCAGGGGTCTGTCCTTTCTGCTGCAGGCATCTTCCTGTAACTGTCACATTTTCTAATGGTAGATACAGCTGATGGCAGTAGAAGGGTGGAACTAAGCATGTGCGACCATCGCGATGTTACGAGAAATAAGGAAAAGAACGGGTGGCGCTATACAGATATATTTTTTTGAATAACTCACTGGCCATACCAAATTTTTATGTCCATGCATTTACAAAAGTATTCGGGTCAAGGTGCTGGTTTGAAAAATGTAGACTATTTCCTTGAGAGAACGTCTTCAATATTCCTTAATTAAAAGGCTGGCCCTCCATATTGGCACCAGTGTTACACATGGCTGTGTAAAACACTAATGGGCTTTGTGTACATTGTGTGACATGTCATGATGGTCTGAAATAATGCACTACTTCAGTATAGGGTTACGTGGCGGCACAGGCTAAGAAATAGGGAGTGAGGGATTAGGGTATATTAGCCCCTCCCTCTCCCCCCCCCCCCCCCCCCCCCGGTTTTCTTTTTACTTTTTTTTTTTGCCATCTGAGTGAGAAGATTAGAATAGGAGGGAGGGTTAGGGGGTACAGATAAATGATCCCATATAATATACATTTTCAGATTTTAAAAGAAAGAAAAGATATAAGAATGTTTTTAAAGAGAGTCTGTCACCTCCTTATGGCCATATACAGTGCTTACATGGCTCTGTAGCAAACCTATACGGGATTGTAACGGTACCTTTGTTCTTTTCTTTAGACTTGCACCAGCAGGAAAAACGAAATTTAATTCATATGCAAATGAGCACTCGCAAGTGCCCAGGGGCGGCGTTCAGTGTGTAGGTGCCCAGGGGTGGCGTTCAGTGTGTAGGTGCCCAGGCTGCTCTGCCTTCTTTTCACTTTACTCCTCCAAGTCTCTTGCCTCATCGATAGGTCCGGACTTGGAGGGCAGGCAAAGGCAGAGACTGGGAGGAGTAAAGTGAAAAGAAGGCAGGGCAGCCTGGGCACCTACACTCTGAACGCCGCCCCTGGGCACCTACACACTGAACGCCGCCCCTGGGCACTTGCGAGCGCTCATTTGCATATGAATTAAATTTCGTTTTTCCTGCTGGTGCAAGTCAAAAGAAAAGAACAAAGGTACCGTTACAATCCTGTATAGGTGTGCTACAGAGCCATGTAAGCCCTGTATATGGCCATATGGAGGGGACAGACTCCCTTTTTGAATCAAATCATTTTTATTGATCTTTTAAGATAAGCATTTTCTGCAATCACATTTACATTTCGCCATGGTAAGAAACAAAGTAAAATACAATAGCAAAGTACGTCATCAGACGACATGTCCATTTCAACATTAGGCATTGTACAGTCATGAGTAACTGAAATGGTATACAATGTACATCATCAAAATTAAATATGGCAAAATTCTTAAAGGCACAAAGCATATCAAATTAAAGCCCAATCCCCCCTCCCCCCAATGGATAGGAGTAAGAAAACCTCTGACATAATTTATAACACAATATGAGTATGAGACAACCACTCGTTCCACAATTTCTCAAACTTCTGAGGACAACCTCTCTTAACAAACACACTTTTTTCCATGATCAACATGTCATTCACCCTCCTTACAAAGACAGACTCCCTTTAACTGAATGGAATGATATGCCATTTGGAAAAACGTTAATGTGATAATTTTTTCGGAAAAAATATATAAAACTTTAAAGGGAGTCTGTCATCAGCATTTCACTTTTTTAACCCTTCCCATAGCTCCCTAGCATGCTTACATTTAATAAAAACGTTACCTCTGGCATCAATCCTGGACTTATAGAACCATCAAAAACGATCTTTATAACTTATGCAAATGAGGGCTCGCAAGTGCCCAGGGGGGTGTTACCCTCGTAGGTTCCCTGCTAGCTCAGCCTTTTCATTTCTTCCCCCCGCCCGCCCATCCTTTCCCTCTGACCGCCTTTCTACTAACTTGTTATTCCGCCGAGAATCAGCGCCTGCGCACTCAGTCCGTCGGCCGGCCCAAAGTCCGTCGGCCGGCCGGCGGAAAGCCGGTGCAGGCGCATTAATTACTGTGATGCCATACAAGGAATGGGCATCGCAGTGCGCATGCGCCGGACGACGGACTGAGTGCGCAGGCGCGGGATCTTGGCGGAATAACAAGTTAGTAGAAAGGCGGTCAGAGGGAAAGGATGGGCGGGCGGAGGGTAGGAAGGGGCGGGGGGACGCAATGAAAAGGTTGAGCAAGCAGGGCACCTACGAGTGTAACGCTGCCCCTGGGGACTTGCGAGCCCTCATTTGCATAAGTTATAAAGATCGTTTTTGATGGTTCTTTAAGTCCAGGATTGATGCCAGAGGTAACGTTTTTATTAAATGTAAGCATGCTAGGGAGCTATGGGAAGGGTTAAAAAAGTGAAATGCTGATGACAGACTCCCTTTAATCTAAAAAAAAAAATGATGATGGATATAATAAAAAAAATCATAATGAAAATGAAAACATTTAATAAATGTATAAAAGCATAAATGCATATGCTGTCTAATAAATAGGAATGCCATTGTGCGCTTTTACTTATGGAATATTGAATCTCTGCCACATTTTTTTACGCATTGATGAAGTGTTTAATAAAGTATCTCATCACTTCGTAATCGGTAATTTGTACGGCCGCGCATCACGCAAATGCAGTTCTCAGTCTAATCATTCTATCAGACCCAAAAAAATTACACCAGCTTTTGAGGACAACGTGTAATCTGTCCCTGTTATCAATAAAGGCATAACAGTCATCAAGGGACCCTAAACCAAAACGTGGGATCATTCCCTTTGCACCAAGACCACCTTCAGTAGCAAGTAAGTTCACAACATGAAAAGCTTAAAGGGGTATTCCCATCTCAGGATCTCGCTAGGATATGCCCCCATTATCTGATAGGTGCAGGTGCCACCGCTGAGACCCGTACCTATATCGAGAACGGGGCCCTGCAAGATAAGGGGGGTGCATTGCGAATGCGCAGCCGTCCTCCATTCATTTCTATGGGGCCGCTGAAAATAGCAGAGTGCTGGATGTAGAGAGCCGACACATTGTCAGAATGTCCCTATGCAGTTTATATAAACACAGACACCCTCGTACAACTTTGCCTCAAAGTCAAATTTTTCATAAAAATTGAATACCATTTGATGTTAATAAGGGCGGGTTCGCATTGGCGTTATTGAATTTCGTTGTAGGTTCCATCACAACAGAGTTATAATGGAATATAATGGAATTCTAGGATGGAATGCAAAACGGAAGTCTTTAAGAGGTATTCCATTTTGCTCCATCCTAAAAAAAAAATCATACTTAACACCTCCATTTGCTCGCAACGGGCCGGCTGCCGTCATCTTGATTGAAGATCTTGGCCAAAATCCCATGCATAGTGGGGGCGGAGCTAACGCCAGAGCCAGATGGCTGTGTGAAGAGTAGCTCTGCAGTGAACGATTCCCTCAGAAGCCTTATTCTTCAGCTAATTAAGCCCAAAATGGTCAAAATCGGGGGCCCAAGGTCTGCTGATGCCCCAGAACCGCCCAGATCGACATCTCAAGCGGGCGGCATAGAGAAATTTATAAAGAAAGCGGCTCAAACCTATGTGGCCAGAGACTCCAAAATGGCGCCGGAACCACCGCGCACACCGAGGAACAAGCAGCAAGCTGAGTGCGCTGCTGAGAACGTGAGAGAAGAGTCCCCTGAGGCCGATACACTTACACTTTCTAGATCCTTCCTAAAGAATGCATTATCGGAAGCCCTAGAGCCACTTAAGACCGACCTTAACTCCATTAAAGAAGATGTGAGGCACATAGGGAGAAGAGTGGAAGCGCTGGAGGAAGCGCATACTGCCCTTACCGCACACCAGATTGCGATTTCTGATAACCTAGGCGTTCACCAAAAGCACCTAAACATCCTCTATATGCAATTAGAGGACCAGGAAAATAGAGGCAGGAGAAACAACCTCCGCTTCAGAGGGGTCCCTGAATCGGTGGGTCCTGAAGAAATTCCTGAGACGGTGATGCAGATATGCCTGAAGCTCCTGGGCCCTGATTCCACACATGAAGTGATTATTGAACGAGCCCACAGAGCATTGCGCCCCAAGCCTCAGTCCACAGACCCTCCCAGGGACATAATTTGCAAATTTTTGCATTTTCCTGTCAAAGAGGCAATCTTAAATGGTGCAAGAAACACCCTTCAATTGTCATGGGACGACAACCCAATTTCCATTTATCAGGACTTAGCCCAATCCACGCTGAAAAAGCGTAAATCCCTGAAACCGCTCACTGACCTGTTGAGAAACAAAAAAATTGTATATAGATGGTTGTTTCCGTTCGGGCTGTCCTTCTTTCATAATGGACACAGAATCTCCATCCAATCATATGCAGACTTGGATAAAGCATATGACATCCTGCAAATTCTGCCGCTTCCCATTGAAAACTGGGAATTGGTCCGAGATATCTCTGCAATACCCACCCTGACCTCAGATGGACCGTGGGAGACCCCTCGCACTCAAAGGTCTCAAAAGATAAGAAGAAATCGTCAACCCTCTTCTTCCAAGCGTCTGACACTCATGGACGATTGATTTATCTTAAGCTAGTCCTCCCAATCCCCACTTGGGAAAAGGCCACCTTGATTGGTTTGAATATAGTCAGTTTTCTTATAGTTAACTTTTCACTAATGTTAATTAGATAGAACATTGAAAGAAGTCCTGTAGTACATGCTCATACCTCTTATTCTTATTTAGACGTGCCATAATACCCTCCCCAATCTTAAATTATATTTTTTGCTGGAGCTTAAAGCCATATAATTTCTCTCCTTTAAGAGGGATCGTCATAGTTGCACTCTAGTAAGAGTTATGCAATACCCCCCCTCGCCTCTAGAGCTAGTCTGCTCTTGTTTTTTAGTACTATTCAGGTGCTATTTTTGTTTTTGTTTATGTTTTTGTTTACCTTTTTATGTTGTTAACCTCTTTCTGTACTCTGATAGGTCTCAAGAATACACTAGAATATACACTCACCTAAAGAATTATTAGGAACACCTGTTCTATTTCTCATTAATGCAATTATCTAGTCAACCAATCACATGGCAGTTGCTTCAATGCATTTAGGGGTGTGATCCTGGTCAAGAGAATCTCCTGAACTCCAAACTGAATGTCAGAATGGGAAAGAAAGGTGATTTAAGCAATTTTGAGCGTGGCATGGTTGTTGGTGCCAGACGGGCCGGTCTGAGTATTTCACAATCTGCTCAGTTACTGGGATTTTAACGCACAACCATTTGTAGGGTTTACAAAGAATGGTGTGAAAAGGGAAAAACATCCAGTATGCGGCAGTCCTGTGGGCAAAAATGCCTTGTGGATGCTAGAGGTCAGAGGAGAATGGGCTGACTGATTCAAGTTGATAGAAGAGCAACGTTGACTGAAATAACCACTCGTTACAACCGAGGTATGCAGCAAAGCATTTGTGAAGCCACAACACGCACAACCTTGAGGCGGATGGGCTACAACAGCAGAAGACCCCACCGGGTACCACTCATCTCTACTACAAATAGGAAAAAGAGGCTACAATTTGCCCGAGCTCACCAAAATTGGACTGTTGAAGACTGGAAAAATGTTGCCTGGTCTGATGAGTCTCGATTTCTGTTGAGACATTCAAATGGTAGAGTCCGAATTTGGCATAAACAGAATGAGAACATGTATCCATCCTCTGATTGCTACTTCCAGCAGGATAATGCACCATGTCACAAAGCTCGAATCATTTCAAATTGGTTTCTTGACCATGACAATGAGTCCACTGTACTAAAATGGCCCCCACAGTCACCAGATCTCAACCCAATAGAGCATCTTTGGGATGTGGTGGAACGGGAGCTTCGTGCCCTGGATGTGCATCCCTCAAATCTCCATCAACTGCAAGATGCTATCCTATCAATATGTGCCAACATTTCTAAAGAATGCTATCAGCACCTTGTTGAATCAATGCCACGTAGAATTAAGGCAGTTCTGAAGGCAAAAGGGGGTCCAACACCGTATTAGTATGGTGTTCCTAATAATTCTTTAGGTGAGTGTATATTCCGTTTACTGATATGCATCTCCTGATCTGTGAAAACTTCTACTTTTGCTGGAGTCATCGCTTACCTCGAGGTGGTACCCTCCCTTCACTCTGGTTGGTCGATAATACACAATTACCATTCACATTTTTAGATCTATCCACTACCTATTATTCTTACGAATATGTCCGACTTAAGAGTTGTAACATATAATGTTAAGGGATTGAGGTCCCCATCCAAGAGATGTCAGATTCTATCCCTCTTAAACAAAGAGAGATGCTCTATAGTTTTCCTACAGGAAACTCATTTTAAACACGGAAATTATCCCAACCTCTCTTTCTCTAAATTTCCTACTTGGTACCACTGTGGAGCTGGGGGTGCTGCCTCGAGGGGAGTTAGTATTGGCTTCCATAGGAGCCTACCCTTTCATTACAATTCACATATACAAGATCCAGAAGGCAGGTTCCTCATACTCAAAAGCCTAATAGGCTGTTCATTATATACACTTGTAAATGTATATGCTCCTAATACGGAACAGATCAGCTGGCTCACCACTTTAATAGCACTAATAGAAACCCATAGAGAAGGCATACTATTTATGGCCGGAGACTTTAACCTAGCCTTTAACCCGCTATTAGACACCACCTCCAAGAAATCAGCTATCTCCCAAAAAGCCCTTAACTTTCTCCAGACTAAACTTCTAAACCTTGGTGTCACTGACATATGGCGTTGTCTTAACCCCAGGGACTAGACTACTCCTTCTACTCTCCCTCTATCAAATCCTACAGTAGGATTGATTATATCCTTATCTCAAAAGAACACCTACAACTATGCTTACTCGCCAACATAGGAGATATAACATTATCAGACCACTCCCCCATATTTTGCGATATATACCCACCCATTAGATCCAATAAAAAATCCAATTGGAGACTCAATGAATCCTTACTAGGGAATGAGAAACACATAACTCAAATTTCCTCCTTCCTTGAAGAATATTTCTCAATTAATACTACCAAAGATATTTCCCCCCAAATACTTTGGGATGCCCACAAGGCCTTTATAAGAGGCAGACTAATTAGCCTATGCTCTTTTCTTAAAAAACAATCGGAAAAAAAACTCTCCACTTTACTATCTAAAATTCATATATTGGAAAAAGCACATAAACAATCCCTATTAGCCCAACAACTCTCAGAACTTACCTCCCTTAGGACGGAATTAAAAAACCTTCTTAATGAGAAATCTGCTAAATACTATCTATCTGCACAACAGAACTCATGGAAATAAGGCCTCTAAATTTGCTATGCAGAGAATTAAACAGAGACAAACTTCCCGTTATATCCAAAGCATTAGATCTCCTCAAAATACCCTTCTGTTTAAAGCAAAAGAAATAGCTGATCAATTTAGGAAGTTCTATGAGTCTCTCTATAATCTCCCCCCTACTATACTCCCAAACCCCTCATTAGATAGAAATTCTAACATCAATTCCTTTTTATCTTCCCTTAGATTACCATCACTATCTATGTCCCAAAAAGAATCCCAAGCCATTTACTATTCCTGAACTAGTAACTGCCATCAAATCGACTCCCAAAGGAAAATGCCCAGGTCCAGACGGACTCCAAATAGCTTACTATTCGACATTTAAAGAAATTCTCCTCCCCTTTTTGCTCCCAATCTACAATCTGGCCTTAGACAAACATCCACTTACCGCAGATATGACAAAAGCCATCATTACAGTTATCCCTAAACAGGGCAAAGATCCCACCTCATGTTCGAATTATCGTCCCATTTCCCTATTAAATGTGGATCTTAAATTACTTTCAAAAATGTTAGCCACTAGACTGCAGAGCCTTCTACCACAGTTAATTCACCCAGACCAAGTGGGCTTTGTTAAAGGCCGAGAAGGCAAAGATAATACCACCAAAGTGTTAAATGCCTTATACTATGCCTCTCACAGATCCACTCCCCTAGTATTGCTTGGCACAGATGCCGAAAAAGCATTTGATAGAGTGGATTGGACCTACATCTCTCTGACTTTATCTAAATTTCAAATACCTGTACCATTTATCAATGCTGTTTTTTCCATGTACACCAACTCTTCGGCGTCTGTGTCAGTCAATGACACACTATCACCTAGTTTCCCCATTAGTAATGGAACAAGACAGGGCTGCCCACTTTCCCCCCTTCTTTTCGTACTGGTAATGGAAACCTTATTACAGTCCCTTAGACAAGACTCAGATATTAAAGGCCTGCAGGTTAGTGGCTACGATTTTAAATTGGCTGCATTCGCAGACGATCTGTTAATAATTACAACTAACCCACTTGTATCTATACCTGTAATTTTGTCTAATCTCAATCACTTTGGCTCCTTGTCTAACTTCAAAGTTAACGCCTCTAAATCCCAGATAATCCACATGGGCCTTTCCCCACATAGTCTTTCATCTCTCCAAAGTAAATCCCCCTTTAATTGGCAAACCCAACATCTGACATACCTAGGAGTGAAATTATCCCCATGTCTTGGAGAATTATTTAAACTCAACTATAAACCTCTTTTAGCATCTCTGATTACCCAATTAGACTCTCTAAATTTTCCCTACTTGTCCTGGTTTGGAAGAAAAAATATTCTTATGTCCTTGGTAATACCTAGACACACGTATCTGATGCAAGTACTTCCCATTGAGATCCCCAAATCCTACTTTTCCTCTCTTAACAAGTGTATCCGTAAATTTATATGGCAGGGGAAAAAGTCCCGTATCTCTTTTGAAACTTTAACCAAGCCAAGATCCAAAGGAGGTATTGGACTTCCTGACCCAGAAATATATATGAAGGCCATTCAACTTGCAAGGGTAGTGGATTGGATTAGGAACCCCCTCATAAATCATGGTTAGTTTTAGAGATGGCCCGAACTATCCGACGGCGAACAGTTCCCGGCGAACATAGCTTGTTCGCGTTCGCCTCTGCCGGGCGAACACATGCGATGTTCGGTCCGCCCCCTATACATCATCATTGAGCAAACTTTGACCCTGTACCTCACAGTCAGCAGACACATTCCAGCCAATCAGCAGCATACCCTCCCTCCCAGACCCTCCCACCTCCTGCACAGCATCCATTTTAGATTCATTCTGAAGCTGCAGTCTTAGTGAGAGGAGGGAGACTGTAACTGCTGCTGATTTAATTGGGAAATCGATAGCTAGGCTAGTGAATTCAGTGTCCACTCCAGTCCTGAAAGACTCATCTGATCTCTGCTGTAAGGACAGCGTCCTGACAGCACCCCAAAAAGCCCTTTTTAGGGCTGCAACATTAGTCTGCTTTTTTTTTTTCCTTTATATACATATTGCAGTTGCCTGGCCTGCCTGTGTGTGAGGAGCTGCAGGCCCACAGACTGTAGTGTGCCCACTGCCAGTGCTCACCCCTGTCATTCCGTGTGGCACAGGACTTTGCTTAAAAAAAGGCACTTAATTTTTACACTTTAATCTAAGGTTAGTTGCCTGCCAGTGTGTGTCAGGCTGACTTCCACTGACTGTAGTGTGCCCACTGCCAGTGCCCACCACTCATACCGGCTGGCACAGGACTTTGCATAAAAAAGGCATTTAATTTTTACACTTTAGTGTAATTTCAGCTGCTTGCCTGCTGCTAGTGTGTGTCAGGCCGACTTCAACTGACTGTAGTGTGCCCACTGCCAGTGCCCACCCCTGTCATCCCGTGTGGCACAGGACTTTGCTTAAAAAAAAGGCACTTCATTTTTACACTTTAATCTAAGGTTAGTTGCCTGCCAGTGTGTGTCAGGCCGACTTCAACTGACTGTAGTGTGCCCACTGCCAGTGCCCACCCCTGTCATCCCGAGTGGCACAGGACTTTGCTTAAAAAATAGGCACTTAATTTTTACACTTTAATCTAAGGTTAGTTGCCTGCCAGTGTGTGTCAGGCTGACTTCCACTGACTGTAGTGTGCCCACTGCCAGTGCCCACCACTCATACCGGCTGGCACAGGACTTTGCTTAAAAAAAAGGCACTTCATTTTTACACTTTAATCTAAGGTTAGTTGCCTGCCAGTGTGTGTCAGGCCGACTTCAACTGACTGTAGTGTGCCCACTGCCAGTGCCCACCCCTGTCATCCCGAGTGGCACAGGACTTTGCTTAAAAAATAGGCACTTAATTTTTACACTTTAATCTAAGGTTAGTTGCCTGCCAGTGTGTGTCAGGCTGACTTCCACTGACTGTAGTGTGCCCACTGCCAGTGCCCACCACTCATACCGGCTGGCACAGGACTTTGCTTAAAAAAGGCATTTAATTTTTACACTTTAATGTAATTTCAGCTGCTTGCCTGCTGCTAGTGTGTGTCAGGCTGACTTCAACTGACTGTAGTGTGCCCACTGCCAGTGCCCACCCCTGTCATACCGAGTGGCACAGGACTTTGCTTAAAAAATAGGCACTTAATTTTTACACTTTAATCTAAGGTTAGTTGCCTGCCAGTGTGTGTCAGGCTGACTTCCACTGACTGTAGTGTGCCCACTGCCAGTGCCCACCACTCATACCGGCTGGCACAGGACTTTGCATAAAAAAGGCATTTAATTTTTACACTTTAGTGTAATTTCAGCTGCTTGCCTGCTGCTAGTGTGTGTCAGGCCGACTTCAACTGACTGTAGTGTGCCCACTGCCAGTGCCCACCCCTGTCATCCCGTGTGGCACAGGACTTTGCTTAAAAAAAAGGCACTTCATTTTTACACTTTAATCTAAGGTTAGTTGCCTGCCAGTGTGTGTCAGGCCGACTTCAACTGACTGTAGTGTGCCCACTGCCAGTGCCCACCCCTGTCATCCCGAGTGGCACAGGACTTTGCTTAAAAAATAGGCACTTAATTTTTACACTTTAATCTAAGGTTAGTTGCCTGCCAGTGTGTGTCAGGCTGACTTCCACTGACTGTAGTGTGCCCACTGCCAGTGCCCACCACTCATACCGGCTGGCACAGGACTTTGCTTAAAAAAGGCATTTAATTTTTACACTTTAATGTAATTTCAGCTGCTTGCCTGCTGCTAGTGTGTGTCAGGCCGACTTCAACTGACTGTAGTGTGCCCACTGCCAGTGCCCACCCCTGTCATACCGAGTGGCACAGGACTTTGCTTAAAAAATAGGCACTTAATTTTTACACTTTAATCTAAGGTTAGTTGCCTGCCAGTGTGTGTCAGGCTGACTTCCACTGACTGTAGTGTGCCCACTGCCAGTGCCCACCCCTGTCATACCGAGTGGCACAGGACTTTGCTTAAAAAATAGGCACTTAATTTTTACACTTTAATCTAAGGTTAGTTGCCTGCCAGTGTGTGTCAGGCTGACTTCCACTGACTGTAGTGTGCCCACTGCCAGTGCCCACCCCTGTCATACCGAGTGGCACAGGACTTTGCTTAAAAAATAGGCACTTAATTTTTACACTTTAATCTAAGGTTAGTTGCCTGCCAGTGTGTGTCAGGCTGACTTCCACTGACTGTAGTGTGCCCACTGCCAGTGCCCACCACTCATACCGGCTGGCACAGGACTTTGCTTAAAAAAGGCATTTAATTTTTACACTTTAATGTAATTTCAGCTGCTTGCCTGCTGCTAGTGTGTGTCAGGCCGACTTCAACTGACTGTAGTGTGCCCACTGCCAGTGCCCACCCCTGTCATACCAAGTGGCACAGGACTTTGCTTAAAAAATAGGCACTTAATTTTTACACTTTAATCTAAGGTTAGTTGCCTGCCAGTGTGTGTCAGGCTGACTTCCACTGACTGTAGTGTGCCCACTGCCAGTGCCCACCACTCATACCGGCTGGCACAGGACTTTGCATAAAAAAGGCATTTAATTTTTACACTTTAGTGTAATTTCAGCTGCTTGCCTGCTGCTAGTGTGTGTCAGGCCGACTTCAACTGACTGTAGTGTGCCCACTGCCAGTGCCAACCACTGATACCGGGTGGCACAGTAGCTTGCCGATAAATAAGGCATTTAATTTTTAGACAGTAGTCTAAATTCAGTTGCTTGCCTGCTGCCAGTGTGTGTCAGGCCCGCTTCCACTGACTGTAGTGTGCCCACTGCCAGTGCCAACCACTGATACCGGGTGGCACAGTAGCTTGCCGATAAATAAGGCATTTAATTTTTAGACAGTAGTCTAAATTCAGTTGCTTGCCTGCTGCCAGTGTGTGTCAGGCCCTCTTCCACTGACTGTAGTGTGCCCACTGCCAGTGCCAACCACTCATACCGGGTGGCACAGTAGCTTGCCGATAAATAAGGCATTTAATTTTTACACTTTAGTGTAATTTCAGTTGCTTGCCTGCTGCCAGTGTGTGTCAGGCCCGCTTCTACTGACTGTAGTGTGCCCACTGCCAGTGCCAACCACTGATACCATCTCCCCGTTTGAAAAATCTATTCAATAAATGGCACCCAGATTGGGGACGTTAGAGGGATTAAACTGATGAGAATAGTACTACAGAAAATACCACTCATATCGGGTGTGACAGTAAATTGCACGGCGCAGACGCAGTCACCGTGGATAAAAACAAAGGGGAGGGAGCCAGCGTTTTTTTAACCATCTCCCCGTTCGAAAAATCAATTCAATTGACCTTTCGGGGACCCTTGGTGTTGTACGTGGCTGGGTGGAGGAAGAAACCTTCAATGACATCACCGGGACGTGGCTAGCTTGGTATCCAACCTTGTGCAAATGGGGAGTTTGCGGTTGTGCAAATGAACTGTTTGCGGTGCATTAAAAGGGGAGTTTGGTCTGTCAATGTCTGTGATGCGGGCGTAACCCTTACACTACCTGATCGATACAACATCATACCTGATCGTATACACACACTGGATGTTTTAAAGCACGTTATTCCAAACAATTTAGGAATGTTAGTTGATTTATGCCCTTTATGGATTAAAACCCGACTCTGCGTCCACTACGTAATTTTCCATGGGAGTTTTGCCATAGATCCCCCTCCGGCATGCCACAGTCCAGGTGTTAGACCCCTTGAAACAACTTTCTCATCACTATTGTGGCCAGAAAGAGTCCCTGTGGGTTTTAAAATTCGCCTGTCTATTGAAGTCTATGGCGGTTCGCCCGGTTCGCCAGTTCGCGAACATTTGCGGAAGTTCTCGTTCGCTGTTCGCGAACTGAAAATTTTATGTTCGCGACATCACTAGTTAGTTTTAGAAAATGCTTTTTTTACCTTCCCCTATTCGGGCCCTGATTCTGGCTGATAAATCCCCCCCAGTCCCCAGCTCTATACCGAATCCCTTGATCCGGAATACCTTAAAAGTCTGGGGGTGGTTCTCGACCAGCATGGGGGCTTTGACTCTCCCTTCTCCTCTCATCTCTATAAAAGACGTGATAGCCCTAGCTCCCAAAGAACTGAGAGATAGTTGTCCCCCCTCTCTTGAAAAACTTGAGCTTGAGGTTTCAAAACTGTTCAATGAAGATGGAGGTATCCTTTCTGATCAAGATATTTGTGATCTTTTTAAGGTTACTATTAAAAATCCTTTCCTCTTAAGCTTTATTAGAAAGGAATCGCTCCTTATAGCCAAAAAAACCTCATCTACCCAAGATCTTCTTTGGTTTGACAAGATGATTGGAACTTCTTTATACCCCTCTAAATCCATATCAACTATATATAAACAGCTTAAATCTCATCCCTCTTCTGTTAAACCGGCTGCTATTGGGCTTTGGGAGAACGATTTACAGCGTAAATTGACACCCTCCGAAATATCAAACATATTGATCACCCCGCACAAGATTTCAAGATGCATTCTTATCCAAGAGAACAGCTATAAAATCTTGATGCGTTGGTACAAAACCTCAGATAAGACCTGTCTCTATAACCCCAACTACACCAATATTTGTTGGAGATGTTGTAAAGAAAAGGGCTCTTTTTTCCATATATGGTGGTCCTGTGACCTGATTAAACCATGATGGTCTAATATTGTCAAACTCAGCAATCGAATCTGCCAGACCTCCTTCCCTTGCACTCCTGAAATTTCATTACTCAGCCTTGGTATTGGAGCAACTAATTCTCGCAAATCAACACTTTTCTCTTTTATGATAGTAGCAGCCAGACTGCTAATTCCTAAACTCTGGTTATCATCTGATATCCCTAGTCTGGAACACTGGATTAATAGGCTTGACCAAATATATCGGCTAGAAGAAATTTCTCATTGGGAACAACGTTCCAGACATACCTTTCTCCAGATTTGGACCCCTTGGAGAGAATATAGAAAATTTTCTTAGATAACTTAAGTTAACCCTTACTTTATAATCTCCAACCAAGTATTAGCTCAATTCAGCTACACACTTACAGTAACCTGACTCATAATTCTTTGCATATCAGTACCATATATCACAGAGGTATCCTTTAACATATATGCTCTTGGCATAATTGTAATGCATTTATGTAGATGTATCTTGAGTGTTGCTCTACCTATCCTTTTAGAACCATATCGGTTCTCTTCATTGTTAATTTTATTTTATGTATTTTGTTGTTCTATTCTATTTTATTTCTATGAAGACTGTAATGTCTAGATATCTGGTCCAGTAATATAGACTGCTTTTGATTTTCTGTACAATTTATCTGACCAGTGATAAATATATATGTAACAAGAAAAACAATAAAAATTGCGCCGAGTGGCATGACGGGCTGCATGAGGTTTTGCGCAAGATCATCAAGAAAATGGCAGCGGACGACACGTCGTGAGCAAATGAGTAAGTAGAATAAAAAAATGTCCATTTTACACTCAGATGCCGCAATCATGAATGGACGTGGCATCTCAAGGGTATAATGACGGGGAGTACCGCTGTCGCAGCTCCCTGTCATTGCAACCGCTACTTACAAAAAATTGTGCTTTGTGACAAAGTAATTCGCCATGAAGCGAATTCTTTTGTAAAATTCAGTGAAGCAGTCAAATTGATTTTTCCAAATGTTCGCTCGTCTCTACTAATAATCAGTACACACAACCACCTTCATGCAACTTTGCAGCAAACCGTGATTATTAGCAAACATTGGACAACAATTCAAATCTGACAGAAATGAGTATTGTAGCAGAGCCCTTATGAAAATATAATATAGTCTGCATAAAAAGTGCAATTTGTGAGGAGTTCATACATACCACACATGGAAATACTGCATGTGTTAAAGAAATGAAAATACCGTAGTAATTTGCCAACCACAATATGGGCACAAAACTTAATTACACCTCTCTGAAAAGCAGCTGAATACAGCTGTTTTTTGTTTGTTTTTTTAAAAACTAAAGTGATTGAAATAGATTGCTTGTGGTGACAGTCAATGAGTAAAATGTCTTTTCTGATTAATGAAAATATACTCCATCTGTCAGAGATATATTAGGTATCTTATTCTAGTGATATTAGTTATGGCTATTACAGCAGCGTGTAACGGGTATCGCTAGAGAAGTAGTCAGTATATTTTACGCTATATTATCAGGTATGAACAGGAGGGACAGTGTAAAATGTAAAGTTTATTGATGCTTATGTGTTTGGTACTTATTTGGTGCCTTGATCAGAAAGCTGGTACACATCTGGGTCATAGCATCAATAAATGGTCTAATTAGTCATAAAGAGGTGATAATACAAGCAAGCACACTCCTTTTCTGGAAGAAAAAAAAGTCCCCAATATGTGACAATCAAAGAGTAAAGGGGGTTGATAACATGCACAGAAGTCCATGTATCACGGGTGTAGTAGGGGAGAACACCAAAAGACAACAAGGAGGAAGGGAAAAGACACTAGGCCTCACTGCTAGGGAAGGAAAAGGGTCACCACCTATAAAACCCTGCTCCTGGACCTAACTCCTATCTATATGGGCACCTCTCGATGGAAGAGCTGCCCATACACAGGAACCTAGAAAACCCTGGTGGCCCTCGGATGCCCTAATAGTATCGACAGGGCAGAGACAACCCGCTCCTTCCCTGGTGAAGGAACCAGCGTCTCGCTGAGGCCTAGTAAACAACAAAGGTGGGAGGAATACAAAATACAACAAGCGAAACACTTCTTGAGGCTGATGGATGATGGATGGACAGGACTTCAACTAGAACCACACTCCAACTCTTCCAAAAACCATATGAAGCTATCCAGAGCAAGGAGTGATGGGTAAAGTCAGACTAAATAGGGGGAGGTAAAGGTCACATGATCCACACCTGAACAGGAGGTGTGGACATACAAGCAACACACAGACAAAGTGAAAAACCAAAAGAGGCTGTCAGATCAATAATGTGCAGATAATCTTTCAGACCTTCTAAAACCTGTCAAAACCTGTCACCGGTGTGACAGTACACCCCTTTCTACGGGTGACCTCCGGGCACCCAGGACCGACCTTATCAGGATGAGCTCTGTAGAATGCTCTCCCCAGACGACTAGCATTAACATCGGTCGCTGGAACCCACATCCTCTCCTCTGGTCCATACCCTCTCCAATGAACGAGATACTGGAGAACTCGGGAGTCCACAATCCTGCTGATCTGAAATTCTAAATTGCCATCCACCATGACAGGAGTGGGAGGCAAGGAGGACGGCTCAACAGGTTCAACACATTTCTTTAACAACGATTTATGAAAAACGTTATGGATTTTCAATGCCGGAGGAAGTTCAAGACGGAAGGCTACAGGGTCAACAATGGCAGTGATCTTATATGGACCAATAAATCTTGGTCCCAACTTCCAAGAAGGTACCTTAAGTTTAATGTTTCTTGTAGACAGCCACACAGAATCATCCACTCTCAGGTCCGGACCACTCATACGTTTCCTGTCAGCTGCACGCTTATACCTGTTGCCTATCTTTTCCAGGTTATTTTGGATTTTCCGCCAAATAGAAGAAAAAGAAGAGGAAAATCGTTCCTCCTCAGGAATGCCAGAATTATGAGCACCCGAAAATGTACCAAACTGTGGATGGAACCCATATGCCCCAAAAAACGGCGACTTATCAGTGGATTCCTGTCTACAGTTATTTATAGCAAACTCGGCTAACGACAAAAATGAAGACCACTCTTCCTGATTCTCTGAAACAAAACATCTCAAGTAAGTCTCCAGATTATGATTAGTGCGCTCCATCTGTCCGTTCGACTGAGGATGAAAAGCCGAAGAGAAGGACAATTGTACACCCAGACGAGTACAGAACGCTCTCCAGAATCTGGAAACAAACTGAGTCCCTCTATCGGACACCACATCAGAGGGAATGCCATGTAGTTTCACGATGTTGTCGACAAACAGTTGCACAAGAGTTTTAGCATTGGGTTAGATTAGGTAATGCAATAAAGTGTGCCATTTTACTAAAACGATCGACAACCACCAGAATCACAGTCTTTCCCGAAGAATTCGGTAAATTAGTGATAAAATCCATGGACAAATGGGTCCAAGGTCTGGACGGGATGGGCAATGGAAGCAGAGATCCGGAAGGCCGAGTATGTGTCACCTTAGCACGTGCACAGGTACCACAGGCTGACACATAGTCCTTAATACACTTACGCAACCCCGGCCACCAGAATCTGCGAGAGATGAGATCGACAGTCGATCTACTCCCAGGTTGCCCAGCAAGCACCGTACAGTGATGTCCCTCGAACACCTTGCGACGTAATTCGGAGGGAACAAACAACTTCCCCTGAGGACAAGAGTCCGGAGCATCCTCCTGTGCCTCCAACACCCTGGCCTCGAGATCAGGATAAAGAGCAGATATAACCACCAGTTCAGATAAAATGGGACTAGGGTCATTAGACTCACCCCCCCCCCCCCCCCCAGGAAAGCTACGTGACAAAGCATCCGCCTTGACGTTCTTAACCCCAGGGCGGTAAGTAACGACGAAGTTAAATCTGGTGAAAAACAACGACCATCTGGCCTGCCTTGGGTTCAATCGCTTAGCCGACTCCAAGTAGGCGAGATTCTTGTGATCCGTAATTACCATAATAGGATGAATTGCTCTTTCCAACCAATGGCGCCATTCCTCGAATGCCAACTTAATGGCCAGCAATTCCCTATTCCCCACATCATAATTCTTTTCAGCAGTCGAGAGTTTTTTTGAGAAAAATGCACATGGGCGCCATTTACTGGGTGAAGGACCCTGCGACAATATTGCTCCTACCCCTACCTCAGACACGTCAACCTCAACAATAAATGGCTGAGACACGTCCGGTTGCACCAGAATAGGGGCCGAAGCAAAACATTCTTTCACAGAAGAAAAGGCCTGTAATGCCGCATCAGACCAGATAGAAATATCAGCACCCTTCCTAGTCATGTCTGTTAAAAGTTTAACCACCGATGAATAGTTCAAAATAAATTTACGGTAGTAGTTGGTAAACCCCAAAAACCGCATAAGCGCTTTCAGATTTTCGGGTCGATCCCAGTCCAACACGGCACGGACCTTCTCGGGATCCATATGAAAACCTGAGGATGAGAGTAGGTAACCCAGAAATTGCACTTCCTGTACAGCAAAAACACACTTTTCCATCTTAGCATACAACTTATTCTCTCTTAGGATCTGTAACACCCCCTCAGATCCAATTTAGAGAACACCTTGGCACCGACAATCTGACTAAACAAATCCAGAATCAAAGGAAGGGGGTAAGGATCACGGACGGTAATATGATTGAGCTTACAGAATTGCAGACATGGTCTCAGGGTACCATCCTTTTTCTTTACAAAGAAAAATCCAGCAGCCACTGGGGACTTAGATGGTCTAATATGTCCCTTTGCCAAACTCTCGGTGATATACTCTCGCATAGCCTTTCTTTCGGGTTCCGAAAGATTATACAACCGAGATTTGGTCAATTTAGCTCCGGGAATAAGATTGACGGGACAGTCATACTCCCGGTGCGGAGGCAACTTCTGATTAACACTCTCAGAAAACACATCAGAAAATTCAGAAATGAACGAGGGTACAGTTTTAGTGGTAACCATAGAGAATGATGCATTAAGACAGTTGTCCATGCAAAAATCACTCCAATCGAGAATCTGTCTACCTTGCCAATCGATGTTAGGGTTATGTTTGCTTAACCATGGTAAGCCCAACACCAACGGAGCAGGCAGACCCTCCAACACATAACAAGAGATAGATTCCTGATGCAAATCACCCACTTTTAAATGAATGTCATTCACTACCTGCGACAGGCATTTTTGGGCGAGAGGTGCTGAGTCAATTGCAAAGACAGAAATACTATTCTCTAATGCATTAGTAGTCAACCCGTGAATGCGTACAAACTGTCCATCAATCAAGTTAACTCCTGCCCCACTGTCGATAAATGCTTTGATTTTCACAGTTTTGGACTCTAGCGCCACCTCGGCAGACAGGAGAAAACGGGTACTACCAGTAAAAGACAAAAGTAGGTTTTCTTGCTCCCCACCCACACTACCAATAGTAATTTGGGGATTAAACTTTTTTTTTTGTTTGTTTACACCTTGATACTGCAAATACGGACAAATATTCACAAAATGTCACTTCTTGCCACAACAAAAGCAGACTCCTTTCAAATGACCCAAGCTTTTGCCATTAGTTCCAGGAGTAGCTCCTCCTAACTGCATAGGCTCATCACAAGGAACAACCACCCGTGTCTCTCCACCATAAGTGTCAAAGGAAGCAGTACCCTTATTGGACAGTACGTCCTGAAGGTGAGGACCCCTAGATCTCTCCCTCAGGCGTCTATCAAGACGTACAGCAAGGGACATAGCTGCTTCCAATGACTCAAGATTTTCATGAAAAGCCAATGCGTCCTGCAGTCTCTCAGAGAGACCCTGGCAGAATTGGCTATGGAGAGCAGAATCATTCCACTCTGTATCGGTAGCCCATCTCCTAAATTCAGAGCAATAGGTCTCCGCAGAACATTCTCCCTGCCGCAAACCCCGTAACTTGGTCTCGGCCTGAGAGATCCAGGTCATCATAGATAAGACCCAAGGCTCTAAAGAATTCATCTACCGACTGGAGGGACGGTGATCCGGTTGGCAGAGAAAAAGCCCAAGATTGGGCGTCCTCTTTAAGCAATGAAATAATCATACCCACACATTGACCCTCATCACCAGAAGAGTATGGACGCAGCCTAAAGTATAATTTACATGACTCCTTGAACCGGATGAAATTGTCACTACCCCCGAAAAACCTGTCCGGGAGAGATACCTTCGGTTCAGGGCAGGCCTGGAACCCACCACCGGAACCAGCAGCCTGTGGACTCTGAATCTGCAAAACCATTGCACGGAGGTCTGCTACCTCGAAAGTCTGATTCTGCAGCTGTTCGACCAGTGCAGTCATAGCATCCATAGCTGCACAGATCAGAACAAAAAATGGCGGTATTGGCTCTGGATAATGTCACGGATGTAGTAGGGGAGAACACCAAAAGACAACAAGGAGGAAGGGAAAAGACACTAGGCCTCACCACTAGGGAAGAAAAAGGGTCACCACCTATAAAATCCTGCTCCTGGCCCTAACTCCTATCCGTATGGGCACCTCTCGATGGTAGAGATGCCCATACACAGGAACCTAGAAAACCCTGGTGGCCCTCGGATGCCCTAATGGTAATGACAGGGCTGAGACAACCCGCTCCTTCCCTGGTGAAGGAACCAGCGTCTCGCTGAGGCCTAGTAAACAACAAAGGTGGGGGGGAATACAAAATACAACAAGCGAAAGACTTAACTTCTGAGGCTGATGGATGATGGATGGACAGGACTTCAACAAGAACCACACTCCAGCTCTGAAGCTATTCAGAGCAAGGAGTGATGGGTAAAGTCAGACTAAAAAGGGGGAGGTAAAGGTCACATGATCCACACCTGAACAGGACGTGTGGACATATAAGCAACACACAGACAAAGTGAAACCAAAACCAAAAGAGGCTGTCAGATCACGAATGTACTGATAATCTTTCAGACCTTCTAAAACCTGTCACCGGTGTGACACCATGTTACCATTCCCCTGAGGTCATGTTGAGTTACATAGGGAGAGACAAGCTATGTCTTTCCACTGTGCAGCCTGTTAGCATGTCCCCCACTGGCCCACTCTCCTCCTCGACTGGCTGACATCTCAAGAAGGAGGGACTGTGAAGCAGACGGCAGTTTGAAGCGATGGACCACCTTCAGAGCACTTACAGGAGTACAGCCTGGAAGAAAAAAAGTTTTGTTTCACAGTCCTCTTGATGTTAAAAGCCCTGTCAGGGCATTGTGGCCCCTTAAACAGAGATTGTGGTAGGCTGCTAAGGTTTTAAAGAACCAGAAAACCTCTTTAAGATTTTTTTGAGTTCATCTCAAGGGAAGGTGAGCGTGCCATGCAAGCACAACCATCCTGTGTTCACCATTATGAGAGTTCTGAAAATAGCTAAGTGTTGGCTCAGTTATTTCTGGCAGTCCCACAGGGATGGATAGATGGACGTGCATGCGCAGTGTGCTCTCCTTTACTTCAGGGGCCCAGTTCTGGAGATAGGAGAGGGTCCCAGGGGTGCGATATGTCAGCAATGTCTGAAATGGGAAAATATATATGCAAATTTTAGTATCTTACATCTGCTGGCATCACATAGGTTCAGTGTTTTCCTTTTGGAAGGAATGCTAATTTGCATAAATTTGGGTTTCTGGGAAAGTTACTCAAATTAGCTTTCCTTCAAAAAGAAAAAAACATTAAGCCTATCGGATGCCAGCAGATGTAAGATACTAAAATTTGTATATATGTTTCCCAGAAAGGCAGAGCAGCATTGGCTGGACTACAATACTCCTCATGCATATTTGTTGATCTCCCTAATGAGAAAGAGCAACCCCAAGAGTACTCCCAAGGCCACTTAGCTAACCAGGGCAATTTTCTCTTGACACTTGACACTGTTGTCCTTTTGGAAGGATTACTGGATAGCATTTCTTATTTTCAATGGAGTATTATCTCTCTCACATTTTCTAGGACTAATATTTATTCTCTGAATCTTTTCAGAAAAAGTATAGGTGCTGGGAGACTAGAGACAATTATATACTAATTTAAGGCAAAATTAATGCAGACCCAAATTGAATTTTTTTTTTATTTCACTGAGCCAGTCACAAAACAAATTTTAAGAAATTCGCTTATCTCTAGTTCAGGTCAATACAAATGCATCCCTCTCACCAGAGCTGCATACTGCTGAGTAATCGCCACCTAATTTATAAAATAGAAAAATATTCTTCTAACAAGTGTCATTAATCATCAATGTCTCTGGTCTGTCTTAAGTAGCTGCGAAGTACTTAACAGGTGAACTTGGATTTGCCACTTATTTTTCATGAATAACTTATGAGACCATTTATTTGTAACTGGTTCTTCCATAAACCGGAAGAAAACTGCTGCGTGCAGTGGTTTTCTTCCAGCTTATTCTCGTCATATTTGCCGGAAATCGTCCGGATCTCTACCAGTTCCCATCATACTGAATGGGGACAGATGGAGCATTACAAACCTCCAGCAATGCCAGAGTATTCAGAGGTCCAGCAGGCTGTTCCCAGCCAAAGCAGCTTGCCTGATCTTTATTGATAGTGTGCACTTAGCCTAAGGCACTCTAGAGAGCTACAGTTACTTTCTTAAATATGTTGTTTCCTGAAGACAGGTCCTGGCTATTCAGCCTGTTAGGGTATAAGGATGTCATAAAGGACCTCCTTTTCTGACCCAGAGCTCCTGCTCTGGCAGACTTGAGCCATCTTGATATCAAGAATTAGGAAGAATTAGGACCAGCTCACATCATCTCAAGATTTTGGTATAGAAATAACATGCTTGCAAATTAGGGAATTATTATGGCTACCACCAAAATGAATGAATGAACTATGTTTCGAGGTTGTAGATAGAAGTTCAGGAAGTTGACAACTGAGAGGTTGTAGGTAGATTTCTGGAATTGCTTGATGCAAGATGGAATGCAGAAATGTTTTCTTGAATTAGACACGACACACAGAGGATATCTGACCTGTTTAGTAACTCCTCAAGGCCTCTCCTCTTCACAATGAGCCAAGCAGGTGATCACAGCAGGTCAAGCATATGAATCCCTTCTTGATCAGCTATTATTGCTGGTGAAAGTTACTGCTAGCCATGCTTGTAGTGTCACATGCTGTCCTTTCAAGTGAATAGCCAGCTTTGTGATACTAGCCAGGCCAAAAAGACGAGTACATGAGCCACTCTGGTAAACAAACTGGGTTCCTACGTAAGGAACCCTCCTGTATGATGACTCTATGCCCTATTAGTGTCCATAAGCATAGAGATCGAATCCAGTCACTGGGAGACAGTAGGGAACACAGTGGTTGTGTTTTGAATTGAAGACTGCTACCATGTTGTATTGAACTTGTTTAGTTAGAAATAGGGGTGGTACATCTATACGTCTATATTTCCAACACCATCTGGAGCTAGATACAGGACCAGGTATTGGAGCGGGTCTACAAGAACCAATGATGCAACAGCCAGGTTCAGCGTCTGGGGTATCCCTTGCTCCTTGGGAGGTTTCTACCAAATATGTCCCTCTTATAGAGCAAGTAAAGGTGACGCCAGCTGTGGTTAAGTAGCGGAAGCTCAAGGCTCCCTTTGTAGATGGTAATGTTGGTACCCAGAGGTAGGATTGCCAGAGTGGTGCAGGGTGGCCTACAGTCTCTGTAGATGTTATGTAGACGTGTCACGTTGTTCCTACCTGGATATCCGTGGATCCCAGATGTGATGTGGTCCGAAGCAGTGCAAAAGGGTAGTTAACTTGGATAGTGTGGAAATAAAGTTGAGTCCAGACTTGGTTGTATGGAACTTCAACAGTTGCTTTACTTTGCATAAACGATAATCCAAACAACCCACAGAACTTGTCTTGGTTCCCAACAGGTTTTAGCAGGGCTTTGGCAGGCAAATATTTCTGCCAAACAAACTTCTCTCTGCTGAATCTGTGGTGTACTCACTCAGCTCTATTATGTCAGCAATATTAAATAGGAATGCGCTCCTTTCTGCATTTTGCTGCTGTTCCAAGTCTGTCTCTCACTGTGATTCTAGGACTTCTTGTCCTGGCTGGATTTTATGGAGAGCTCAGTCCCTCGGGGATGAGCGTCTGCTGTTTCTCCTCACAGCATGGCATACAGGAACCAATTGGTTCTCCCTAGACCGTACTGTCTCCTCGAAGGAGAGTGTCTAAGAGAGCTGGAAAGCCAGGTTCCACCCTCTGTAAAGTAGCACTGCCAAGTCTGCTGCCACCCGCTGGGGAACCAGGTTATTACATGAACAAACACTAATGCATAGGATTAACTGCACACTACATGGAGGACCTGGAATAAAGACATAAGATGAAATGGTTATTGCATATACAGACATAAGCAGGGTGTAGGAGTGCTAATGCCACTTGGGCTCATTACATTAACAGTAGTGGACTAAGGGATATATGTAGGAGTATGAGGCAGAAATTAGAAACAGAGCTGGAGATAAAATTATGGACACAACAGGATTTAAATAGCTGGATGAAAACTGAAGAAGTGACTATTAGCAGAGATGTAGATACAGGGTGTTCAGAAGTAGAAATCATACCTGGGTCCTGGTGCATGAGGAAGGTGTCATGAGGAAGGTGTCCAAATGCCTTTCTTTCATACACAGATGTGTCCACAAGTTTTAAAATATGAACAAAAAAAACTCACTCACCTTCTCAATTCCCCACCATTCCAGTGTTGCCACTCTGCTGCAGCAGTGACATGCCTGACTACTCCATATGACCTCTGCAGCCAATAAATAGCCTCACTTGGTGTGGTTGGGCATGTCATTGCTACACTGCCAGTCTCATGTAACCGCCAGGTCTTGAACAAACCTTAGTTTCTCAGCACACAAAATCAATACAATCTTGCTCCATCAAAAAAAAAAAAAAAAAAACTATACTTGCGTATTGTTGACAGACGGACAATAGATAGCATCAGTCAGGGGCGTAGCTAAAGGCTCATGGGCCCAGGTGCAAGAGTTCAGCTTGGTCAAATTTACCCAAATTTGGGCTACACCTGGCCAGAAATGTGTAAGCACAACCCATAAGTGGGCAATCCCAGGTGGGTTTGGGGCGTGTACGGGGTTTAGGTGTCCCAGGTTTACCAACTACAATGATAGTAAACCCAGGAACCAAGGAAAGGGAGCCATGAGGAGCAAAGCAAGGAGATACAGGGCTAACTTTGCATTTGTCTATTCTAAACTTTACTTGTTACTATAACATCTTTGAAGACTCAGGTGGATTTTTGTGGGTAAAGTGGATTTTTTTTGCCAAAGGAAAATTGAATTGAGCAAACATCTGCCAGGGAACACTGCACATGTGATCTTCTCGCCTTTGAAGAAATGTATTATTTATTCATCTCTCTGTGCAACATGATAAAGAAAGGAACTATTTGGTAGTCAAACACAAGCAACATTTGTAAGAAAATGCATCAAAAGAAAATGTGCCCCAAGATTGCTCTAAAACTGCAAAGCTCACTCGGGTCTCTGCATTTCCTTCCAGACTTATGAGTGGCTGGAGAGATGAATTTAACAGGGAAAGTGGTGTCTGACCTTAATGGATGATATCTATCATTGTAATTGCTCACAGTCAGCATTCAGATCACATAGGAAAAAGCTGTGAATTATGAACCAGTCAAATCTTCTGACACGCTGTTTCCAAATGAGAAGGAGCTTGTATTTCTACCCTAGATGATTCCTGCTGGAAAATGATACTTGTGCCATATTTTGCTGAGGAAATTAATCAGTGTCATGATCCAGCCCATGAAGAGCCCGGCAAGAGGCATATTTAGAGGCGGCACGTCCTGAGCTAACAAGTAGATCGGAATCAATTTCCATTTAATAAATACAGTGTATTAGGAGACGTCTTAAGCGAGGACTAGGATAGTTTTTGTGCATATGTATATTCTATAGTATTGACATGGAAAAACACTCCTGTGCCTAAGGTAAAATGTCATAATACCAGAGAGACTGGGCAGATGCTGGATTGTCAGGTTTTCTGGATTATCACCAGTGATGAGCAACAGGGGCAATATTCGAATTCGCGATATTTCACGAATATTTGGGCGAATATTCATCATACATTCGCGAATTCGAGAATACGTGATCTCCATTTATTATTTTCTTAATAGCGAAAATCGGCAATCGGAAACTTAGCGATACGAAAATTCGCAATCAACACTACTCCTAAAGTCAAATATATTGCAGCCTTCTCATTGGCCCACAAGCAAAAAGCAGTGAGGGATCATGGGTATTGATGAAAAAAATCTAGAATATTCGCAATTACAAAGATATAGCACTATATTCTAGATATTCGCGAATTCTCGAACTGCCAATATTCGCGATAAAAAATTCACGATTAGAATATTCGTGATCAACACTAATTATTATCTAATGACATAAAAATCATTTTAGCGGCCCTAAAGGGGGTCTGCAGAACATAGCAGAACATAACCATTGATGACATGCCTGTAGCTTTAATCTAACAGGGACTACAGTATTGATGGCCTACCATAGAGGCCGACCAGAAGAATCCTATAGCACCAGGGTGGAGGGGTGAATCCGGCACTGAACTGCTTCTCCTATTCCTGTTATAGATTTACAGCATTTTCCATTGGCCACCACTAGGGGGAGCTCAGTTCAAAGAGAGAAGACCTATGACAGTGATGGCGAACCTTTTAGAGACCTAGTGCCCAAACTGCAACCCAAAACCCACTTATTTATCGCAAAGTGCCAACACGGCAAGTTAACCTGAATACTACAGTCCAATATAGGATATCTGCCATGTACTTTATCATTTAGCTATAATACCTGACTACATTCAAGCGCTGCCTGTGCTGTTGATAGTGCGCGCTGCGCTGGTGAATGGCACGAAAATTCTAAGGCATATTGGTACGCCTTACACTTTTTACAGGGCGTGGGTGCCCCCAGAGAGGGCTTTGAGTGCCGCCTCTGGCACCCGTGCCATAGGTTCGCCACCACTGACCTATGAGATCTGGGTACGCAGCTGCCCATTAATATTGAATCAGTTGGGGTGCAACTCCAGACGCTCCCATCCATCAGCCAGAAGAGGAAGTTGCAATATTCCAGTTACCCAGGTGCAGCACCACACTTTTGGTAGTGGCTGATTATGGTATTGCAGCAACACTGTTGGGAAGGAAACGTTCCTTCCTGTCAATTGCCTGCTCGTTAGTGGAGGAGACATGCAGTGATCTCCCCCACAGTATGCAGAGGAGCGATCACTAATGCTATCGCTCTACCCTATACAGAATCATTGTTTGCTGGCACCATGTTTAGACAGTTTGATCTGCTGCTGGCAAATAATGATTTAGGTGCCTACACAAATCAGCATATTTTTTTAATCGAGTAGCCAACAGAACCTTTACAACGCCAGATAATCACTAACTCTCATTAGCGATTATGTGGAGGATTCTCGGCTTGTGTAAAGGACCCTTAAGGCTAGGTCCTCAGTGTTATAGTCCCAGATGAGCTTTGGTACCAGGCATCAGCGCTTGTGAAGATGAGCTGTTATGCCTAGGTAAACAATGAAGGAGATTTGCCACTGTGCTGAAAGTGGCTATCCTGCAGGTAGTACCCCACAATGTATACATTGATAGCCTGTCCTTAGGAAAACCCATCAATATTAAATTCATGGAGAACCCCTATAAACCTTTTAAGGACTTTCATGTTTTAGCATCATCACATTTCAAGATTTGTGACTCTGTTTTTCTCCCGTTGATGTAGCTTTATGAGGGATTTTTTTTGATGGACAAGTTGTATTTGTCAATGGCATCATCTTGGGGTACCTATGACTTTTTTTATAACCGTTTATACACTTTAGATGAGAATGGACAAAAAGCAATAATTTATTTTATTTTTTATTTTCTGTACATCATTGACATGGTACAGGTTTTTCTATAATTTTTCATTTTTAATTTTAAAAAAAGTATATTTTTGGAAACTTTATTGACCTTATTTTCCTTCACTTCACTACACTATACTATTTTTTTTACAAGGTATTATATCTCTCAGTAGGTCGAGCTAATTGGCATAAAGACATGTTAAGCCCCTGACTGTGGTGGCAGCCCATTGGCACCTAGCTGTCACATTATGGGGGTGCTGATGTCACGCCCATGTGCATGGTCGTGACTCCTTGGGAGCCGCATGCAGTTGCCCGCGGTCTGGGTGTTTTGTCAACCACAGCTGGGGGCTGTTAGTAGTTTGCCTCAAGTGCGGTTGCCGCGGACAACAGGTGTTTGTTGGCAGTGTAGCAGCCTGAGCTGGTTGCTAGGCGTCTCACTGTTTATGCGTGCGGTTGCCTCTGGCTATGTGTGTGTGTATGTATGCACTTTCTATGTCTGGTGTGCACGAGGTTTATGTATGTGTGCACTGTGACACTTAACTCCACTTGTGGCTGCCCGTGGCAACGTGTTGTATTGTGTACATGTAGTGGCAGTGTCTCGGCCTTCTGGCTGACTCCCAGGACATGGTTGCCACGCATGTCGTTGCCTGTGGTAACAGCTGCAGTGTGATAGTTGATTGTACACTTCCCCTTTAAGTGGCTTTCTTCCCTTGCCTGGTGTAGGAAGGGTTAACTCCCTTCTTAGTGTGTGAACACTGGGTGTGTCTGTGTGTGGGTGTGGCTACTTGGGCTATTTAGCTTCTGCTGGATGCCTGCATCTGAGGGGTACTTCAGCCATGGTTAGCTGGAGTCATCCTCCTGGTTATATACCAACTGCCAGTGAGGGCCACCCTTGTGGTCATAAGTTATGTTAGGCATTATTGTTCTTGTATTGTTATATGTCTAGTGGTGTCTTTATCTTTATTGCAGCTTATGGTCCTGGGTTCCTGTGTGATGTGTGGTGTGGGCTGTGTCCGTTTGTGTTCTTGTGGACAGAAGCTCTTGTGCATGGGTTCCAGGCTGTGTGTCTGTGGCAGGTACGTGTAATACTAGTTTACTTACCTGCCATTGCCATATGCTGTACATGTACCCCTCTCCTTGCAGCCTGGCCACTGAGACTCCTGTTCGTCCGTGATGGGGAGGAACTGGTCGTCTTACTCTGCTCCTAGTCCAGGGCCACCCTGAGGTCTAGTAGGGATCTTAAGTTCCTGAGTATGAGCCCTCCTACCATCAGGGTCGGCTCATACGGCTAGGGGACAGGGTCAGAATTAGGGATGTGATAGGAGGTGACCTGCTCCCTGATTCCTGTCCTGGCCTAGCAGCTATCTTTCATATTGAAATCCCACGGATTAGAGTTACCCCCACTCAGATCCGTGACAGCTGATAGATGTATTTTTCTTACAAGCAGTTGCATCTTCCTTCTGTGGAACCTGCCAGCACTGTATTGCTGTGACATCCTTCCCTTTATTCCCACTATGTTTGTTTTCAGCTCCAGAGCTCACAAAACAGATAAGGGGGGAGAGATCACGCTTATAGAAAAACAGGGCGATCCTGTGACCTTCAGGAGCAGTGTAGAAGCAGTTCTTTAGTCAGGCTCAGGATCTCAGCTAGCGGGACACTTCCTCTCTGCCATCTTCTATGTCCACTGCCTGACAACAGGCAGTGGACTGAAAATTAGGTGGAAGTGAGACCCCTGGTGGCCATGATTTTACAGCCTACTTTCAGGTGGATGCAGGCAGATTTTTTAAATGATGTGATTTTAAAATTAGCTATTTGCTGAAGAACGGAAAGTGAAATAATGATGTGAACCTGACCTAACCAGTTTGCCATCCCGTAAAACCAGCCCTATTAGGGCAGTATTTCTCAACTCCAGTCCTCTCGGCCCACCTACCGGTCATGATTTGAGAATATCCCGCAGAATGAATACCTGTGTTAGGTCCTGATGCATTGACAATGTTTTCACCTGCTTAATAGTCAGGAAATCCTGAAAATATGACACGCTGGGGGGTCATGTGGACTGGAGTTGAGAAATATCGTACTAGGGGGTCCTCAATGTAATATAATGGAGTTATACTGCATGACGGCGTGACATTCACGTCTAGCATTGGTTTTGCTTTATTGTGTCTTTTGATAATAGCTTTTTAGAATGCTCTATTATGGTACAGAAATGTCTTTTCTGTGATGTACTTGGCTTTAAGACCTGCTGTTTATCTGCTCGGCAGAATTAATGGATTTTCACTTCATAAACACCTTTTTGATGTTTCGCCGACATCTGTTTAAGCCAAGAAACTAAAAATATCCCCAAATAATTCAATTGTCTTCCTCCTGTCTGAATCACATACAAACATATGCCTCATTGTTCGAGGGTAGTACATAAATCAGGCAAAACTACTGAGAGGCTCTTTCGGAGAAGTCTTTGATGCTCTCATCAAACAGAAAAGTAATCCAAAATCCACAGAATAGAACTGGGAAGTGAGACCCAGAAAAGCGGCTTAGGATCATCATTATGTGCCCAGAGAAGAGGCCACATAGAGTCCACAGAGCAAAGTTTGGAGGAACATATTCAGTTAAAGGATATGGTTAACACTTCAAGGCAGTGATCTACAAAGTGTGACCCACTTTTTCTTTTGCAGTAGCTGATGAGTCATAGATTGCAGACCATTAAGACAGAGGTGGACTTATCCCTTTTAATAGACCGTGCCCCCTGTCGCCATAGCCTGTGCCCATTTTGGAAAAAGCCATGCCCATTTTCTTGCGTTGCTCTTCCTCAAAATTGCACATTTAGATGCCAGGGATGAATCTAGAATCCCAGCACCTCATATAGTTAGAGTTCATGGATGGCTGATTTGCCAGTGTTTTAGAAAGTCAGGAAGGTCTCCCCTTTTTCCGTGAACCATTTCTTGGAAAATTGGCAGATATGCTTTAATCTCTAGTACATTGTTTAGCAATGAATGTGGTACATATTGATGACGGCCTGTACCACCCGTATGTCTACTCTCATGACTCCTCCTGGAAAAATGAACAGGACTAGATATTAGTCCAAGAAATATACGTAATATTAAAAAACCTCTATCAGCCTGCCTGGTAGGGTTAATCATGCTGATTAAAGCTTTCTTTTGTCTGTGTGTTAAACAGTTGCAGAGATACCTGCATTTTAATCACATGTAAATGAGCACATTCTAGCACCACGGGGCAGGATTGAATCCTTGGATCCACTGCTTTTGCAAAACCCCTGTGCTCTGCATACTCACCCCTCTCCTTGGCAGGGTTAGAGATCAGCATGCTGAGGACAGAGCTGTGTCCTAGCATGTATATATCATATACTTTACGTACTATAGCCTTACTATATTGAGAAAATAGGTTTTCTATACTTAGCAAGCTAATACATATTACTGCTTTATTCACAGGCGCAAAATATGATTATAAAGACACCAGTAATATGTATTAGCTTTCTAGTTATAGAAGACCACTGTTCTCAATATGTTAAGGCTATAGCCTGGAGCTAAGTGATCAACCTTACATGTCTATCTGCCAGGTTCAAACCAGCGAAGAGACTTCTCAGTTTTCTTCACTTATTTGTTTTCTCTTACTCAATTAACCCATAATAAAAGGCTATAGCATAACTATATTGAGAATGGAAGTTTTCTATACTTAGAAAGTTAATGCATGTTGCTGGTTGATTTACAGGCACAGCATATGATTATAAAGATGATTATGGCTAGTGATTTAGCTGCTTCACCAAACTTCCACATAAAATTAAATTATTTAAGAATTATTTCATGACAAATCATATTCCATTGTATGGAGTAGGCACAATGACGAGGAATTAACCCCTCAGATGCCGTTTTCAACGCTAATCGCAGCATCTAAGAGTCACATTCATAAATAGAGGTTAAAACAAAAAAAACACATACTCACTTCATCCATTTGAAAGCAGAGAGGCAGTCGCAGCCATCTTGACAGTTGTAGCCCATGTCCTGTATACATCTGTGTTTGTTGGCTCTTGAGCACTAACTTTAACTGCAGTCCACTCCTTGTGAATCTCTGACAGATTCTTGAATGCCATTTTCTTGACAGTCCTTTTTTAAGGCTGCAGTTATCCCTGTTGCTTGTGCACCTTTTTCTACTGCACGTTTTCCTTCCACTCAACATTCCATTAATATGTTTGGATACAGCACTCTGTGAACAGCCAGCTTCTTTAGCGATGCCCTTTTGTGGAGGGTGTCAATGACTATCTACTGGACAACTGTCAAGTCAGCAATCTTCCCCATGATTGAGTAGCCTGCTGAACCAGAACGAGAGACCATTTAAAGGCTTAGGAAACCTACAGGAGTCTACAGTATTGCATTTGTTCACAATATTCTAATTTTCTAAGATACTGACATTTGGGTTTTCATTAGCTGTAAACCATAATCATCAACATTAACTAAATAAACACTTGAAATAGATCACTCTGTGTGTCATTAATCTATAGAATATATGAGTTTTACGTTTTAAAAATGAATTACTGAAATAAACTAACTTTTCAATGATATTCTAATTTATTTAGATGCACCTGTACAATCCCTCAAGTTTCGGCCTGCAAACAGTACACATGCAGCATGCTAATGCATACTGAGGACTCCTAAACTCAGAGAAATATTATAACAGGACTTCCTCATTAGCATACATCATGCAGACTTTTTGCAGGCTTACATCAGATGAATGCAAGTGAGTACATGATAAAAAATACAAGCAGAATGTACAAGAATATAAATGTTAAAATACAGATCCTATGTACAATATAACTACTACTATAATACTGCCACCTGTATACAAGAATATGACTACTGTAATAATGTTATATACAAGTATATAAGTTCTATAATACTTCCTCCTATATGCAAGAATATAACTACTGTAGTACTGCTCCTATGTACAAGAATATAACTACTATAATGCTGCTCCTAAGTACAAGAATATAACTACTATAGTACAACCTCCTGTGTACAAAAATATAACTACTATAATACTGCCTCCTATGTACAAGAATATAACTAATAGAATATAACTACTTTAATGATCTTTTTATTTAAAAACTAGCAGCAAAATATTACAATATATTTATAATAGAATCACAAGAAAAACTAAATAAAAATAAAAAGTTACATCACTTAATGACATCAGAACAATCAGACAGTACACGGTACATGGATCTTCCTCCAGTATACAGTCGTGGCCAAAAGTTTTGAGAATGACACAAATATTAGTTTTCACAAAGTTTGCTGCTAAACTGCTTTTAGATCTTTGTTTCAGTTGTTTCTGTGATGTAGTGAAATATAATTACACTTTCTTACGTTTCAAAGGCTTTTATCGACAATTACATGACATTTATGCAAAGAGTCAGTATTTGCAGTGTTGGCCCTTCTTTTTCAGGACCTCTGCAATTCGACTGGGCATGCTCTCAATCAACTTCTGGGCCAATTCCTGACTGATAGCAACCCATTCTTTCATAATCACTTCTTGGAGTTTGTCAGAATTAGTGGGTTTTTGTTTGTCCACCCGCCTCTTGAGGATTGACCACAAGTTCTCAATGGGATTAAGATCTGGGGAGTTTCCAGGCCATGGACCCAAAATGTTAACGTTTTGGTCCCCTAGCCACTTAGTTATCACTTTTGCCTTATGGCACAGTGCTCCATCGTGCTGGAAAATGCATTGTTCTTCACCAAACTGTTGTTGGATTGTTGGAAGAAGTTGCTGTTGGAGGGTGTTTTGGTACCATTCTTTATTCATGGCTGTGTTTTTGGGCAAAATTGTGAGTGAGCCCAGTCCCTTGGATGAGAAGCAACCCCACACATGAATGGTCTCAGGATGCTTTACTGTTGGCATGACACAGGACTGATGGTAGCGCTCACCTTTTCTTCTCCGGACAAGCCTTTTTCAAGATGCCCCAAACAATCGGAAAGAGGCTTCATCGGAGAATATGACTTTGCCCCAGTCCTCAGCAGTCCATTCACCATACTTTCTGCAGAAGATCAATCTGTCCCTGATGTTCTTTTTGGAGAGAAGTGGCTTCTTTGCTGCCCTTCTTGACACCAGGCCATCTTCCAAAAGTCTTCGCCTCACTGTGCGTGCAGATGTGCTCACACCTGCCTGCTGCCATTCCTGAGCAAGCTCTGCACTGTTGGCACTCCGATCCCGCAGCTGAATCCTCTTTAGGAGACGATCCTGGCGCTTGCTGGACTTTCTTGGACGCCCTGAAGCCTTCTTAACAAGAATTGAACCTCTTTCCTTGAAGTTCTTGATGATCCTATAAATTGTTGATTGAGGTGCAATCCTAGTAGCCACAATATCCTTGCCTGTGAAGCCATTTTTATGCAACGCAATGATGGCTGCACGCGTTTCTTTGCAGGTCACCATGGTTAACAGTGGAAGAACAATGATTTCAAGCATCACCCTCCTTTTAACATGTCAAGTCTGCCATTTTAACCCAATCAGCCTGACATAATGATCTCCAGCCTTGTGCTCATCAACATTCTCACCTGAGTTAACAAGACGATTACTGAAATGATCTCAGCAGGTCCTTTAATGACAGCAATGAAATGCAGTGGAAAGTTTTTTTTGGGATTAAGTTAATTTTCACGGCAAAGAAGGACTATGCAATTCATCTGATCACTCTTTATAACATTCTGGAGTATATGCAAATTGCTATTATAAAAACTTAAGCAGCAGCTTTTCCATTTTCCAATATTTATGTAATTCTCAAAACTTTTGGCCATGACTGTACATTATTTTACAGGTCTTTCTTGTATACTGACTTGAGACTTTCTATGATGTTATACTTGACGTTATTAGAGGAGAGGACCTCTTTATTAATCACCCAGCAGCACCGCGCACACCACAGATGGTACATGATCACCACATTTATCACATATAAAGTACTTTTGTTATATGTCCTGAGCTGCGATGGGAAGTCTCCATATATTAACTGATGATACGGCTGAGATATAAGATAGGGTAACTGCAGGACCAGGGACACGACCTTCCATACCCAGATACTAAAGGGACACTCTGACAGGAGATGCTCCATTTTCTCTACTATCTGATCACACTCTTCCCTAGGACAGGACCTGTCTGATACATTACGGCATTTTAGATTGGCTCTGACGTACATCTTGCCAAAACATGCTAGCCACGCCACGTCTCTCATGTGAGGAGGCACTCTGAATCTGAACACTAAACTGAGATTTCAGTAGGTTGTCATAGATTATCTTTCTGCGGAGTATTCTGACCCCCCAGACCCTTCCTCATCGTAAATGATCCTCCATCTAATGATCTTACTGATAATATGAAATCCATACCAAGACACGTTGTTCTTAATGCGCCCTGAGATCCTCTTAATAGAGTCACCTACCGACCACACAGACACAAACTGCTGGATCTGGCTCTTAAAGAGATAGCACCAAGGTTTCAATGTCGAAGTCTTACAAAATGAGAAATTTCTCATCAAAAACATCAAGTTAAAGAAGAGCTCTAGACAAGGCATAGAGAGTCCACCCTCCCTATGGGGGAGATAGGCTATGTTCCTCCTAACTACACTCACCCTGCTACCCCACTAGAAGTGGAAGAAGGCATTGGTCAGTCTGGGGCACAAACTCTCTAGCACTGGAAACACCACAGAGATATATAGGAAGAGCGGAAGCAGGAACCTTCTCATTACGCAATCATCTCTAGAAGACACCAGAAGCGTCACATCATCTGCCTAGACCCAGACCTTTACAGCTTCCACTTTTTCATGAACATGACATCTCAACTCTTGAAAAACTGTATTATTCTGCAATTGGCTCAAGAAAGGGTCCAGACTAAAGACATACAGCACTGGGCTGAGACAACAGCCCCGCCTCACACCTGACATGATCTTGAAGGGATCTACTAGGTGGCCATTAATCAGAGGCTGGCTTACTGCCTCCTTATGGAGAATCTGCAGCCATTGTACAAAGCATGCAGGAAGTCCGTACTTCAACAACACCTGATACAGGTAGTCATGATGGACTCTGTCAAAGGCCTTGTGTGACGGATCGCCTGCCACCCCGACTGGGTGCCTCCGTCGAACGATGCTCCTAGTGCTTGCCAAGGACCATCAGCACCGCACTCGACACCATAACCACTGCAAACCCCACGAACCGCCGCAGCTTGGTTTGAGGTTTCGCCGTACTCCACCCCACCCTTGAACCAAGGCCAGGCTCCAGCTTCCAGTGGGTGAACCTTTCCTTAGTCCAGAGAGCAAAACAGGAACAGGAACAGGAACAGCTCTTACAAGAGCTAGGAATTATACTCTGGAGAGTATAATGATTATAGCAATCCCCAGATTGTAGTTCTCCAATCCCCCAAACATGAGCCCAGACTTCATGAAGGGTAAAACAGGACACTTTAATGCCAGCCAGCACTCACAATTTGTACAATTCCACAGGCCAGAGGCACACCCCATCTGCCTGTGATACAGTTAACTAAGACAATGACTAACTCAGTATACATATACAGTTCAAAAGGTCTAACAGCATAACTTAATCAAACATGAACAGCATGCAAACAGACATCCCCTCCCCAGTGTCGTAATGAAAGAATAGGGAAGGAGAGGAGACACATGTGATGGGATTATCTCCTGAGTGTATCAGAAGGTGATCTACTCCTCTACACCGGAGGCGGCTACTTAATCCCATCACTAACACAATTTAACAAAGGGACAAATGAACTAACACATTCCTTGGGAGCCTCAGTGCAGAGTTAACCCTTTTTGTGTTGCTGGGTTCACCCCTGCACCTTTAATGGGCAATAGGAACGATATGGCCTATAATACTCCACACATAAATCAGGGTTAATAGTTCCTTGTAACCCCAAGAGACTGAGGGGGGGGGGGATCTCCATAGTTCTGGGTTCATAGTCTGTAGGAAGAAGGTTAGCCCTCAGGCCTCTCCAGCAGCCCCAGTGATGGTTCAGTCCGTCACATTTCTCCCCTCCCAACAGTAGACTAATCAGGTACCAGACCCCCAACTGGTCTGGACCTGTGTTAGTCGGACAAGATGAATCCAGAACCTCTTCCAACTGGTCCCTTGACTCTGCTGCAGGAGAGTGATGCCACCCATATCATCTCCAGGGTAACCACACTGCCTCTGGGGAGAGAGGTCAGCTACCTCTTCTTCCTGGAATGCCCTCTGCCGCTGGGGAGATCGGCCGATTGTCTCCTCTCCCTGGAACGCTGCTGGGTGCTGGGTAGGGGTAGTGACCATCTCCACTCCCAGTAATGCTTGCTGCTGAGATGAGGACTGACAGTCTCCTCTCTCTGTGACACAGGCTGCCGCTGGGGAGAGAGATCGGTTGTCTCTTCTCCCTTTATAACACACTGCCGCCAGGAATCTGGAGAGCATGCAGAGCCGATAGAGAAACCTTGGTCCCATCTCCAACTGCCGACTGTGGGTCCTCCCATAGTGCCTGGTATGCATCATCCAGCCAGGTCTCCTGCCATACCAGGGTCTCGCGCTCCGACACTCACCCTTTCAGGGGCTGCTCTCCCAGTAGAGGTATTTGCAGCGCCAATCGCATCCGCAACCTCTGCTCCTCACTGGGGAGACTCTCGCCCCGTGGACACTGCACGTCCTCCAGGGCCTCTTGCCATATGCCTTTCCGAACTGCATCCCTGTACTCCACCCACCCTGGACCCAAGGCTGGGCTCCAGCTTCCAGTGGGTGAACCTCTCCTTAGTCCAGAGAGTGAAACAGGAACAGGAACAGCTCTTACAAGAGCTAGGGATTATACTCTGGAGAGTATAATGATTATATCAATCCCCAGAGTGTAGTTCTCCAATCCCCCAAACATGAGCCTAGACTTCATGAAGGGTAGAACAGGACACTTTAATACCAGCCAGCATTCACAATTTATACAATTCCACAGGCCAGAGGCACACCCCCTCTGCCTTCGATACAGTTAACTAAGACAATGACATATACAGTTCAAGAGGTCTAACAACATAACTTAATCCAACATGAACAGCATGCAAACAGACATCCCCTCCCCAGTGTCTTAATGAAAGAATAGGGAGAGAGTAGACACATGCGATGGGATTATCTCCTGAGTGTAACAGAGGGTGATCTACTCCTCTACACCAGAGGCGGCTAGTTAATCTCATCACTAACACAATAGAAAAAAGGGACAAATGAATTAACACAGGCCTTGGGAGCCTCAGTGCAGAGTTAACCCTTTTGTGTTGCTGGGTTCACCCCTACACCTTTAATGGGCAATAGGAACGATATGGCCTGTAATACTCCACACATAAATCAGGGTTAATAGTTCCTTGTAACCCCAAGAGACTGAGGGGGAGGGGGATCTCCATAGTTCTAGGTCCATAGTCCTTAGGAAGGAGGCTAGCCCTCAGGCCTCTCCAGCAGCCCCAGTGACAGTTCAGTCTGTCACACCTTGCTCTGGTCTAACCCCACCACATATGCTCCTACACTGTGCAGTCTGATGTATGTCACACCTTCCCTCACCAGCAGCAATGAGTCATCTATAGTCCGGCCTTTGACACCACATGTCTGGTTAGAGATGATCAGGTCATCCGCCACCGCACTCAGCCTGTAATACAAGATCTTGGCCAGGACTTTGTAATTAGTGTTTAGTAGAGACAATGGACGCCAGTTTTTAATATCTTTCAGATTTCCCTTTTTTGCCAGAAGAACTTGTACAGATTTATAGTGAGACTCCAGCATCCTCCCAGCAGAGAGGCAACTGTTATAAACCTGCACCAGGTCTGGAGCTAATAAGTCCCTGAACTCTTTATAGAACTCGCTGGTTAGGCCATCCAGCCCTGGACTCTTCTTGGGTTTTAAAGAGTCAATGCTCCTCTTCAGTTATGGGCTTTCTGCGTGCACTGGGTCTAACTTGGGCAGAGTCATACTCTTAAGATAGGACTTGATGTCATCTTCCCTAATCTGTACCCCTCTGAACCGATTCCCATAGTAATCTTCAATGATCTGCTGGAGCTTCTTCTGCTCTGACTGCTCTGTCCCGTTCTCATCTAACAGGCTGGTCATAAGCTTCCTGCTGACCCTGTTCTTACAGGCAATATAGGGGTCTGGGTTGTGAACCCCCCAATAATCAAACTGGCCCTCTGCCTTAAGAGACTTGAGGCAGTCGTTCTGCAGCTCTCTCATCTTCTGCTTTATCAGGCTAACGCTCTCACTATCCACCTTCTCTCCACTATTCATCCCGCCATATAACTGGCTTAGCTGTAGCCTCAGTGCAGAATACCTCATATACTGCACATTACTGTGTCTCCTGGTGGTACTTATTATAAACTGCTTGATATCCACTTACCCTCCCACCACTCTGCTATGTCATCACACATACACTGGGTGGCCCTCCGCTCATTATAGAAGGTGGTAAAGGCCTCTCTGAAATCTGGATCTAGCAGCACCGTGCTATTCACCTTCCAGTAGCCCCTACCACAGACCACTGCCCCAGCCAGATCCAGCATGACACTCACCATACAATGGTCTATGGGGCTGATCGTATACTGGGAACACCTCATTCCTCTCTTAATGTACAGTCGTGGCCAAAAGTTTTGAGAATGACACAAATATTAGTTTTCACAAAGTTTGCTGCTAAACTGCATTTAGATCTTTGTTTCAGTTGTTTCTGTGATGTAGTGAAATATAATTACACGCACTTCATACGTTTCAAAGGCTTTTATTGACAATTACATGACATTTATGCAAAGATCCAGTATTTGCAGTGTTGGCCCTTCTTTTTCAGGACCTCTGCAATTCGACTGGGCATGCTCTCAATCAACTTCTGGGCCAATTCCTGACTGATAGCAATCCATTCTTTCATAATCACTTCTTGGAGTTTGTCAGAATTAGTGGGTTTTTGTTTGTCCAACCGCCTCAAGTTCTCAATGGGATTAAGATCTGGGCGAGTTTCCAGGCCATGGACCCAAAATGTCAACGTTTTGGTCCCCAAGCCACTTAGTTATCACTTTTGCCTTATGGCACGGTGCTCCATCGTGCTGGAAAATGCATTGTTCTTCACCAAACTGTTGTTGGATTGTTGGAAGAAGTTGCTGTTGGAGGGTATTTTGGTACCATTCTTGATTCATGGCTGTGTTTTTGGGCAAAATTGTGAGTGAGCCCACTCCCTTGGATGAGAGGCAACCCCACACATGAATGGTCTCAGGATGCTTTACTGTTGGCATGACACAGGACTGATGGTAGCGCACACCTTTTCTTCTCCAGACAAGCCTTTTTCCAGATGCCCAAACAATCGGAAAGAGGCTTCATCGGAGAATATGACTTTGCCCCAGTCCTCAGCAGTCCATTCACCATACTTTCTGCAGAAGATCAATCTGTCCCTGATGTTTTTTTGGGAGAGAAGTGGCTTCTTTGCTGCCCTTCTTGACACCAGGCCATCTTCCAAAAGTCTTCGCCTCACTGTGCGTGCAGATGCGCTCACACCTGCCTGCTGCCATTCCTGAGCAAGCTCTGCACTGGTGGCACTCCGATCCCGCAGCTAAATCCTCTTTAGGAGACGATCCTGGCGCTTGCTGGACTTTCTTGGACGCCCTGAAGCCTTCTTAACAAGAATTGAACCTCTTTCCTTGAAGTTCTTGATGATCCTATAAATTGTTGATTAAGGTGCAATCTTAGTAGCCACAATATCCTTGCCTGTGAAGCCATTTTTATGCAACACAATGATGGCTGCACGCGTTTCTTTGCAGGTCACCATGGTTAACAATGGAAGAACACTGATTTCAAGCATCACCCTCCTTTTAACATGTCAAGTCTGCCATTTTAACCCAATCAGCCTGACATAATGATCTCCAGCCTTGTGCTCGTCAACATTCTCACCTGAGTTAACAAGACGATTACTGAAATGATCTCAGCAGGTTCTTTAATGACAGCAATGAAATGCAGTGGAAAGTTTTTTTTGGGATTAAGTTAATTTTCATGGCAAAGAAGGACTATGCAATTCATCTGATCACTCTTCATAACATTCTGGAGTATATGCAAATTGCTATTATAAAAACTTAAGCAGCAACTTTTCCAATTTCCAATATTTATGTAATTCTCAAAACTTTTGGCCACGACTGTATGCTCGGTCTATTCTACTGGCATTACCGGCCTTGTAATAAGTGTAAGTTCTCCTGGTGCAATGTGAACCATAAGGATCCACTAAATGAGGCTGATAGACCAGAATATTGAGAAAATTCTCATCATATGTCAGCTGTTTGTGACTACTAGATCTATCTACATTACTGGAGACGCTATTAAAATCCCCACACATTATAAACACCCTGTATGTAAAACAATATGGCTTCATCTGCTGGAGCAAGTCCCTCCTCTCATTTCTAGTCTGAGGAGCATAGATATTAATGGCCCTATAATACACCGTGTCCAGTATAAAGTCCAGCATCAGGCAGTGGCCCGGCCATATCTCCAGGACTCTCTCCACCTCAACTTCTATCTTATTGAAGAGAATAGCCACACCATCATTTCTCTCCCGCCCAAATGACCAGAAATATGCTCCATGTCTCTAGTCTCTCTTGACTGCAAACACCTGAGCATTGCTCTTCAAATAAGTCCCTGTAAGAAGAAGATATCAGATCTCTCCTGAGACAGACGCTGGTAAATCGCCTGCCACCTGTACTTAGTCTTCACACTGTTCACGTTTATAGAGCTGATTCTCAGCCTCATCAAGGTCACTTATTTTTTTTTGCTCTTTTTCCTCCTTCCGCTACTGTGACCTGTAGTGCCCCATCTTTTGGTGGACACTGGAGGGTCATGTTCATCTTCCTGAGGGTCGTCATCAGGGTTTTGTGAAGAAACATACTCCATTTCTGCCTTTTCTTCTGACTCTTCTTCCCCTAGCGCACCATACACCCAGAGGTTATGGCCAGCACTGGCAGATCCGGGGTTCTCTTTGCTGCAGTGACTTTTCTAGAAGCATCAACTGTGGTGTTCTTTCTTTTTACCGTCTGGAACCCCTCTTCATCCACAGAAGGCCTCCTGAACCCCGCACCCCGGATCAGCAGGTTCTGTAGACGTGCAGGGCAGTTGTTTAGGTGGTTTGGCAACTGGTTTACTGGTCACTTTACTCTGTATGTGAGGTTTCTCTTCAGTGGCTGGCGCTTGTAGTGCTACAGGTGGTACTTTAGTCTCTACAGCAGGATTTCTGGATACTTTACTTTTTACAAGAGATGTCTTTTAAGTGGCTGGTACTTGTAGTACAGCAGATGATGGTACTTGTAATGGAGCAGGTGGACTATCAGTCGCTACCTCTGCTGCATCAGGAGGGCCATCGCTGGGGTTTCCTATGTGGTAAAACTAACATGTTCCTTTTATTCTCTAGGTCAGTATAATTACGGCGATACCACATATGTATGTTTTTTCTTGCATTTTGATACAAAAAAAATATAAAAACGTTAAAAAAAATGCTTGTTTGTTTTTTCATTGCTGTATAACTTTTTCCTAGTTATGTGTACATAGCTGTGTGAGGGCTCATTTTTCATGAAGTGACCTGTATTTTTCAATTATACGATTTTGGGGTGCGTATGAAATTTATTATCACTTTTTATTTAATTTCTTGTGGGAGTTGAAGAGACCAAAAACAGCAAATCAGCGATTTTGACTTTTTTTCCGTTTGCGAAAAGTATTTTTATATTTTAATAGTATGTGCGTTTTCACACACAGCGACACCCATGATGTGTAATTTTTTATTGTTTACATATTTTTATTTACATTTTTGGGAAAGGGGGGGGGTGATTTGAATTTTTCTGGGGAACGCCACAACCAATTTTCACAAGGCAGGTATCATTTTAATCAGCAGGATCAACCCTACCAGACAGTATGTCAAGTTTAATAGGGTCAATAAAGCTGATAAGAGCCCTTTAAGCCTGAAATGTATAACAAGAACCTGTCTTAAGGGAGATACAGTACGTTAGAGTGAAACTGAAATGAATTTAGAGCTCGGTGAAGCAGAGATAGATTTACTGTACCTCTGTCTATTACTAGTCCGTGCCCATAGAATATTGTGTAAAATGTAGAAATAGACACTTTATGGGAGGATGATGTAATTATTACTGACAGAACAATCGCTCATTTAAAGGAACAAGCAACTTTAAAAAGGATACATAACCAGCTCATTATCTGAGGGCATCCCATTCACCCTTCCTACAAATTGGTCTTTGCTCTTACATGCCATAGATCTCTTCTTTGTGAGATCCTTCAGGCTTGTAGGATAAGTTGGAGTGCCTGATGAGGACATATCACTTCTAGGATGCATTTAGCAATGCTTTTATCGGCTCCATCCCAGTGCCTCCTGTTTATCTGTTCCAGACCAGGCAATATTTATGGTAAATGCAGAAAGTTCCTAAGAGCATCTGATTGGGATCTGCCAGTGAATAATTCAGTGTCTTTATTTGCAACGTAAGTATCCTGCTAGATCTGATTAAATGTCAGGAACTTCCACGAGACACGAGATAGCACAGATGAATGCATGCATTGCTCCTCATCGACTATAAAATGTTCTGACAGCTAAAGAGCTGCACTGAATAACAATATCCAGTCATCTCAATATTAACAGTCAGCAAGCAGAGGTTTTATACATAGTATATAACAATTTGGTATATGGTCGTGCTTTGAGGGTAAATGCATTATTGTATAACATAAAAGGTTATGGACACCTTTGCGCTTGATTTTTCATGATTGTTTATTTGCTTTCTAAATGCAAAAGGAATGAGCTCTATAGTCTTCATAAAAAATTTCCTACCATTTTTCTTCTGCAGAATCAGTGTAAGTCCTTCACCTAACAGCTAGTGCTGCTGCATCTGATATAAGACCAACAGAGCTCTGCTCTTATTTCTATTCTCTCTTCTCTCGCCTTCCCTTTTCCTAGGAGGTAACATGCTGCACATTTGTATCTAGAGGGGGAGAGGATCTAAGGATGGCAGCTCATTCAGCTGCAGATAGGAAGGAGAGCACACACGAGGCAGGGTGATGACAGAAGCATCCTGGACACACGGATCCAGAATGTATCACTGGGAGGACACACACAAATCTGAAACTAGGAGCAGGTTGCTAAGTGAATATCAAGGAGTCTGAAAATGAATAAAGGAGTGAAGATTTTAGACTGAAACTTAGTGCAATTTTTTTATTATACTCAAGGTACCCAGTAGTACAGTGATCCCTCACAATTAGTGTTGATCGAGCACCTTAGTGCTCGGGTGCTCGGACCTAGCACTCGAGTATAATGGAAGTCAATGGGAGAACCCGAGCATTAACCCTTTCTACCCGAGGCCAATTTTTTGAAAATCTGACTTGTGTCACTTTATGTGGTAATAGCTTTGGAACACTTTTACTTAACCAAGCTATTTTGAGATTGTTTTCTCGTGATACATTTTCAAATTTCAATTTCAAATTTCAATTTCTCTACTTTTATAATGGATCGTATATTTATACTTTTATAATGGATAGTGATACCTCATATAATAGTTATCACTTAACATTTCCTATATATGTTTGGATCATTTTGAAAATGAAATGTTATTTCTTGGGGATGTCAGAAAATTTCCAAACCCCACTTTTTAAGGACCAGTTCAGGGCTGAAGTCACTTTGTGGGGCTTACATAATAGAAACCACCCACAAATAACCCCATATTAGAAACTACGCCCCTCAAGGTATTCAAAACTGATTCTACCAGCTTTGTTAACCCTTTAGGTGTTCCACAAGAATTAATGGAATATGGAGATGAAATTTCAGAATTTAAATTTTTTGGCAGATTCTTCATTTTAATCCATTTTTTCCAGTAGCAAAGCAAGGGTTAACAGACAAACAATATTCAATATTTTTTACCCTGATTCTGCGGTTTACAGAAACACCCCACATGTGGTCGTAAACTGCTGTATGGCCACACGGCAGGGCGCAGAAGGAAAGGAACGCCATATGGTTTTTGGAAGGCAGATTTAGCTGAACTGGTTTTTAGATGTCCCATTTGAAGCCCCCCTGATGAACCCCTACAGTAGAAACTCAAAAAAGTGACCACATTTTGGAAACTACGAGATAAGATGTTATTTTTTTTTGGTACTATTTTGGGGTACATATGATTTTTAATTGCTCTATATTATGTTTTTTGTGAGGCAAGGTAACCAAAAATGGAATGTTTTGGCACAGTTTTTATTTTTTATTTTTAACAACATTCATCTGACAGGTTAGGCTACTTTCACACCTGCGTTTAGGTGCGGATCCGTCTGGTATCTGCACAGACGGATCCGCACCTATAATGCAAACGCTTGTATCCGTTCAGAACGGATCCGTCTGCATTACCATGAACAAAAAAAAAATATATATAATTTTTTTTTTTGTTCATGATAATGCAAACGGATCCGTTTTGACTTACATTGAAAGTCAATGGGAGGCGGATCCGTTTTCAATTGCACCATATTGTGTCAGTAAAAACGGATCCGTCCCCATTGGCTTACATTGTAAGTCAGGACGGATCCGTTTGGCTGAGTTTTGTCAGACGGACATCAAAACGCTGCAAGCTGCCTCCAGAGCGGAATGGAGGCTGAACGGAGGCAAACTGATGCATTCTGAACGGATCCTTATCCATTCAGAATGCATTGGAGCTGAACTGATCGAGAGCCTTGAAACGGATCCCACTAACGGACCCAGAAACGGCAGTGTGAAAGTAGCCTTAGATCATGTGTTATTTTTATAGAGCAGATTGTTACTGACACAATGATATCAAATATGTATACTTTCTATGTTTGTTTCAGTTTTACATAATAAATCATTTTTGAATACAAAAATTATGTTTTTGCATCTCCATCTTCTGAACAACCAATTTTTTTCAATTTTCTGCCGATCGTCTTGTGCAGGGGCTGGTTATTTGCAGGAAGAGTTGACGTTTTTATTGGTACCATTTTTGTGTACATATGATTTTTTGATTATTCATTATTACACTTTATGGGGCAAGGTGACCAAAAAATTGGTTGTTTAGGCACAGTTTTTATTTATTTATTTTTGCAGCGTTTACCTGAGGGATAAGGTCATGTGACTTTTTTATAGAGCAGATCGTTACGGACGTGTCAATACCTAATATGTATACTTTTTCTTATTTATTTAAGTTTTACACAATAATAGCATGTTTGAAACCGAAATACCGTAATGATGTTTTAGTGTATCCATAGTCTGAGAGCCAGGTAAGATCTCATGTTTTGTGGGATGAGGTGATGGTTTTATTGGTACTATTTTGGGGGGTATATGCCTTTTTGATAGCTTGGTGTTGCAATTTCTTTCATGTAAGTTGACAAAAATGTTTTTTTTTTTTTTTACGGTGTTCACCTGAGGGGTTAAGTCATGTGAAATTTTTATAGAGCAGGTTGTTACAAACGCGGCGAAACCTAATATGTCTACTTTTTTATATATTTCACTTTAACACAACAATACCAGTTTTGAAGCAAAAAAAAAATCATATTTTAGTGTCTCCATTGTCTGAGAGTGATAGCTTTTAAATTTTTTGACCGATTTTCTTAGCTAGGGTATCATTTTTTTGTTGGATGAGGTGACGGTTTGATTGGTACCATTTTGGGGGGCATACGACTTTTTGATCACTTGCTGTTGCAATTTTTGTGATGTAAGGTGACAAAAATGTTTTTTTTACACCGTTTTATTTTTTAAATTTTTTTTACAGTGTTCATCTGAGTGGTTAGGTCATGTGATATTTTTATAGAGCTGGTTGTTACGCATGTGGCAAAACCTAATATGTGTATTTTTTTTGTTATGTATTTCAGTTTAGCACAATAATAGCAGTTTTGAAACAAAAAAAAGATGTTTTAGCGTCTCCATGTTTTGAGAGCTATAGTTTTTTTTTATTTTTTGGGCGATTGTCTTAGGTAGGGGCAAATTTTTTGCGGGATGAGGTGACGGCTTTATTGATACCATTTTGTGGGACATACGGTACGCATTTTTGATCGCTTGGTGTTGCACTTTTTGTGATGTAAGGTGACAAAAATGGCTTATTTTTACACCGTTTTTATTTGTATTTTTTTATGGTGTTTATCAGACAGGGTGGATCATGTGATATATTTATAGAGCTGGTCATTACGGACGCGCCGATACCTAATATATGTGGGTTGTTTTTTTTCAGTTTTTTATTATAAAATAAGGGGAAAGGGGCGTTTTTTTTTTTTTCGTTTTTTTACTTTAAAACTTTATTAATTTTATTACAAACACTTTTTTTTTCTTTCTTTTTTTTACTTTATTTATGACATTCACTTTTGGGGTCTCATCCCCTCTGCAATGCATTACAATACATCTGTATTGCAATGCATTGCCTGTTCGTGTACTAAAGTAAGTAGTACACAAACAGGTTGTCTAGGAGACCCAGCTTGAGGCTGGATGTTCTGGGCACCCGTAGAAGGCAGGTTCCGATGGCATGCAAGGCATTGGGCAGCCTCTGCACGGCTTTGGACTGCCTTCTGACACATGCGCTCCCTCACTCGACACAAACCCCTTCTATGTCGCGGTCTGTGGGGACCGCTGCATAGAAGAGGTTAATCTGGTGGCATGGGACTGCCGGGCCCCTGCAGTGATCAGGGGCGCACCAATCACCATGACGTACTATTACGTCAAATTTCGGGAACGCAGTGGCTTCCATGACGTAATAGTACGTCATGTGTCGGCAAGGGGTTAATGTCGACAGAGGGTGCCTGGTTCATAGAAAAAAGCTCAGAAATTGATGGAAACACCACTGAAATGGTTCGGTACCAGCATGGGGAGGATGTCTGGATGCAGGGCCGGCATCATAACCCGGCAAACCCAGGCAAGTGCCGGGGCCCAATGCTCCTGGGGGGGCCCACTGAGCTGCTATGACTATGAGCACTTCCATCAATACAGATGAAAGCTCTCATTGCTGTCATTTCACTTACGCAGTACCCCTTTGGTGGGCCCTCTGAGTCACATGAGGCCGGCTGCTGCAGAGACTCAGACATGCCCCTTCTACACAGGACATGCTGCCTGAGGAGAGAGATCGGCAGGGCTGGAGCAGAAGTGTGAACAAAGTTTGTCAGTGAGTCTGCACTGTAACTGTCTCTTCTCTGTGGGTCACGGGGGGAGGGGAACTCTTTGATCTGCTGCTGGATGCTTCTTCATTCTATTTAGTTGTTTTACTGTTTCATTAAGCAGTTTGCCTCCATGACACCTGCCCCCCCCCCATATCCTGTCCTATCTCATCCTCAAGGAGCCCCTGCTGTCTCCTTTCCTCGCTTATGTATCCAGAGCTCCTGTTCCACCCTCCTATTGCTGCCCTGCACAGACCTCCTGCCACTACTTGTATGAATCCCCCTCAGAGCCCCTTCCACCTTCTTGCTGTATCCACCGCCATTGTCCATCCAGGGCCCCTGTCTCACTTCTCTGCCTCTCATTATGGTGGCATCTGAACCGCATTCACCATAAGGACCTTCTAACGTCACAGGGTCATATGACTGTGCCCCCACCCTGTACTGTGCCCCCCCCACCCAGTACTGCGCCCCTCACCCCGTACTGTGCCCCTTTATACCTTACATTGTGCCTTCTTACCACACCCTGTACAGTGCCCCTAGTCATTCCCTGTACTGTGCCCTCTTATACCCTTTTATCCGGTCATGGTATGGCAGTGCTATCACTGTATGGCGGTGGTATCCAAAAACTGTATGGCCATAACTGTAGCCGCTTCCCTGCCCACGCCACTTTTTTTTAGACCTGGCATGAGCGGGAAAATATGCAGATTAAGGTGCTAAGGACCTTTGCGCCACAGCTGTGTCAGAAATACGCCTAACATAGACGTATTTCTATATAATAAATGATCACCTAATGGTATTATCATTCGGGGGTAGGGCTAATATCTTTATATGATGTAGATTCTAGTGTATTATACTGTGCCCTGTATTTCCCAATAGATAAATGATCCTTGGGAAACACAGTTCTCATCCCTGACCACCAGGACCAGGTAGCGCTCTGTCAGTACATGGCGGCCTCCCCTCTCCGCCACAGCGCTGTGTACTGGTGCTTATTCTGACACTAGGGCTGGGTTCACATCCTATTTTTGCCATCCATTTAATGCATACCAAAAATGTATGTGTTAACAGATGCCTCAGACTGATGCCGTACAGTGGCGTCCGTTCACCATACAGTTCCATTGTAAAAAACATATACGTTAACGTATGCATTTTTTAATGGACTCTGCAGGATACAAAAACGTGGAGTGCTGCACATTTGTATACATCAAACCGATAGGAAAAACGTGATGTGAACCCACTGGGGGTAGGGGCGTACTAAAATTTGCTGTGGGGCCCAGTCAGTTCTAGCTACATCACTGCACATCTCCTTCTCTCCTCCAGGCCCGGCTCAGGGGTGACGTCATAACGTGTGTCTCACTGCTGCAGCGGGCCTGAGGAAAAAAGGAGCGCAGGGAGCTGTGGTTAGTGAATGAAAGGACTGCCAACTCCCCTGCGCTCCAGCAATGACAGGTATGTGAGGGGGCCACGGGGGGGGGGGGGGGGGGGGGGGGGATCATTACACTGTGATGGCCCCTTACACAATATAATAACCCCCAGTGACCCCCATTTAGTATAATGATCCCCATTGACCCTCCATTCAATATAATGACCCCCAGTGCCCCCTCCATACAGTATAACCCCCAGTGTGGGGGCGACTGGAGATCATTATTCTGAATGGAGGACCACTGTGGGGTCATTATACTGTGAGAGCCCTTTACATAGTATAATGACCCCCAGTGTCCCCCATTTAGTATAATGATCCCCAATGACCCTCCATTCAGTATAATGACCCCCAGAGCCCCCATTCAATAAAATGACCCCCAGTGACCACCATACAGTATAATGATCCCCCGTGCCCCCTCCATACAGTATTCCCCCAGTGTGGGGGCGACTGAGGGTTACTATTCTGAATGAAGGGCCGCTGTGGGGTCATTATACTGTGTGTGTGGGGCCACTGGGGGTCATTAAACAGTGTGGGGGGGTCATTGGGGGGTCATTATACTGTGTGAAGGGCCACTAGTGGTCACTATACTGTATAGCGGCCACTGGGGGTCATTACACCTTGTGGGAACCACAGGGGGACATGTAAATGTGAAAAAATGCCTCAAAGGGGCCCACTGGGATTTATCGCCCAAGGGCCCACATGAACCTGGAGCCGGCCCTGTCTGGATGCATCTTGGACTCCCAGGTCGCTGCTGGGAACGATGTTGTCAGAGTATTATGCCACTTTTACAGAATGACAATAATGCGCATAAAACCAAAGATAAAATCGATTTTAGAGGAAAAATTGTTAGGAAACATTCTTTCCTGTATATTTACTTTTATATAAAGTGCAAGTGCTTCCAAAAATTACAAGGAAGAGGCACTCCGATACAACCTGTATATCACATAAAGGAGGACCTAATTCACATTGTGGTGCAATTGTTTAGGTAGTGGGACTCCTACACTCATAAAGCCTATGCACTAAGTGAAAGGGCTGCCAAAAATTACAAGGAACCGGCACTCCAATATACCCTTTATTACACATAAAGGAGGGCCTCATACACAGCCTTGAAAAATTATGATTGATGACCTACTAGCGACCCTCAAAAACATTTGGAGCAAGGGACTGCTGATCTGACCATCTAAAACATTATGGGTGAGGGCCTGCTGCCGCTTTGGTAACTCTAGATAACCTGGGGCTGATCGCACGTTCCCATGATGGCGACGATCCATTTGGATGTCTGCCTTATTAACTTTCGATGTTATTTTCAGCGCCAACCACGGTGACCACTGGTAACGGGGAATCAGGGTTTGATTCTGGAGAGGGAGCCTGAGAAACAGCTAAGGCTACCACTTCCAAGCAAGGCAGCATGCGCACAAATTACCTATTAGGTATAATTAGGTGAGGGCCTGCAGGTGAGCTTACCCTTTTAAAAGATTGTAGGTGAGAGCCTGCTGGTGAGCTGACTCTCTAAAAGATTGTAGGTGAGGGTCTGCAGGTGAGCTGACCCTCTAAAACATTATATGCGAGGGCCTGCAGGTGAGCGGGACCCTGTAAAAGATTGAAGGTGAGGGTCTGCAGGTGAGCTGACCCTGTAAAAGATTGTAGGTGAGGGCCTGCTGGTGAGATGACCCTCTAAAACATTGTAGGTGAGGGCTTACTAGTGAGCTGACCAAAAATATGCAAGGGCGTGCAGCTGAGCTGACCCTGTAAAACATTATATGCGAAGGGCATATATGCAAGTGCATTATATGCGACGAATAAGCAAGTTGATATGATAGAAGAGGAGGATGAGAAAAGGAAAATTTAAACATATACCCTTGTTTGTGGTGGAAGGGGTGCATGGGAATACAGTGTATTCAGTACATTATAAACAACACATTTAAAGTGCCTTTATGTTCATCAGCTTTCCTCTGGTGGAGTCGAGAAGTCATGGTCCATCCAGGCCTTGTTCATTTTTATAAGAGTCAACGGCCAGGGCCGGCGTCATAACCCGGCATCCCCGGGCAAGTGCCGGGGCCCAATGCTCCTGGGGGGGCCCACTGAGCTGCTATGAGCACTTCCATCAATACAGATGGGAGCTCTCACTGCTGTCCTTTCACATACGCAGTACCCCTCTGGTGGGCCCTCTGAGCTGCAGAGACTCAGGACACGCCCCCTCTACACAGGACACGCCCCCTCTACACAGGACACACGCTGCCTGAGGAGACTGGAGAGAGACTGCACGGCTGGAGCTGGAGCAGAGAAGTGTGGAGACAGTCTGTGAGTGAGTCTGCACTGTGACTGTCTCTTCTGTGTGGGACAGAAGGAAAGGGGGGGGACACTGCTGCTTCATTCTATTTAGTTGTGTTACTGTTTTATTAAGGGCTCTTTCACACTTGCGTTCTTGTCTTCCGGCATAGAGTTCCGTCGTCGGGGCTCTATGCCGGAAGAATCCTGATCAGGATTATCCTAATGCATTCTGAATGGAGAGAAATCCGTTCAGGATGCATCAGGATGTCTTCAGTTCCGGTACGGAACGTTTGTTGGCCGGAGAAAATACCGCAGCATGCTGCGCTTTTTGCTCCGGCCAAAAATCCGGAACACTTGCCGCAAGGCCGGATCCGGAATTAATGCCCATTGGAAGGCATTGATCCGGATCCGGCCTTAAGCTAAACGTCGTTTCGGCGCATTGCCGGAGCCGACATTTAGCTTTTTCAGAGTGGTTACCATGGCTGCCGGGACGCTAAAGTCCTGACAGCCATGGTAAGTGTAGCGGGGAGCGGGGGAGCAGCATACTTACCGTCCGTGCGGCTCCCCGGGCGCTCCAGAGTGACGTCAGGGCGCCCCAAGCGCATGGATCACGTGATCGCATGGATCACGTCATCCATGCGCATGGGGCGCTCTGACGTCATTCTGGAGCGCCCCGGGAGCCGCACGGACTGTAAGTATACCGCTCCCCCGCTCCCCGCTCCTACTATGGCAACCAGGACTTTAATAGCGTCCTGGGTGCCATAGTAACACTGAAAGCATTTGGAAGACGGTTCCGTCTTCAAATGCTTTCAGTACACTTGCGTTTTTCCGGATCCGGAGTGTAATTCCGGCAAGTGGAGTACACGCCGGATCCGGACAACGCAAGTGTGAAAGAGGCCTTAGCTGATTGTCTCCATGACACCTGCCCCCCCCCCCCCATATCCTGTCCTATATCATCCTCATGGAGCCCCTGCTGTCTCCTTTCCTCCCTCATGTATCCAGGGCTCCTGTCCCACCCTCCTATCTCCTATTGCTGCCCTGCACAGACCTCCTGCCGCTACTTGTATGAATCCCCCTCAGAGCCCCTTCAACCTACTTGCTGTGTCCACCCCTCCTGTCCATCCAGGGCCCCGGGCCCCTGTCTCACTCCTCTGCCTCTCATTATGGTGGCATCTGAACCGCATTCACCATAAGGACCTTCTAACATCACAGGGTCATGTGACTGTGCCCCCCACCCCGTACTGTGCCCCTTTATACCCTGCATTGTGCCCTCTTACCACACTCTGTGCAGTGCCCATAGTCATTCCCTGTACTGTGCCCTCTTATACCCTTTTATCCGGTCACTGTATGGTGGTTTTATCCTTGTATGGCGGTGTTATCACTATATGGCGGTGTTATCACTATATGGCGGTGTTATCACTATATGGCGGTGGTATCCAATAACTGGATGGCCATAACTGTATCCCTTTCTGCCCACACCACTTTTTTTAGACCTGGCATGAGCGGGAAAAGATACAGATTGCGGTGTTAAGGACCTTTGCGCCACATCTGTGTCAGAAATACGCCTAATATAGACGTATTTCTATATAATAAATGACCCCCTAATCGTATGATTATTCGGGGGGTGGGGCTAATATCTTTATATTATATAGATTCTAGTGTATTATACTGTGCCCTGTATTTCCCAGTAGAAAATGATCCTTGGGAAGCACAGTCCTCATCCCTGACCACCAGGACCAGGTAGCGCTCTGTCAGTACATGGCGGCCTCCCTTCTCTGCCACGCTGCTCCGCTGTGTACTGGGGCTTATTCTGACACTAGGGCTGGGTTCACATCACATTTTTGCCATCCATTTAATGCATACTGAAAATGTATGCATTGACAGATGCCTCAGACTGATGCCGTACAGTGGCGTCCGTTCACCATACAGTTCCATGGTAAAAAAACATATACGTTAACGTATGCATTTTTTACTTGACTCTGCAGGATACAAAAACGTGGAGTGCTGCACATGTGTATACATCAAACCGATAGGAAAAACGTAATGTGAACACACATTGGGGGGGAGGGGGGCGTACTAAATTTCGCTGTGGGGCCCAGTCAGTTCTAGCTCCATCACTGCACATCTCCTTCTCTCCTCCAGGCCTGGCTCACTGCTGCAGCGGGCCGCCGTAGAGAAGGAGCGCAGGGAGCTGCGGTTAGTGAATGACAGGACCACCAGCTCCCCTGCAATGATAGGTATGTGAGGGGGCCACTGGGGGGTCATTCATCACACTGTGAGGGTCCCTTACACAGTATAAGGACTCCCAGTGCCCCCCATTTAGTATAATGATCCCCATTGACCCTCCATTTAGCATAATGACCACCAGATCCCCCATTAAATATAATAACCCCTCGTGCCCCCTCCATACAGTATAACCCCCAGTGTGGGGGCGACTGGGGGTCATTATTCTGAATGGAGGGTCACTGTGGGGTCATTATACTGTGAGGGCCCTTTACATAGTATAATGACCCCCAGTGTCCCCCATTTAGTATAATGATCACCAATGACCCTCCATTCAGTATAATGACCCCCAGAGCCCCCTCCATACAGTATTCCCCCCGTGTGGGGGCTACTGGGGGTCATTCAGGGCCGGCTCTAGGTTCATGTGGGGAGCTGGGAGCTGCGGTTAGTGAATGACAGGACCACCAGCTCCCCTGCAATGATAGGTATGTGAGGGGGCCACTGGGGGGTCATTCATCACACTGTGAGGGTCCCTTACACAGTATAATGACTCCCAGTGCCCCCCATTTAGTATAATGATCCCCATTGACCCTCCATTTAGCATAATGACCACCAGAGCCCCCATTAAATATAATAACCCCTCGTGCCCCCTCCATACAGTATAACCCCCAGTGTGGGGGCGACTGGGGGTCATTATTCTGAATGGAGGGCCACTGTGGGGTCATTATACTGTGAGGGCCCTTTACATAGTATAATGACCCCCAGTGTCCCCCATTTAGTAATGATCACCAATGACCCTCCATTCAGTATAAATACTCCCAGAGCCCCCTCCATACAGTATTCCCCCAGTGTGGGGGCTACTGGGGGTCATTATTCTAAATGGGGGCGACTGGGGGTTATTATTCTGAATGCAGGGCCACAGGTGGTCATTATACAGTGGGGGGAGAAATTAGGGGTTCATTATACTGTGTGAAGGGCCACTAGTAGTCATTATACTGTATAGGGGCCACTGGGGGTCATTATACCGTGTAGGAGCCACAGGGGGACATGTCAATGTAAAAAAATGCCTCATGGGGGCCCACTGGGATTTATCGCCCAAGGGCCCACATGAACCTGGAGCCGGCCCTGAGTCAACCTGTCAGCATTTATATTTGACAGGCAGATACGCTTATCTGTTATAATGCCACCAGCAGCACTAAATACCCACTAGGACAAAATGCTGACGGCAGGGCATGTGGCAGGCGCAGTACTATGAAGTGCCTTTTGCGCTGTGGCATTAGAAGAATTTTGGTATCTCTGACTTTTAGTATAACCAGACTGTCTATTACTTTGTAATTCCTCTAGCGCCGTTCTATGGAAACAGTAGGTTTAAAGAACACACCAAATTCTTGAAATAACTTCTTTATTAACTTCAACTTTTCTTCATATATAACACTGCCGCCTCCGCAGCAGATAGTCCATGTACATAACACGTATTGAAAAGATATCACAAAATGGCGGTAAGATTAAGATGATGGTTCAACTGTTCAATCTTGTCATTCAACATAAAATGGTGGATATATTTCTATCTTGAGTTTCTGTACTCTCACTTTAAGTTATTTAAGCACTTTATGATCTCTCTGAGAGGTATATCTGAGATTTAAAAGTTCTACTGGCTAAACTGGGTTTGCAGTTTGCAGTAACTATTTGCAGATTGGTTGAGTATGATCTGGTAAGGTTGCATGCAATTTAGATTGCAATATGAAATTTGGATTGTGAACTTTGTAGTTTGCAATTGTAGCTTGCAATTTGTAGCTTGCAATTTGGTGGAACTGTAAGTAAACACACATATAACTGGTTCAGTATACAGTTCTAATCACTAAATTAACAGTATAAACATCATATAACTGTTTTAAATACCTATTTTGGCCTCTTATTCCCATAAAACTGGACTCTGACTGAAAGTGTGTGTCTGTTCAGCTCCTCTCTCTGGTGAGTAATGATTCTAGCAGCTCCTGCCAGGGGAATTCCCAGACAGGCTGTGTGTGAGGCTGGCTGTGATTGGTGAGAACTCTTGCTGTGCGAGAAGCTGGCTGTGATTGGTCTAGACTTCAGCAACAACAGATTAACACTATTCTTTCTGTTGTTTCTGCTGTGTCACTGAGCTTACCTTACATTACAAAATTAATCTTAAAGGCATATTATCTTTTTCTGCTTCTGTGAACACAAAATATAACAGTTATATGATATCCAAAACATGATGTCATAGTAAATAACTCTGCTTTTGTCTTTAACACATAAACATAGGAACTGTATTAAGGCTATTGGCAGGTCTAGCTGTATACACATATAAGCTATACTAGCAACCTAGGACAGGTCTTAGCTGGCCAGCAACAGGGCAGGCCAGCACCTCCAAGGTGTAAAGCGGCAGTTCATGCCACGTGTCCAGCTTGGACACCCAGTAGTTGTAAGGCAGTGAGGGATCATTGAGGACGCTGACACGGTCTGCTATTTACTCCTTCACCATCTTCCAAAATTTTTCCCTCCTTGTGACACTAGGCCACGCATCAGGGTGAGGGTGCTGGAGAGGTGTCATGAAACTGTCCCAGGCTTTAGAGAGTGTTGCCCTGCGTCTGTTGGAACTGCTGTGTTCCCCTTATCTCCCCTCCTCGGTTGGCCAAGAAAGTACGGACTCTGCCACCAGCGTTGTCATATGGAAATTTTTGGAGCAATTTTTCAACAAGTATCTTCTGGTATTGCACAGTTTTGTTCGTCCTCTCCACCAGAATAATGAGAGATGAGAAGTTCTCTTTGTAGTGGGGGTCGAGAAGGGTGAACACAGTAATCCGTGTTGTCTAAAATGCATATAAGGCGCTGGTTGCTGGAAAGACAGCCTAACATGAAGTCAGCCATGTGTGCCAGAGTGCCAACAGGCAAGACTTCGCTATTGTCATCAGGAGGATCACTCTCAATCTCCTCATCCTCTTCCTCCTCTTCTTCCCACCCATGCTGAACAGATGGAATTAAACCTCCATGGGTACTACCCTCTGTACCGGAGGCAACCGTCTCCTGCTCCTCCTTCTCCTCTTCATCGTCCAATTCGCGATGAGAAGGCGAACTGAGGGTGGTCTGGCTATCACCCTGTGTAATGTCTTCCCCCATTTCCACCTCTTCCACATGTAAATTGTTATCCTTAATTCCTTAATTGTGAGCAGTGAGCGTTTGAGTAGACACAGAAGTGGGATGGTTACGCTGATAATAGTGTTATCGCCGCTCACCATCTGTGTTGATTCCTCAAAGTTTCTTAAAACCTCACAGATGTCAGACATCCATGCCCACTCCACACTTGTGAAGAGCGGAAGCTGACTGGAAAGGCGACGACCATGTTGCAGCTGGTATTCCACTATTGCCCTCTGCAGCTTGGCCAACATGTGGAACGTGGAGTTCCAGCGCGTTCTCACGTCGCACAACAGTTGGTGAGCTGGCAATTTCAAGCGCTGCTGCAGCATTGACAGACCGTCTGAAGCTGTCGATGACTTGTGGAAATGTGCACACATGCGGCGCACCACCAGTAGCTCAGGAAAATTGGGGTAGGTTTTGAGAAACCGCTGAACCACTAAGTTTAAGACATGGGCTAGGCATGGGATGTGTCTGAGCTTGCCGAGCTCCAAATCCGCCACCAAGTTACGGCCATTATCAGACACAACCATGCCTGGTTCTAGGTTGAGTGGCGAGAGCCACAGCTCAGTCTGGTCTCTTATCCCCTGCCACAGCTCTGCGGCGGTGTGCTGTTTGTCCCCTAAGCATATCAGCTTCAGCTCGGCCTGTTGCCGCTTCACCATTGTAGTGCTACACTGCTTCCAGCTACCGACTGATGACTGACTGGCGCTGCACATGGATAATTCAAAGGTGGAAGTGGAGGAGGAGGCGGAGGAGGAGAAGTAAGGGTTAGAGCCACTAACGTAGGTGCTGGCGTAAACCCTGATTGACATATGACCCGCAGTCGGTAGCACCTGTGCCATCCCAGGGTACTACTCGCTCCCGGCCTCCACAACATTCACCCAGAAATGTAGCGTCCCTGGCCGAATGCACTTGTCCATGTGTCCGTGGTTAAGTGGACCTTCCCAGGTACTGTGTTTCTCAGGGCACCTGTGATGTTACGGGACACATGTTGGTATAAGGCGGGCACGGCACACCTTGAAAAATAGTGGCGGCAGTGTCCATTCTCAGGGTTGTGTGTCCTTTCTGCAGCAGCTCAGAGGTTGTGTCCTCTCTCAAGGGACGTGTCCTTTCTGCTGCCTCTCAGGAAGCACGTCCTTTCTGCTGCAGCTTAGAGAGTGTGCCCTTTTTCAAGGAATGTGTCCTTTCTGCTGCAGTTCTCTCCCTGTAACTGTCAAAGTTTCTAACAGAAGATCGGGCTGCTGACAGTTGGAGGAAGGAACTGAGCATATGCAACCATCACAGTAGGTGGACAGAGAAACAGCAGGTGGCGCTGTACAGATATAGAATAACTCTGCGGCTATAATATATTTTTAATAACATGCAATTATAAAAGTATTCAGATCCATGTGCCAGTTTAAAAAATGTGGACTATTTTTCGTGGGACAACCTCTTTAAATTATAAAATTATGATTGCTAGAATGCCGAGAGCCAAAAACAAGCAAAAACATCCTTTTGACACCAAAAATGACCTGATCTTTAAGGGGTTAAAGGGGTTGTATACGATTACGAAACATGGCTTTTTCCATACTGATCCATATTAGATTGCATCTGGTATTGCATCTCAACTCTAGTGAAGTGACTAGGTCTGTGATGTAATAACACACACAGTCTCTGCACACGTGTGGCGTTGTTTTTGGAGGAAAGCAGTCATGTTTTTCAAATCCTTCAAAGCTGGTTTGATTCACAACATTCAGTCATCCCCAGATGGTGGAGATCAGGGCAGTTTCTTCATTTGTCCTTCCTATAGCCAATTTCTGGTGGCAAGAAATATTATACCGGCTGAATTATTGACCCATTTAGGGAAATGTATGACCAGTGGAGACTATAGTTAGCTTCCTAATCATCACATCTCTTTCTATCCACTCCATATCCATAATGCATATCTACTATTAGCCTATGACGCCTGCTGCAGTCTAGTGAATATATTGCCAGATGCAGATCGCATCATAGCACATTGCTATTAAACAGATCGAGCTGACACTCCAGTCCTACTAATGTGACAGAGAGCTGAAATAATCAGTTTCCTGCCACAAAATTGCTAAGCACTGAGCAAGGTTTGAATGCTTTGTGCCAGAAACGTTCCTTTTCCATTTGTTTGGTTTCTACAGTAATTTGTCCACAAATGTCCTGCCGAGTCCGCCACTTATTCATCTTATAAGTTCTGTATTTGCAATGTGGATGTCCAATGTAAATTTACAAAAAAGCCTAATTTCTCTAAGGAGCTAACTTCAGTGATCATGCATGGTTTTTACATGGTTTGACTTCTTGCCTATGAACACCCCACCACAACCACCACCACCATCTCCCCCCTATTTGTCATCCCAATTTTATTTTATTTTTTTAGGAATATATGGCTAAGGAATATAGGAGAGCACTTATGATCTGTGCTTACAGGTGTTGTTTGGCTTCTAGATACTGATGACCTATTCTTAAGATAGGTGAGCAATATCGGATCAGTAAGGCTCTGACACTCTGCAACAACACCAATCAGCTGTTTGAAGCAGCTGGATGCCCTAGAAATTGATGGGTCCCTGCAGTTCAGCTACCATTCATTTAGGTGGTCAATATCTAGACAACCAATTTAATGTCTTCCTTAGGCTCCATTCACACTTCCGCAAAATGGGTACGCATCCGTTCCGCAATTTTGCTGAACGGGTGCGGACCCATTCATTCTCTGAGGGGACGGAATGGATGCGGACAGCACACAGTGTGCTGTCTGTATCCGCATTTGCGGAGCGCGGCCCCGATCTTTGGGTCCGCAGCTCCGCAAAAAGATAGAGCATGTCCTATTCTTGTCCGCAGCTGCGGACAAGAATAGGCATTTCTATAGGGGTGCCGGGCGGGTGTGTTGCGGATCCGCAAATTGCGGGTCCGCAAAACAGCACGGACGTGTGAATGTAGCCTTATAATAGTTGTTCCCTAGTTGTTTGAACAACTGTATGACCTCATCAACATTTAGGTTAATGGTGATTTGTCACGTACATATACATTTATCCATATTTTGCTGGAAATATTTCACCTTCATGCACATTGGTACCAGGTTCAGGTCAGTAGGTCAGAAGAAGAAGCTAGCAAAGATGTCCACAGTCTAGGTCGGCAATAGCAAGTTGGGTGGAGGATATGATATTTTATTAGTGACAGTTGTCAGGAAGAGGTCAACAACCAGAAAGTCAAAGGATCCAGAATCCAGAAGAGAAAGTAACTGACAGCTATATTAGCTCCCAAAGGGCAGCCTTTTCTGTCACCTAGTCATCCAGAAGCTCAATGACCTGCTTACCTGTCTAGTTCTCCCTGCTAGCCAAGCTGAGATAACCAGCACTCTCTTAAAACCTTAACCACCTCAGCCCCCATAGCTTAAACACCCTTAATGACCAGGCCACTTTTTACACTTCTGACCTACAGTACTTTCACCGTTTATTGCTCGGTCATGCAACTTACCACCCAAATGAATTTTACCTCCTTTTCTTCTCACTAATAGAGCTTTCATTTGGTGGTATTTAATTGCTGCTGACATTTTAACTTTTTTTTTTATTAATCGAAATTTAACGATTTTTTTCCAAAAAAATGTCATTTTTCACTTTCAGTTGTAAAATTTTGAAAAAAAAATGACATCCATATATAAATTTTTCTCTAAATTTATTGTTCTACATGTCTTTGATAAAAAAAAAATGTTTGGGTAAAAAAAAATGGTTTGGGTAAAAGTTATAGCGTTTACAAACTATGGTACAAAAATGTGAATTTCCGCTTTTTGAAGCAGCTCTGACTTTCTGAGCACCTGTCATGTTTCCTGAGGTTCTACAATGGCCAGACAGTACAAACACCCCACAAATGACCCCATTTCGGAAAGTAGACACCCTAAGGTATTCGCTGATGGGCATAGTGAGTTAATAGAACTTTTTATTTTTTGTCACAAGTCAGTGGAAAATGATGATTTTTGTTTTTCTTACGAAGTCTCATATTCCACTAACTTGTGACAAAAAATAAAAACTTCTATGAACTCACTATGCCCATCAGCGAATACCTTGGGGTGTCTTCTTTCCAAAATGGGGTCACTTGTGAGGTAGTTATACTGCCCTGGAATTCTAGGGGCCCAAATGTGTGGTAAGTAGTTTGAAAAATGGGAAAAGTTGTCTTTTGCCAAGATATTTCTCTCACCCAGCATGGGTATATGTAAAATGACACCCCAAAACACATTGCCCAACTTCTCCTGAGTACAGAGATACCACATGTGTGACACTTTTTTGCAGCCTAGGTGGGCAAAGGGGCCCACATTCCAAAAAGCACATTTCAGATTTCACCGGCCATTTTTTACACATTTTGATTTCAAACTACTTACCACACATTTGGGCCCCTAGAATGCCAGGGCAGTATAACTACCCCACAAGTGACCCCATTTTGGAAAGAAGACACCCCAAGGTATTCCGTGAAAGGCATGGCGAGTTCCTAGAATGTTTTATTTTTTGTCACAAGTTAGCGGAAAATGATGATTTTATTTTTTATTTTTTTTCTTACAAAGTCTCATATTCCACTAACTTGTGACAAAAAATAAAAACTTCCATGAACTCACGATGCCCATTAACGAATACCTTGGGGTGTCTTCTTTCCAAAATGGGGTCACTTGTGGGGTAGTTATACTGCCCTGGGATTCTAGGGGCCCAAATGTGTGGTAAGTAGTTTGAAATCAAAATGTGTAAAAAATGGCCGGTGAAATCCGAAAGGTGCTCTTTGGAATGTGGGCTCCTTTGCCCACCTAGGCTGCAAAAAAGTGTCACACATGTAGTATCTCCGTACTCAGGAGAAGTTGGGCAATGTGTTTTGGGGTGTCATTTTACATATACCCATGCTGGGTGAGATAAATATCTTGGTCAAATGCCAACTTTGTATAAAAAAATGGGAAAAGTTGTCTTTTGCCAAGATATTTCTCTCACCCAGCATGGGTATATGTAAAATGACACCCCAAAACACATTGCCCAACTTCTCCTGAGTACAGAGATACCACATGTGTGACACTTTTTTGCAGCCTAGGTGGGCAAAGGAGGAAAAAAAAAAAAAGGAAAAAAAAAAAAAATCATCATTTTCCGCTAACTTGTGACAAAAAATAAAAAATTCTCGGAACTCGCCATGCCCCTCACGGAATACCTTGGGGTGTCTTATTTCCAAAATGGGGTCACTTGTGGGGTAGTTATACTGCCCTGGCATTCTAGGGGCCCAAATGTGTGGTAAGTAGTTTGAAATCAAAATCTGTAAAAAATGGCCGGTGAAATCCGAAAGGTGCTCTTTGGAATGTGGCCCCCTTTGCCCACCTAGGCTGCAAAAAAGTGTCACACATGTGGTATCTCCGTACTCAGGAGAAGTTAGGCAATGTGTTTTGGGGTGTCATTTTACATATACCCATGCTGGGTGAGAGAAATATCTCGGCAAAAGACAACTTTTCCCATTTTTTTATACAAAGTTGGCATTTGACCAAGATATTTATCTCACCCAGCATGGGTATATGTAAATTGACCCCCCAAAACACATTTCCCAACTTCTCCTGAGTACGGCGATACCACATGTGTGACACTTTTTTGCAGCCTAGATGCGCAAAGGTGCCCAAATTCCTTTTAGGAGGGCATTTTTAGACATTTGGATCCCAGACTTCTTCTCACGCTTTAGGGCCCCTAAAAAGCCAGGGCAGTAAAAATACCCCACATGTGACCCCATTTTGGAAAGAAGACACCCCAAGGTATTCAATGAGGGCCATAGCGAGTTCATAGAAAAAAAAAATTTTGCCACAAGTTAGTGGAAATAGATTTTTTGGGGTTTTTTCACACAAAGTCTCCCTTTCCGCTAACTTGAGACAAAAATTTCAATCTTTCATGGACTCAATATGCCCCTCAGCGAATACCTTGGGGTGTCTTCTTTCCAAAATGGTGTTATTTGTGGGGTGTTTGTACTGCCCTGGCATTTGAGGGTCTCCGCAATCATTACATGTATGGCCAGCATTAGGAGTTTCTGCTATTCTCCTTATATTGAGCATACGGATAATGAGATTTTTTTTTTACGTTCAGCCTCTGGGCTGAAAGAAAAAAATGAACGGCACAGATTTCTTCATTCGCATCGATCAATGTGGATGAAAAAATCTCGGCCAAAAAAAAAAAAAAGGAGGGGAAAGGCGTCTGCCAGGACATAGGAGCTCCGCCCAACATCCATACCCACTTAGCCCGTATGCCCTAGCAAACCAGATTTATCCATTCACATCAATCGATGTGGATGAATAAATCATTGCCGGGATTTTTTATTTTTTTTATATATACAAAGTGTTTGCCAAAGCATATGAACACCTCCGCCTCCTCAGCTCATATGCCTCGGCAAACGTATCTTTTTCTGCAGAGGAGAAATCTTGTCTTGCAGCGCAGCATACACCGACTTGTGTGTAATCTGACAGCAGCGCAATGCTTCTGTCAGAATGCACATCAGTGCTGCAGCTAGTCGATCGGTTGGTCCACCTGGAAGGTAAAAAAAACAAAACAAAAAAGAAAAAACCAGGCCGCAACGCAATAAATTTTATTAACTTTATAATAACTTTTGAACAGAAAATATAAACTTTTTTTTAACTTTTTGAACTGAAGTTAACTTTTTTGCTTACTGGTGTTTTTTTTTTTTTTTTATCTTTTATAGGACAAACCTCTCCTTCCCCATGGGACAATGTGCAAAGCGCAAATCGCCCAAAGATGTGGCGAAGTACATTATGCACTTTATCCCAGGTGAAAGGAGAGGTATAGCCTGTGGCCCTTTCACAGAGCTTATACAATTTGACCCCATACCGGGCGCGCTTGCTTGGGATGTATTGTTTGAAGCCAAGGTGCCCGGTAAAATGTATTAGGGACTCGTCTACGCAGATATTTTGCTCTGGGGTATACAAATCTGCAAATTTCTGGTTGAAGTGGTCTATGAGCGGCCGAATTTTGTGGAGCCGGTCAAAAGCTGGGTGGCCTCTGGGACGGGAGGTGGTGTTGTCGCTAAAGTGCAGGAAACGCAGGATGGCCTCAAATCGTGCCCTGGACATAGCAGCAGAGAACATGGGCATGTGATGAATCGGGTTCGTGGACCAATATGACCGCAATTCATGCTTTTTGGTTAGACCCATGTTGAGGAGAAGGCCCAGAAAAATTTTAATTTCGGAAACTTGGACTGGTTTCCACCGGAAAGGCTGGGCATAAAAGCTTCCCGGGTTGGCGGATATAAATTGAGTGGCATACCGATTTGTTTCTGCCACGACTAAGTCCAAGAGCTCCGCAGTCAAGAACAGCTCAAAAAATCCCAGGGCCGAACCGATCTGAGCTGTCTCAACCCGAACTCCAGACTGGGCGGTGAAAGGGGGAACTAATGGTGCGGCTGAAGTTGGTGGCTGCCAATCAGGATTTGCCAGCACCTCAGGGACTCTAGGGGGTCTACGGGCCTGTCTGTGCGGTGGCTGCGACGGGGTAACTACTGCACGTGCCACCGTACCAGCTTCAACTGCCCTTCTGGTGCTCGCCACTTCACCATGTTGTACGGCAGTGCTGGTACTAGGTCCAGGGAGGGCTGCGCTGCTGGTGTATGCCTCACCACGTGATCCGGCAGCGACAGCCCCACTCTGCTGCTCTTGAAGCGGATCCTGCGCAACCTGTGGTCTAGCGACACGGGGCCGGGTACGCCTGGTTCTATCAGGGACCTCCACCTCCTCGTCCGAACTTTGGGTCAGACTGCCACTGCTTTCTACAGGTTCATATTCTGACCCGCTAGATTCGTCAGATGAGGGTTCCCATTCCTCATCCGACTGGGTCAGAATCCTGTAGGCCTCTTCAGAAGAATACCCCCTGTTTGACATTTGGACTACTAAATTTAGGGGTATTCCCTGAGACTACCTAAGAAAAAAAGCAAGCCTGTCTTACAAAGGGGAGGCTAGCGAAGTACCAGAGGCCGCTGCGGTTGATAAAAAATATCGAAACTGATTTTTTTATCGCCGCAGCGCTTGGAAAGTGATTGTGCAGTGATCAAAAAAATATATATTTTTTGTCACTGCGGCGGGGCGGGTGTGGGTGAACGCACGTGTGGGCGACCGATCAGGCCTGATCGGGCAAACACTGCGTTTTGGGTGGAGGGCGAGCTAAGGTGACACTAATACAATTATAGATCTGACTGTGATCAGTTTTGATCACTTACAGATACTATAAAAGTATAAATGCTGATTAGCGATACGCTAATCAGTGAATCAGTGACTGCGGTGCGGTGGGCTGGGCGCTAACTGACGCTAAACTACCTAACCAAGGGGCCTAAACTATCCTAAAACCTAACAGTCAATACCAGTGGGAAAAAAAAGTGACAGTTTACACTGATCACTTTTTTCCTTTCACTAGGTGATTGACAGGGGCGATCAAGGGGATATCAAGGGGTTAATTCGGGTGATGGGGGTGATCTGGGGCTAAGGTGAAGTGTTTGGTGCTACTCACTGTGATGTCTGCTCCTCTGCTGGAACCAACCGACGAAAAGGACCAGCAGAGGAGCAGACAAGCCATATAACAGATCATATTTACTAATATGATGTGTTATCTGGCTTTTCATTAGTTTTTTTGAAAATCGCCAGCCTGCCAGCCACGATCATTGGCTGGCAGGCTGATGACGAACTTGTCCTCTAACTTTTGCCGGCCCGCGATGCGCATGCGCGGGCCTACTTTGAGCGAAATCTCGCGTCTCGCGGAACGCGATCCTGCGTTAGGCGGTCCGGAGGCGGTTAAAGGGATTTTGTCATCCGGATTTCAACATCACATCAGTTTACTCGATTTAGTTTAAAATATACTAGTCTTACCCCCATATGTCTTGTCATTTAGGCTAAAAATTGCTTTTATTCATATGCAAATTACCTCTCTAAGGAGCCCAAGGGGCTGTCCCTCTGGCCGTTGGAGCCCAGCACCGCCCGCTGTTTATTATTCACTCCTCTCCTTGCTGACTTTTTTTTCTAGTGCCCCGTAATCTCTTTCATGCACCTTGGATCCACTCATTCGGGCCCATGTGTCCTGGCAGCAGTTTCACCGAACAAATTGGGCATGCGCCAGCTGTCTGTGCACTTCGCTCGGTGAATAAAAGCAATTTTTAGCCTATATGACAAGACATATGGGGGTAAGACTAGTATATTTTAAACTAAATCGAGGAGACTGATGTAATGATGTGAAAAGCTCTGTAGCTAAAATCCGGATGACAGAATCCCTTTAATACCAATGCCAACTCAATTTAAAGTGTATGGGGAGCTCCCGACAGATGATGTTGGGGGAAAGAAGAATGGAGCGAAATAAGTATTTTTACAAGATCCTTTTGGTTCTCCTGGGAGATATGCTTCTGCCAGACGTATCTGGCAGCGCCTTTCTCCACTCCCCCCATTAATTCCACATACATATTTGTCCAAGTCGAGCATGTGTATAATGGAGTCGTGAAGGAGTCGGAAGAGATTGTTCAGTCAACAGCTATTGGATGTTCATGGCCGCCTTTATGTCTCATCTACACTGAGAGAGCCATGCACCCTCAGTAGATAATTTCCTCCGGGATATAAATCAGACAGAACATAAAATTTGTCCTCAGTTAACAAAATATTGAAAGTTAAGGAGTGTATTTTAGTAATGTTGACTGAAGGAAGGAAGTAGATATCTTCCCCTCCTGCCTGGGTGGAGAAATGAATCCTAATAAGATGCCATTAGGATGGAATGTCCAGGATTTCTGCATTGATTAGTAATAAAATGGGTTCATAGTTATCTAGGTAACAGTTATAGCCAAACAATGTTCAGTTGGACCGTTCATGTCTTTTATTTAGCACATTGAGTGAACATCCACTGTGCAGGGGAAATAAGTAAGTGAACCCATGAACTTAATAACCTGCAGAGCAATCACTTTCACCAAATATTTCCTGCAACTGCAAATAACATTTGTACAACGATAGGGAGGAATTTTGGACCATTCCTCCTTGAAAATGTATTTAAGTTCGATAATTTATCTGGAATGCCCTGTTTGTACAGCCCTTTTCAGGTCAGGCCACAGCATCTCAATTAGGGTCCATTCAGACGCCCGTAAGTGTTTTGCAGTCCACAAATTGCTGTGCTTTGGCTTATTGTCTTGTTGCATCACCCGAGATTTCTTCAGCTTGAAGTCATGGATGCCGCCCTTACATTCTCCTGTAAAATGTTATACACCTTAGAATTCATTGAATGTATGTAAGGCCATGGGCCCTAAGGGAACAACTCATCTCCAAGTGGCTGTATGGTAATCTATGAGAGCAGAAACTGGCTATAAAAATCATCTCTTAATCAGGAGGACCTGGTACATCCATGCATTACCTTGACTGCCCATTGATTTTCAGTGAGAACAACTGTGTAATACCTAACTTCTCCTGTGGTGGCGCTGCAGGGAAACTAAACACTTGTTTCCGCACAGATTGCAGTTGATCATTAGGGATCCCAGCAGCCTTGTAATCGGTTTATCATCAGGGGACTCTTCTAAAACCCCCTCTAAGTTATATAGATTACATTATGCCCCTACCTGGAGCGGTACATGTAACATGTTGTACAACGAGTATATTTTGATTGTATAGTAGAATTTCTGTTAACTTGTACAAGTTGATATTTTTCACGGTAGCATTGATAATCAGAATTACATCTATATTCTTGTTAAGCCGCGGCTTCCGTAAATATTTTTTTTTTACTATTACTGACTATGATTATTTTTTAAGCTGTTACCGTTGCATTGCTTTTCCATTCCGCTATTAACAATAAGAATTGGATGCAGAGCCGTATTGATAGCGGAGTGCTGAACCCCACAGCATTATGTTTCAGTGCATTCAAAGAACACCACTCGGATCCATTTGCTCGACATTGTATTTATATTTTTTGGCACCCTGTGTAATGCTCCTCTGTTTGTATTGTAAATGCGACATCAATGCTGTGTACAGCCTGGAGTTGTATTCAATGGGAGGCGGTTAGAGGACAAATCTGCATAATAAATCCATAGAGCTTCGCTGGGCTGTGCAGTTTGGCATTTCACAAAGTGGAAGGTAAAGTTTTGTTTGTGGGATTTATATACATTGCCTAAGGGACGCACTGCGCTCAGCGGCCATCTCCAGCTGCGTATTATGTGGTTGCCATTGGGGCACACATAGATATTGCGGATAATGTAGATAAGATGATTGTCCGCCCTCAAAAGCAAGCATCATATGGATTATGTTTTTTCTCTAAAGTTCAGACCCAAAATCTAGTTGATTTATATGGTAGATTATTGCCCCCAATCGGAATACTTGTCTGAACTTGAGCTGTAATATTAAGGAATTTACATGATCTGAAAAGCGGTGTGTACACGTACCGTATGAGGAATGGGACATCACATTGGCCCCAACCTACTGCCATCGAGCACCATGACCGGGGTGTGACTGTTAGGCTTATATTATACAAGTGGTGCGGAATGAGTCAGACTGGGTTTAGGGAAAAACTGATGGTTTTGCGCAAGTTTATTTAGTTTTGTCTGTGATTCAGTTCAGTGTTTCAATTTTTTATTGTGCGGATGCAATTGTTTTTTGATGTGTTATTCATGCATGTGAATGTGAAGAAAAATTGAAGAATAACACTGAATATATCACGCAAGTTCCATTAATTTCTGTGGAGTCAGGGCTGTATAAAAAAGGTACAATATAGAACATGCTGTGATTGATGATAAGTGAGATAATCAATATTAAACAATACTCATGTGCACAGACCCACTGTAATGAATAGGTTGCTTGGCCTTTAACAATTTTCTAACTCGCAGACACATAAACACCGTAAAACACTTGAGTTTTCTTCTGGCTTTGCTCAATATTCCAACTTTAATTACTTACCTCTCCCGCTCTCTGACCGCAACGTTATTTCCTTCACTCTCACAAATCTTAACCCATCCCAGCACACTCCTACTTATTACACGTTCAGAAACTGTAGGCCATTGACCCTCATACTCATCAAGGTCTCCAATCTCTTCCTTCTGCTGTCCTGATCTGGCTGTAAATCACTATAATGACACCCTTTAGAAGCACCCTGGACAAAGTAGCGCCCCTACGCCAGAACCTCCAAACAGAGGCCAAAGCAGCCATGGCGTACACCACAAACTCACTTTCTTCATTGCTGCTCCAGGAGTGCTAAACGCCTATGAAGGAAAACGTACAAACCAGAAAATTTCCTCCATTACAAATTTATGCTAAGAACCTATAACTCTCCCCTCCACCTCACCAAACAGACCTACTTCACCACCCTAATCTCCTCACTGTCCAACACCCCAAAAACCTCTTTGAAACTTTTTACTCCCTCCTCAGTTTTAAAGGGCAGGCGCCTATCACAGACCTTTGTGCTGAAGATCTGGCCACCTACTTCACAGAGAAAATAGAAAACATCCGGCATAAAATCGTCTCTCAGCCACTAAGTGTCATTGATCCCCTTCCCCCTCCTGCATCTCCTCTGGCTCACTGTCTGCATTTGACCCAGTCACGGAAGAAGAAGTCTCCAGGCTCTTCTCATCCTACCACATGCTCTTCTGACCCCATTCTCTCACACCTACTCCATTGTCTCTCTCCGACTGTCACCAATCACCTAACAAAAATCTTTAAACTCTCTTTGTCTTCTGATATCTTCCTCTTCTCATTCAAACACTCTATCATTACTTTTCTTGTCATTTCCTGCACAACTAACTACAGAACAATCTACAATCCTCCCTTTATCTCTAAACTTCTGGAGTGTTAGGTCTTCTCTCGCCTCTCTCCTTGATCCATTACAATCTGATTTCTGCACCCTACATTCTACAGAAACTGCCCACACCAAAGTGACACATGACCTCCTGACAGCAAAATGCAATGGTGACTACTCTCTGCTCATTCTCCTTGACCTCTCTGCAGCTTTTGATACTGTAGACCGCCATCTCCTACTAACCATGCTCAAATCTATTGGGACACTGCTCTCTCCTGGTTTTCTTCATATCTCTCTGACTGCTCTTGCAGTGTATCATTTGCTGGCTCCACTTCTTCCCCTCTACCTCTTGCTGTTGGGGTTCTTCAGGTTTAAGTCCTAGGCCCTCTCATCTTTTTTCTCTACACAGCCCCAATTGGACAGACCATCAACATAATTTGTTTCCAGTACCGTCTCTATGCTTATGACATACAACTATACACTTCATCCCCCGACATCACTCATGCTGTATTACAGAACAATTGTGACTGCCTGTCCGCTGTCTCTAACATCATGTGTTCCCTCTATCTGAAACGGAATCCTTCAAAAACTGAACTTCTTGTGTTGTCTCCATATACTAAACTACCTAAACCTGATATCTCCCTCTCAGTGTGTGGCACCATCATGACGCCTAGGCAACACGCACATGAGCAACATTTAATACCTATCATTATGGTCTTATTGTACAGTACAAACCCACAACAGTCATGAGAAAGAGGGTATTGGTTCCCATGTTTGAAATGACTAGTGGTCTGTGGAATTGACAGGGTCTGTGGAATTGACTGTATTGGCTATCTGTATTAATACCATAGACAGCTAATGGAGTGCTAATGTTCTTGTGTGACCACCACTCAATTCAAACAGGGTAAATAGGACCCATTTTCTTGTGATTGATAGGATTCCCAGCAGTTAAACCCTTGGCAATCATACATTTATCACTTATCCTTTGGAGAGGTCATAAATGTTGTCATGGGCCAACCCCTTTAATTTTACTCTGTAGCTTCTATAATCCTTGGTGGCCATGGTGGGAGATGATGATCCCCAATAATCGATGAAGAGGAGGATGTTTTGTGTTCTGCGGCAGTTTTGTCATGAATACAGTATTGGGTCTATACAGTACTTATCAATTGGAAAAATATCAATGTTTTATAAATGAATATGATCTCTGATGGTCAATTGGAGGACTTTGTAGTTCAGCAAGGGGAATAATAATCCAGTGATGTACTTGGGGACTTTTAAAGTGTTTAGTGAGGAGCCATTATCGAATAGGTAAGTATGGTATTTCATTTAAGCTGGTTCAGCGAGGGAGAATGGTAAATGGATGGATAGGTAGATAGATAGATAGATAGATAGATAGATAGATAGATAGATAGATATTGTGTATACAATAGGCATAGCTGATATCTAGAGTAGATAGATGCAGAGAACATTTGCTTGTCATGGTATAATATAGGTGTGCTGCACTGCGTAATACATACCAAAGCCGTTAAACTACTGAGGTATTGTGTCCGCTCTGCTTCTAGACAGGCAGTAAGTTGTTTTATTTGTGCCTAAGGGCATTTGTGTAGCTAATAAAATAACGTAACGGGAAATAACACATGCTTTATGTGCTGTATACCCCTTGTCTGCATTTATAAGACCAGCTTATAAATATAAGCAGGAAATGACTAAACTGCTATTGCTTGGATAATGTTTAACTAGAAAAGATAAACACAAGGCCCACTGTGTCGTGGCCTCTAGGTCCTAACCCAATTTAGACTATAATATAACCACTAAAATCGGAGGGGGAGGATTAAAAACTAAGACTTGACTTTTAATGATCAATTAAAATGAATGCAAATAAAGAACACTACAGTACGAAACAAATAGTATACAGGGGTTATGCTTGTGATATATACGCCAAAGCTGATAGCAATGCACATGCAATATGTCTGAACGGTATCATTCACATGGAATATTGTACCTAAACCTCCTACATGTGAAATAAAACCGAACAGTCTTAGTGTCGGTCTAGAAGTAAACAGGAGATCAACTGGTCCCAGGCGTTGGATGATGGTAGATGATCCAAGCAGAGGAAAAAGAATGATGGGGTTCAGGTGTCTGTGTAATGGTGGCGTGGTTGAGAAGGGAGGAATCTATCCCTAAAATATTCCTAAGATGAAAGGGGAGAATCTGTTATGTCCTCCTACCTATCTACACAGAGCACCTGCCTCAAAAGGTTTGACCTCATCCAGAACCTGCCCCTATACTGGGACAATTCCCTAGTATAGTCCCTGAAAGCATGCTCCTGACGTGACATGTTTCTATCCACTCATTGTCACCGGACTCGTCAGGGGATAAAAGTCAGAGACTAACGAAACTGGCTGTAAGCCTAGTTCCACAATTAAAATAGAAAGGCAATTAGGGAAAGTTTGCCCGTTCCACAATGGTGAAGGAACGGCCTGCCCTGCCCCTAAAGATGCACCCACCAGTGGTAATGGATGTGCAAAGGTGCCAAAAGTAATGCCCCAGGTATTGGGGATGTTCACCAGCCTTGGTCTTGGTATACAGCAGGGATTCTCAACCTGCGGCCCTCCAGCTGTTGTAAAACTACAACTCCCACCATACCCTGTAGGCTGATAGCTGTAGGCTGTCCGGGATTGATGGGAGTTGTAGTTTTGCAACAGCTGGAGGGCCGCAGGTTGAGCATGCCTGGAATACAGCATTTTCCTCTTCCCTTTTTGTCACCTGTGAAAACCACATCCCTTTGCAGGTTCTTGGTACTCATTAAATTGGGGATGTGGTCACCTGCAATGAGACCCCATATCTGTGCTGCCTTTATGGTACCTACATCCTTGCTGAGAACCTCATGCATGTATTTCAATTTAAAGTCTAGTACATAGCATTAAATTGATTCAAAAATTTAATAACTGCATAAACACATTTATAAGAGAAATCCCGCAATAAGATGGAGTTGTTGGAATGAAACGTTCTATGTGTGACTGTAATGATGATAGATGTAAGTGATTACAATATTAGAGAGAGAGAGGAGAAGTTTATTGGGGAAAACTACATAATTGAAAGGAGGCTCTAGGACCCTGTTGGGCCACGTCTAGACTGGATATAAGATGAGATACAGCCTCTAGTCTGAATACAAGATGAGATACAGCCTCTAGTCTGGATACAAGAAAAGCTATGGTCTCTAGCCTGGATACAGGATGAGATACAGTTGGACATGGAGACATACAGGTTCTGTAAGGTATCCTGTGGCACATTTACCAACAGATGTTGTAGCGAAGCCTGTAGATTCTGGCATTCCACCTGGTCCTATAAATGCTTGATTAGTGATAAATCTGGTGACCGGACAGCCAAGCAAGTGTTGTAATCTGGTGGAGACATTCCTGGGAAAACCTTGCTGTGTGTGGGCTAAAAAATGCCAGTTGGAAGCCCTGCCATGACACTGACCTTTCTAATAGGTGTGAATTTATTAGCACCCTTAGTGTCGTATTGCATTTGTAGGGTCTTCAACCCCTCTATTTCATCACCAACATTTAATTCCATGCTTTGTCTTGTGATTTTGCAGAATGGAAGACAGAGTTTCATTGGACACCAGTTGGGGGGTGTTGCTGAAGTCCCGAACAGCAAAGATCAAAGAGTCAAGTCTGCGCGAGCCATTCAAATGACCTACTACCTCCAGAATTACGGCTATGCTACCCAAGACTACATTAACGAGCAATGGGAAACTGAATTGTGCACACTAATTCACCAGCTGCAGAAGGAACATCCTGAGATCCAGATGTTTTTACTGACGTCGGTCAGCTTGCTCAAAGACTTTCAGAAAACCATAGAGTTGTCTAGAAGTAAGATTGTGGTGAGTCTTATGTTGGTCCTCCTGGCTGCCACTCTCTCCAGCTCTATGAAGGACTGTCTACGCAGCAAGCCTTTCTTGGGTCTACTGGGAGTACTCACTATTTGTATCTCCAATGTCACAGCGGCAGGGATATTTTTCGTAACAGATGGAAGATATAACTCAACTCTACTGGGAATACCGTTCTTTGCCATGGGTAATGATTTATTATATATGGTTGATTGAAGGGGGCTTCCTAACCTTTAATTGGATAGAATAATAGAACGACATGTGATGTCATCACCCAGGTGGGAGTGGCCAGTTAATGTAAGTGTGCTAAGCTTTTGAAAGCAAAAAAACTGGAGCTATGTTCACACAAATAACATGGCTTCCCAAATGGAATCATAACTAGAGATGAGCGTATTTTTAAAAAATTTGATTCTGCCGATTCGACGAATTTTCTTAAAAAATTCGGTTCGATCCAAATTTATTTGCGGCGAATGGCATTCAAAAACGGCTATTTCCTGGCTGCAGAGAGCCTTTATAGTGGTGTAGAACACTGTGCCTTTGCAGTAACACGCATAGGGAGTCTGCTGTGGTAGTTAAATAATACTGTGATAAATGACATGCAGAAGACACGCGTCGCTCTTAGAATCACTGCACACTTCACTTATTTGGGCAGTCACGGGGCCAAAACTGACCAATTAACTAAAGTATGAACTCAGAAGATAGATAGAAGTGCACTTCTTTTACACCATCGTCTGCTGATGCCACATAGATGTCCACAGAACCTGTTATATTAAACGCTTATACAAATAGAGGCCCCTGACAGACTGGAGAGGGCGTCAGCAGTAAGTTTGTGTTGACATCACTGATTATTTTGCCCTTCCTCTGATCCGTCAGAACAATAACCCCCAAAAAAATGGATCCTGTCTGTTGAGCATCCGCCTTCACTCGGTCAGCATTTGGTAAGTAATCCATCAGTATTGTTAATGCCAAAAAAAAAACAGGAGTGGATCCAAAACAGAGATGACACGTGAATGGAATATTTGCAAGTCCTCTGTGTTTTGTACCCAATATTTGCAAGTCCTCTGTGTTTTGTCCAATTCTGATGGGACCATACAGGCCTTACAGCTGCTACACAGACAGGATCCGTTGTGTGTCTCATTTTTCCTTTCTTCTGACAGATCAGAAGAAGGGTCAAATAAATGATGATGTCAGCCAGGCCGAAAGGCAAAATAGTGGTCCAGTCAGGAAGTGGGGAGGGTCAGGAAATCAGGAAGTCAGGAGGCCACAGAGTGGCAAGGTGACATAGTGTAGAGGTGGAAGCATGAGGAGACCACAGAGTGGCAAGGTGGCATAGTGTGGAGATGGTAGCAGCATCAGGAGACCACAGAGTGGAAAGGTGACATACTTGTAGTGTGGAGGTGGCGGCAGCACGCGGAGGCTAAATAGGTGCAAGGTGACATAGTGTCTTTTTTTAGGGCCTGGCTATGCAGCTATATAGTGTAGTGGTTAAAGTTCTGGGCTATGATGCATATACATATATATATAGAAGTTTTTAGCCATAATATATTTACACATATTATATATTTAGAATATATAATATATTATAATATATGTAAATATATTATGGCTAAAACACCAGTAGTAGTTTCCCACATATTATGCATTCATATATATCAGAAGTATAATTTTATCTCTCTCTCTCTCTCTCTCTCTATATATATATATATACAGTGGGGGAAATAATTATTTGACCCCTCACTGATTTTGTAAGTTTGTCCAATGACAAAGAAATGAAAAGTCTCAGAACAGTATCATTTCAATGGTAGGTTTATTGTAACAGTGGCAGATAGCACATCAAAAGGAAAATCGAAAAAAAAAACTTTAAATAAAAGATAGCAACTGATTTGCATTTCATTGAGTGAAATAAGTATTTGAACCCCTACCAACCATTAAGAGTTCTGGCTCCCACAGAGTGGTTAGACACTTCTACTCAATTAGTCACCCTCATTAAGGACACCTGTCTTAACTAGTCACCTGTATAAAAGACACCTGTCCACAGAGCTCAAGCTCAGAGTTGCACAGAGACAGCCTCGAAACCTTAGGGATTTAGAGATGATCTGCAAAGAGGAGTGGACCAACATTCCTCCTAAAATGTGCGCAAACTTGGTCATCAATTACAAGAAACGTTTGACCTCTGTGCTTGCAAACAAGGGTTTTTCCACCAAGTATTAAGTCTTTTTTTGTTAGAGGGTTCAAATACTTATTTCACTCAATGAAATGCAAATCAGTTGCTATCTTTTATTTAAAGTTATTTTTTCGATTTTCCTTTTGATGTGCTATCTGCCACTGTTACAATAAACCTACCATTGAAATGATACTGTTCTGAGACTTTTCATTTCTTTGTCATTGGACAAACTTACAAAATCAGTGAGGGGTCAAATAATTATTTCCCCCACTGTATATATATATGTGAAAATATGGCAGCACTAACCAATATTGGGAGAGGGTGCTAGCTCCAAATGAGAGGCTTACCCAAATTGTATAGCTGAAAAGTAGAGCAGCACTCCGAGATTGCAGTAAAAAAAGGATGTATTTATTCACCCATAAGTGACGCTACGTTTCGGCTCCAACATGAAGCCTTTAAAGGTTTCATGTTGGAGCCGAAACGTAGCGTCATTTATGAGTGAATAAATACATCCTTTTTTACTGCAATTTTGGAGTGTTGCTCTACTTTTCATATATATATATATATATATATATATATATATATTATTTTTAGTAATTACACATTTATTTTGTGCCATACATTTTTTACAATTACTAAAAAAAATATAAAATATATAAATCTAATTTAACCTCTATTTCTTAAAAAGTTTGTGCAGGGATTTCCACTCACAGCTTCTGCATCATAGCCAAGAACTTTTAACACTACACTATATAGCTGCATAGCCAGTCACTAGTACAGTACAGTAGAAGTACAGTAAAGTAGAAGTCTCATTTGTCTTTTCTTTTTTTTAAGTTAGTGGCTATGCAGCTATTATAGCTGAGTGGTTAAGTGCCTTGCCTTTAATGCAGAAGGTCGTGAGTTTGAATCCTGTCAGAAACTTTTCTGAAATACAGGCTAAATTAGATTTAAATACACTAGGGTGTCCCCAAGCACTGACTCCATATATGGACATAGCTATATATGGAGTCAGAGCAGGGACTAAGCCGCGGATTCACACTGAGGGATTTCCTTACTGTACAGGGATCTTCTGCATAGAAATAGAGGTGATGTGCCGAGCATAGCAATCCTTGAGACGAACTAGTGTTCGGCCGAGCATGCTCGCTCAACACTATTGGGTAGAAATATTGGCTGATCCAAACCTGATTCATCTTGACAAAGGTCAGTCTCTCCACATATTGGGTGGACAGGCGAGTCCTTCTTGGGGTAACTAAGGTCCCCATCACACTAAACACCCGCAGGACTACTGGCCTGGCAGGACAGCTTTTCCAGGGCAAACTTGGCCAGTTGCGGCCACAAATCCATTTTGACTGCCCAGTAGTCCAGCGGATCTTCAATGACAGCTGGCAGGGTGCACTCCAAGTATGCCACCACCTGCTGGTTCAGGTTTTGCTCTATGTCTAGCTGCTGATGAGTAGTTTCTTCACTAGGCGGGTGAAGAAAGCTGCTCATCGCAACTCCAGACTCAGGCTGCTCCTGATGGAGCTGCTACTGCTCCTGCCACCCCATCACTCCCCAGCAGCCATGGCAGTGGAACGTGAGGGCAGAGGGCCCCCCCGGTCAGACCTGCAAGAGGATGGATGATGGTAGTCAACTGACTACATAGGATGTCTCTATAGTAGTTCAGTTTGTCCTCCCTCTCAGAGGGTGTAAAAAAGGCCCCATTTTGAGCCAGTAGCGGGGGTCCAAGGGCGTAACTACCATAGCAGCAGATCAGGCGACTGCTATGGGGCCCAGGGCAAGAGGGGGCCCAGTCTTAGTTGGGATCATCCCCTCTTCTACTAGAGGTGAAAACTTGGTCAGGACTCTACCCTCTAAAGGAACAACTTTTAGCAAATGAGGCAGTGGAAAAATAGCCCAAGGTTCATTGAAAAAGGTTTAGGCAGAAACCCTTTTGTCCTGTTTGGGGGGCCTGGTTTTATCCTTGCTATGGAGCCCTTTCTTCTCTACTGCGAGGGTCCAACAAGGCGGAGAGCCAGAAGTCATCCCTCTGCCAAATGGTGACAATTCGGTTGTCAATATGCAAGCAAGTGAGCATGCATCGGGCCATTTGTTTGAGGGACTCCCTGCCTCCATCTCCACTGCATACTGCCATGGTGTGTCTGGGTCCTCTGCCTCATCACCCTGTAGCTCCTCTGGCTGCTCTTGCTCCTCCTCTCCTGTCAAATATGTATAAAAACCACCCATTTCGCTACACATTGCTTGTGCTACAATGTCGTCCTCCTCCTCCAGTTCAGCCCCCATAGGCAGGGCCGGATTAACATAGGGGCTGATGGAGCTGCAGCTCCAGGCCCCTACCAGCCAAAAGGCCGTCGGGAGGGTTAAAAGTCCTCTGTTGTACACAGCGCAGCGTCACATAGCACACAGACAATGCAGAGACGCTCACCTCACGCTGGCAGCAGGGAGCCTGAGGGAGGGACTCAGGAGGAGCGTAATATGATCCTAGAGTGGAAGCTGCTTCTGCCAGCCCCTCCCCTCCCCGCCCACCAACCAATCAGAGCTGAGGCAAGGCAAGCACTAGCAGCTCTGAGTCGTCTGAGTAGTACAGGGAGTCTTCACAGGTCCTGTAAGGGAACTGCACAGTGTAAAGTGTAGTTCCCAGGTTAGAACAGTGCATCTGCCAGGACCTGTGATGACATCATCTTCAGCATCACAGGTCCTGCAGAATCTAGCAAAGGAACTGCACCAAAAATGGTGTAGTTCCTAGGTTTCAAAGGTATATCTGCCAGGACCTGTGATGACATCATCACAGGTCCTTCAACCCCTAACAGCAAGTATTAGAAGTTCACAATCAGCTCTGCATTGATCCATACAGACTGGAATGGAGTGGTAAGAGGAGGTCCTCCACTTTTCATCATTTACCCCCCCTCCATGCCCTGTTTTTACTCATTGCTCACTCATGTATAATACTTCAGACAGGTACAGTGACCACAACCTCAACCTCATGTACTTCACACACACAGTGACTATAATGCATAACTGACCACATATTTCTATAAACACTGCATCTACAGTATTATACCTTGTATGCCTCATATATATATATATATATATATATATATATATATATACAGTACAGACCAAAAGTTTGGACACACCTTCGCATTCAAAGAGTTTTCTTTATTTTCATGACTATGAAAATTGTAGATTCACACTGAAGGCATCAAAACTATGAATTAACACATGTGGAATTATATACATAACAAACAAGTGTGAAATAACTGAAAATATGTCATATTCTAGGTTCTTCAAAGTAGCCACCTTTTGCTTTGATTACTGCTTTGCACACTCTTGGCATTCTCTTGATGAGCTTCAAGAGGTAGTCCCCTGAAATGGTTTTCACTTCACAGGTGTGCCCTGTCAGGTTTAATAAGTGGGATTTCTTGCCTTATAAATGGGGTTGGGACCATCAGTTGCGTTGAGGAGAAGTCAGGTAGATACACAGCTGATAGTCCTACTGAATAGACTGTTAGAATTTGTATTATGGCAAGAAAAAAGCAGCTAAGTAAAGAAAAACGAGTGGCCATCATTACTTTAAGAAATTAAGGTCAGTCAGACAGCCCAAAAATTGGGAAAACTTTGAAAGTAAGGACTATTTGACCATGAAGGAGAGTGATGGGGTGTTTCGCCAAATGACCTGGCCTCCACAGTCACCGGACCTGAACCCAATCGAGATGGTTTGGGGTGAGCTGGACCACAGAGTGAAGGCAAAAGGGCCAACAAGTGCTAAGCATCTCTGGGAACTCCTTCGAGACTGTTGGAAGACCATTTCAGGGGACTACCTCTTGAAGCTCATCAAGAGAATGCCAAGAGTGTGCAAAGCAGTAATCAGAGCAAAAGGTGGCTACTTTGAAGAACCTAGAATATGACATATTTTCAGTTGTTTCACACTTGTTTGTTATGTATATAATTCCACATGTGTTAATTCATTAGTTTTGATGCCTTCATAGTCATGAAAATAAAGAAAACTCTTTGAATGAGAAGGTGTGTCCAAACTTTTGGTCTGTACTGTATATATATATACACACACACTGCATATATTAAACAGTATTATAGATGCAATATGTACAGATATATCATATATACAGCAGTGTACTGATATGTGAGGTACAAGGTATAATATATGCAGTGTGTATAGATATATTGTATATACAGCAGTGTACTGATATGTTAGGTACGAGGTATAATAGATGGTGTGTACAGGTATATTGTATATACAGTATTGGATTGATAACCCCCCACCCCATAACAGTGCCATTCACAGACCCCCCTAACAGTGCCATCCACAGACCCCCCCACCCCATAACAGTGCCATCCACAGACCCCCCCACCCCTTAACAGTGCCATCCACAGACCCCCCCCTTAACAGTGCCATCCACAGCCCCCCCACCCCATAACAGTGCCATCCACAGACCCCCCCTTAACAGTGCCATCCACAGACCCCCCCCCTTAACAGTGCCATCCACAGCCCCCCCACCCCATAACAGTGCCATCCACAGACCCCCCCCCCATAACAGTGCCATCCACAGACCCCCCCCCCCATAACACTGCCATCCACAGACCCCCCCATTGCCGCTCCAGTACAGTTATAAAATGTGTACAATTTATAATGATTCTATTCATGAGGCCCCCTCTGTAGTAGAACATTCAATATATCCATTCTACTCACAGGGCTGTTATCGTAATCCAGGCCGGCCGGGCAGACGAGCGGCAGCGTCACTGACTGACGTCACGTGCCTGCGCCGCCAGCTTCATTCATAAAGTAGGCCGCTCGTCTGCCCGGCCGGCCTGGATTACGATAACAGCCCTGTGAGTAGGATGGATATATTGAATGTTCTACTACAGAGGGGGCCTCATGAATAGAATCGTTATTAATTTTACACATTCTATAACTGTACTGGAGCTGGGGGCCGGAGCACAGTGAACGCACCGGCCCCCAGCTCCTCCTCCCAGTCCCTCCCCACTGATACATAGCAGCCTGCGATGTCAAAAGGTGGCGGAACGCTGTTCCGGTGCGTTCCGCCAGAAAAAAAGCCCTGACTATAATCAATCACTCTTCCTAATCCTGACTCACTCATTAGAGAGCTGAAGAGCCGACTGAGTCAGCAGCAGCAAGTGAATCGAATGGATAGCATCTGCGCATGCGCACCGGCACCTAGAGTCTTCGATTCACTTGCGAGTCAGCTCAGCAGTCAATGACTCAGCAAGTGAACCGAAGATCCGATTCATGAATCGGTTCATTTGAATGAGCTGATTCAAATGAACCGATTCATCTGAAAGATCCGAACTTCCTATCACTACTGAGGTCATATCCGGCGGGCCGCGGCATTACAGGAACAGCACCAGCTGCTCTGACGTCCTGCCGCCGGATATACGTCACAGGATATCCGGCGGCAGGACGTCAGAGCAGCTGGTGCGGTTCCTGTAATGCCGGCCCGCTGGATATGACCTCAGTGCGCCCGCGGTTATCCCTCCTGCACGCTGCGCTGTGTACAACCTACTCAGCAGTTTTGACCAGCACACGGCCCACAGCGCTCAGCCACACCAGCCCGTGAGACAGCAGGAGCTTCTGGAGCAGGGCAGGTATCAGATAAACTCATCCAGTTGGAAGGGAGGGCAATCATAGTGCTGTTATGATTTATGGACACAGCTCTCAGCATGCTTAGCCAGCCTTCTACCTGGCTGTTTCTGAGCCTGTGGACTGTGACTCTCAAGAAGCACAGCCAGATAGAAGGCAGGCTAAGCATGCTGAGAGCTGTGTCCATAAATCATAACAGCACTATGAAAATTAATGACTGGCTAAGCATGCTGAGAGCTGTGTCTAAATAACATAACACATTAAAGGGATTCTGTCACCAGGTTTGACCCCTGTCAGCTAAACATATGCTGATGTTCAGGGCGTCTTCACGATTCCTAATGTGGGCTTATAAATGTCATCTGTGGGCTTATTTAGCTAAAAAACAGCTATTACTAACCTGTCAGTCAAACAAATAAGGTGCCCAAGGGGATGTTAATGGGTGCAAGATGCCCGCCGCACCCACCGCCGTTCGTGCCCAGCGCCGCCTTTCCGGACTTCTGCACCGCCTCCTAATCCTCTGTGCTGCCTCTCGCTCTCCCTCCCTCCCCCCTCCTTCTGCTGTAAGATCTCGCGCTTGCGCACAGGGCTCTGCCTGATGCGCCTGTGCAGACTTCTCCATTTGGCTTCTTACAGCGAAGTGCGCATGCGCCGGCACTTCGCTCAACCCCTGTATGCGCGAGATATTACAGCAGGAGGAGGGGGGAGGGAGGGAGAGCGAGAGGCGGCACAGAGGATTAGGAGGCGGCGCAGAAGTCCGGAAAGGCGGCGCTGGGCACGAACGGCGGCGGGTGCGGCCGACACCTTGCATTCATTAACATCCCCTTGGGCACCTTATTTGTTTGACTGACAGGTTAGTAAAAGCAGTTTTTTAGCTAAATAAGCCCACAGATGACATTTAGGCCCACATTAGGAATCGTGAAGACGCCCTGAACATCAGCATATTTTTAGCTGACAGGGGTGAAACCTGGTGACAGAATCCCTTTAATATGTTATGTTATTTAGACACAGCTCTCAGCATGCTTAGCCAGCCTTCTATCTGACTGGCTAAGCATGCTGAGTGCTGTGTCCATAAATCATAACAGCTCTATGAAAATTACTGTTTCTAGCTGCTGTTGTCCACAGTCCACAGCGGCTAGAAAACAGTAATCTTCATAGTCATGTTAAATGATCACTATAGTGTCAGGAAAACAAAACAGTTTTCCTGACACTATAGTGCCCTGAGGGTGCCCCACCCTCAGGGCCCCCCTCCCGTGGTCCCCCTCCATGTTGCCAAGATAGACGCCAAATGAAGGGGTAGTTGCAGGAACAAAATACTTTAATGGTATCGATAAAATATATATGTAATTAAGCAAAATCCTCAGCACCAACCCATGATGCTCTTAATCCGGCCCTGCCCATAGGGCTCATGTGGCCGTGAGATCTAGGTGCCACGTCTCCAATTTCCTGACCAGCCAGATTTACCAGCATCTGTTCCAGAACATGGAGCAGTGGAATGATATCGTTCATCCAGTAGTCCTGGCGACTGACAAATAACGTGGCCTCCTCAAAGTGCCTGAGCAAATGGCAGCTGTCACGCATGAGCTGCCACTGGCTGACATCGAAGTTACACAGGGGAGTACTCCTGTCTGCTTGGATCATCAAGAAATCATTTATGGCCATTCTCTGTTCGTATAGTCTGTCCAACATATGGAGGGTGGATACTTTGCTTATCAGCCTATGTTGGGGGAAGCCTATGTTTGCGGTGTACAAGTGGCTGAAGTGCATGCAAAGTTTCCTGGCTATTTTTAGGATGTCTTGCAGATGGGTGGAATACTTCAGGAACCGCTTGACAACCAGATTGAACACGTGCGCCATGCAGGGCGCATGGCTCAGCCCTCCTTGACGGAGAGCCGACACCATGTTCTTCCCGTTGTCGATCACCATGGTTCCGATTTTGAGTTGTCATGGAGAAAGCCAGGATTCCATTTCTTGATGAAGGACATGGAGCAGTTCCTCCCCTGTGTGACTCAGTTCGCCAAGGCAAACGAGGTGCAGAACAGCATGACAACGCCATGCCCTGCCTATGTGGTATGCTGGAGGGCACTGTGAATTGTCCCTGAAGTGGAGGCTGAGGACACAGTGAAGGATGAGGAGGCAGAGGCAGACATTGTCGCAGGACGAACGGCGTGGGAACGTGGAGGCAGAAATGGTGTCACCTGGCAAGTTGCTGGTGTGGATGTGCAGAAACCACATTCACCCAGTGGGCTGTAAAGTACATATATTTGCCCCTGACTGTAGTTACAGCTCCACACGACAGCGTTGCCATGCACTTTGGCAGACACCGACAGGCTCAAGGACTGGCCCACCTTCTGTTCTACATGTGTGTGCAGGGCTGGTACTGCCGTTTTGACAAACAAATGACGGCTTGGGACTCTCCACCTCGGCTCAGCACAAGCCATGAGTTCTCTGAAAGGTGCAGAGTCCACCACTTGGAAAGGGATGGACTGCAGCACCAGCAACTTGCACAGGAGCATGTTCAGCTTCTGCACCGTTGGATGAGTGCATGCATACTGTTGTCTCTTGGCAACTGCTTCGGTGATCGATTGCTGACGGAATGACTTATGAGGAGTTGGAGGGCGATGAGCAGGAGCATCAGGACCAGCAGATGATGGGAAGGACAGACAGCGGTTGCTGCGGCAGGCTTGACCACCACATCGGAGCCACGTTTCTCCCAGGCACTTTATGGTGACGCTGCATATGTTAACGCAGGGCCGTGGTGCCAACATTGGCACCCCTGGGCACTCTTCACCTTCTGCCTACAGATTCTACATATGGTCATGTTCACCTCCTCCGGCTGCCCAACAAAAAACTGTCACACTGCTGAGTAGGTGCTTTTACCCCAACACTACGCACTGACTGACAGGTGAGGGCACAGGGGCCTGCTCCCGGGTCATGCCAACTAAGGGTTGTGTCTGAAAAACCCACTGACTCTTGGCTGGGGGTGTCTGATGTCACTTGCGACAAAGTCAAAGATCGAGTCAACCATTCAAGAACAGCTGGGTTGCTGGTCAAGATACGACTGCTAGCTGACACTGGGACACTGGGAGCTCAGGCCTCTCGAAGTGACCCCTGCTGCCACGGCCCCTTACTCTGCTGAGGACCTGTGCTTGCGCAGAAACATTTAGGCCTCTGCCACTCCTCTGTGCACAGCCTGGCACTTGTCTCTCTGATATACTGTTAGATCAAATAAAAATTAAAAACGAAATTAAAACACCCCAAAAAAGACTGTAATTTTCTCACTTCACCCACACAACGGCTATTAAGCCCTTTTATTCCCCACATTCACAGACAAAAGGGCTTTATAACATATAACTGCACCACTAAACGGCAAATATATTTTTCTTTTTCCATTAATGCACGCCACAAAAAGGCTTTAGAACATATAAACTGCTCTGCCAAATGGCAATATATTTTTCTTTTGCCACTAATGCAAGCCACATAGTGGCTTTAGAACATATAACTGCACCGCTGAACGGCAAATATAGTTTTCTTTTAACTTATACACGCACAAAAGGCTTTAGAACATATACTGCACTGCTGAACGGCAAATATATTTTTCTTTTGCCACTTATACACGCCACAAAGGCTTTAGAACATATTAACTGCACGATGAACGGCAAATATATTTTTCTTTTGCCACTAAGGCAAGACAAAAAGTGCTTTAGAACTATAACTGCACGCTGAATGGCAAAATATATATTTCTTTTGCCACTAAGGCAGACAAAAACGTGCTTTATAAACTATAACTGCACTGCCTGAACCAGCAATATATTTTTCTTTTGCCACTAATACATGCCACAAAAGGCTTTACATATAACTGCACCACTGAATGGCAAATATATTTTTATTTTGCCACTAATTACACGCCACAAAAGGCTTTAAGTAACATATTAGTGCACGCTAAACGGCAATATATATTTCTTTTGCCACTAATACACGCCACAAAAAGCTTTAGAACATAAAACTGCACTGCTGAAACGCAAATATATATTTCTTTTGCCACTAATGCACGACAAAAAGTGCTTTAGAACATATAACTGCACCGCTGAACAGCAAATATATTTTTCTTTTTCCACTTATACATGCACAAAAGGCTTTAAAATATAACTTGCACTTCTGAACGCCAAATATATTTTTCTTTTGCCATTAATACACGCCACAAAGGCTTTGAACATATAACTGCACTTATGAACGGCAAATATATTTTTCTTTTGCCATTAATACACGCCAAAAAATGCTTTAGAGCATATAACTGCACCACACAAGGGCAAATAAGACGTATAAAATATTTCCTTGTAATAAACCCCTATTAATGATTGCATCAAACACCACTTGCACTCCAATAACAAGAACTGTTTGCTGGAATTACAGAGCTGTATAATGGCAATTTGGTGTGACCAGTCAGTGCAGAAAGGTGTAATATGATTGTTCCTATTACCCAGGCTATAACCTCCCCTACTGAACCCTGTCACAGAAATGCTATGGAATGATTCCTCTCCATCCTTTCCTACACCTTGAATAATCTTTTCCTGCACTTGTAAATCATTTTTTTTTTTAGCACAATGAAGTTTTTTCTAGCACTGTCCCTAGCGCTGCTAACGTCTCTCCCTGCACTAAGTACACTGGAAAATGGCAGAATCCAAGATGGCTGAGGGTATTTATAGGGCTGTGACATCACAGGGTTGGCTGGCTGCTTATTGGCTACATGAATGGCATTATGGGTGATCCCGACTTCCCAGTGTTCCTTGCTCCATGTCCTCAAACGTGCAGCAGCCATTTTAGGAAAAAAATGTGATTCGTTACCACGAAGCGTGAGGAAATTTGGATTCGGTGCGAATCGAATAGTTCCTGAAATTCGGATCGAATTCCACTTCATCACTTCGATTCGCTCATCTCTAATCATAACACTGTGATGAATCTGTCATCCACCAGAACAGTCTTAATGGACTTTAATGAGGTCCAACATGTTTCTTTAAGGATTCATCATCTTGCCAGCAAAAAAATGTATCAGTTGCATTAGGGTTTTTCCTGATTTTGCACTCACTTACATATCAGGCTTTAATCCTTTCTTCACAGCTTTCATACTCTATATCAGGGATGTCAACCTTCGGCCCTCCAGCTGTTGCAACACTATGATCTCCCACCATGCCCTGCTGAAGGTGATAGCTGTAGGCAGTCTGGGTATGCTGGGAGTTGTAGTTTGGCAATCCCTGCTCTATATTAAGCAGGCTTTATTTCTGAGCTCATTGTAGCCCCCGGTGAGTAAAAATGTGGAATCGACAACCACATCTGAGTAAATTTTGGACTTAGAGAGGGTTGTCACTCTTCAAGGCCCATTTAGACATTGTCTGGGCAAACAAAATTGAATAACTTGAAAACAGTAGCAACAATATTATAATATGGGCCACAACAGACAGGATTGTCTCTCAGCAAGAAAACAACAGGCCACAGGTCTGACTTCTGAAATTCTTGAGGAACAGTTGACATCTTTGGAAGATGTTGAGGCTGGCCAAATAATTTCTCTGCAGTGGCACTGCAGTGGAAAAGCTGGTACTACAAGTTGACCATTGAAATAATCTTGGTGACCAGGTAATACATGGATAGACCGTAGGTGCTCTTTATTAGGGTTACCTTTCTATGGCCTCCATATGCCCTAATAGGGTGTATCAACCTGTTTGCTTTTAGTCACTCCCTTTTAATATTCGGATTTTACTAGTATTGTTCTTTTAGATATGACGGACTGACATTATGTTTGCTATGAACCTCATTAACATTCAGTGTACAAGTTCTCCCAAGTAGAGACGGCTTGAAAATATCCAGATATTTATGCATAATGCCTTTACAAGCACTAACAAGATGAAACAGTCTTCCTTAAAAAAGAAAGGTTGTTCAAGGGTATTCACAATTTAGATTTTTACAGCTCCAATGCATCTAAAATAAAAAAAAGAATCAACTTAGCAAATAGTATTGATTAAGAATATCCTACCGTTTTGTGTATACAGCTTCTATGTGCCTCCATGGTTATAGATTACAAGAACCTCTGTATTCTCTACAGTTCTGTGTTACTCTTGTCCCCTAAAATTCAGCAAAGCAGCCGAATCAAATTTTTTGAATAATTTGCTCATCTCTAGTTAAGAGGTGCACGCCTCATTGTGACGCCTCTCATGCCATTCATGTGCCAGGACTGAAATCATAGTAACATGGTACATAAGGCTGAAAAAAGACATCTGTCCATCAAGTTCGGCCTGTTATCCTGCAAGTTGATCCAGAGGAAGGCAAAAAAAAACCTGTGAGGTAGAAGCCAATTTTCCTCACTTAAGGGGGGAAAAAAATTCCTTCCCGACTCCAATCAGGCAATCAGAATAACTCCCTGGATCAACGACCCCTCTCTAGTAGCTATAGCCTGTAATATTATTACCCTCCAGAAATACATCCAGGCCCCTCTTGAACTCTTTTAGTGAACTCACCATCACCACCTCCTCAGGCAGAGAGTTCCACAGTCTCACTGCTCTTACGTAAAGAATCCTCTTGTATGTTTGTGTACAAACCTTCTATCCTCCAACGCAGAGGATGTCCCTCGTCACAGTCACAGTCCTGGGGATGAATAGATGATGGGATAGATCTCTGTACTGACCCCCTCATATATTTATACATATTCATTAGATCTCCCTCAGTCGTCTTTTTTCTAAAGTGAAAAACCCTAATTTTGATAATCTTTCAGGGTACTGTAGTTGCCCCATTCCAGTTATTACTTTAGTTGCCCTCCTCTGGACCCTCTCCAGCTCTGCTATGTCTGCCTTGTTTACAGGAGCCCAGAACTGTACACAGTACTCCATGTGTGGTCTGACTAGTGATTTGTAAAGTGGTAGGAATATGTTCTCATCACGGGCATCTATGCCCCTTTTGATGCAACCCATTATCTTATTGGCCTTCGCAGCAGCTGCCTGACACTGGTTTCTACAGCTCAGTTTGCTGTTCACTAAAATTCCTAGGTCCTTTTCCATGTCAGTGTTACCGAGTGTTTTACCATTTAGTATGTACTAGTGACTTGCATTATTCCTTCCCATGTGCATAACCTTACATTTGTCAGTGTTAACCTCATCTGCCACTTATCTGCCCAAGCCTCCAATCTATCCAGATCCATCTGTAGTAGTATACTGTCCTCTTCCGTGTCAATTACTTTACATTAGTGTCATCTGCAAAATTGATAATTTACTGTGCAAGCCTTCTACAAGATCAATACTAAATATACTGAGGAGAATAGGGCCCAATGCTGACCCCTGAGGTACCCCACTAGTGACAGTGACCCAATCTGAGTGTGTACCGTTAATAACCACCCTCTGTTTTCTATCACTGACCCAGTTACTTAACCACTTATAGACGTTTTCTCCCAGTCCGAGCATTCTCATTTTATATACTTACCTTTTATGTGGTACAGTGTCAAATGCTTTGGAAAAGTCCAGATATACAAATCTATTTGATCTGCCGCTGTCAAGTCTAGAACTTACCTCATCATAGAAACTGATTAAATTAGTTTGACATGGACCGATCCCTCATGAAGCCATGCTGATATGGCGTTATTTGCTTATTTTCATTGAGGTACTCCAAGATAGAAAACCTTCAAACAGTTTGCCCACGACAGATGTTACGACAGACTTACCAGGCCTATAGTTTCCAGGTCTGTTTTGGACCCTTTTTGAATATTGGCCCCCACATTTCCTATGCGCCAATCTGTGGACATTCCCTGTCTGTATAAGAGTCCTTAAATATCAGGAAGAAAGGTTTGACTATGACATTACTTAATTCTCTTAGGTTTCGGGGGTGTATGCCATCCTAGTCCTAGCGATTTGTCTATTTTAATCTTTTTAAGACGCCGCTGCACTTTTTTCTGGGTCAGATAGGGCACTTTTAACCTCTTCCGGACACATGACGTACCGGTACAGCATGTTGTCCGGTACTTAAGGACACATGATGTACCAGTACGTCATGTGTATTTCCGATCACCGCGATGGCATGGAAGGCAGCGCAATGCCTTCCTGAGGCATCGGCGCGGCTTCCTGTGACGAGCCTGTGAGATCCAGCCCCCCTGGATCTCACAGGCCGGAAGCTGTATGAGTAATACCACACAGTATTACTCATACAGGACAATGCATTCCAATACAGAAGTATTGGAATGAATTGTAAAGGGATTAGACCCCCAAAAGATGAAGTACCAAAGTGGGACAAAACTTAAAGTAAAAAAAGTTGAAAAAAAAACATTTTCCCCCAAAAAATAAAAAGTTTCAAGTAAAAATAAAAAAAAACATAATTTTCCCCAAATAAAGTAAAAAAAATTGGTAAAAAATAGGGGGGAGGGAGTTGACATATCAGGTATCGCCGCGTCCGTATCGACCGGCTCTATAACATATCACATGACCTAACCCCTCAGATGAACACCGTAAAAAATAAAAAATAAAAACTGTGCTAAATAAAACATTTTTTTGTCACCTTACATCACAAAAAGTACAACAGTAAGTGATCAAAAAGGGTATGCCCACCAAATAGTACCAATCTAACCATCACTCATCCGCAAAAAATAGCCCCTACCTAGACAAAAACTATGACACTAAAACATCATTTTTTTTTTTTTAAAAAGCTGTTATTGTGTAAAACACAAGTATACATATTAGGTATCGCCGTGTCGATCGACTGGCTCTATAAAAATATCTAACCCTCAGATGAACAACGTAAAAAAAAAAAAAAAAAAACGGTGTAAAAAAAGCCATTTTTTGTCATCTTACATAACAAAAAGTGTAATAGCAAGCGATCAAAAGTCATATGCACCCCAAAATAGTGCCTATCAAACCGTCATCTCATCCACATAAAACGAGACCCTACTTAAGATGATCGCCCAAAAACCGAAAAAAACTATGGCTCTCAGACTATGGAGACACTAAACATTATATATTTTTGTTTCAAAAATGATATTATTGTGTAAAACTTACATAAATAAAAAAGTATACATATTAGGTATCGCGCGTCCGTATAACCTGCTCTATAAAAATATCACATGACCTAACCCCTCAGATGAACACCGTAAAAAAAAAAACTGTGTAAAAAAAGCAATTTTTTGTCATCTTAAATCACAAAAAGTATAATAGCAAGCGATCAAAAGTCATACGCACCCACAAAATAGTGCAATCAAACCATGATCTCATCCCTCAGAATTGTACCATTACGAAGATAATCGCCCAAAAGCTGAAAAAACTATGGCTTTCAGACTATGGAGAGACTAAAACATGATTTTTTTTGTTTCAAAAATGAAATCATTGTGTAAAACTTTCATAAATAAATAAAAAAGTATACATATTAGGTATCGCCGTGTCTTATAGACCGGGTCTATAAAAAATATCACATGACCTAACCCCTCAGGCAGGGCCGTCTTTAATATTGATTGGACCCTGGGCAAGAATTTACTTGGGCCCCCTGGATCCCGCCTTCCCACACCTTAAAAAAAGCGAAAATCTTATACTCACCTGTGTCCTTTCACTGGCGCTCACTAGCTGCTGGTACGGCGAGGGATGGTGCAACGCAGACGCGCCACACCTTACCGCGTCCTGGCACAGGCGGGCGTGATGACATCACGCCTGCCTGCGCTGGGATTTCACTACAAAATAGACCTCAGGCCTGTAGCCTATGACAAGTCTTGTCGCCATCTGCAAATTTTAAGGCGCATTGGCGACCATTTTGGTCGCCATCTGGAGCGCTGTATTGCATCAGTGACATGAACACTCTCCACATATAATGTTATATTACATCAGTGACATCACCGCTCTCCACATATAAGTGATATTTTACATCAGTGACATCACCGCTGTCCACATATATGTGATGGGCGGATGACGTCACTGATGTAATATATTACTTACCGGTATATGTGGACAGCAGTGATGTCACTGATGTAATATATTACTTATGTGTGGAGAGTGGTGATGTCACTGATGTAATAGATCACTTATAAGTAATATATTACATCAGTGACATCACGCTCTCCACATATAAGAGGCATATTACATCAGTGAGTCATCCCTTGGCGCTGGGTGTGCGCGGCCAGGGCCGGCCTTAGGTGTTCAGGCGCCCTGTGTGAGCTAACCTTGTGGTCTAGTGTTACCCTGCAGTCCTATGTAAAACCACAGATAACATAGTGCTAAATAATGTAGTAGTGTACCTGCAGTCCTATGTAAAACCACAGATAACACTAGTGTAGATCATGTGGAAGTGTTACCTTCGTCCTTAGTGTGCCTCCCTGTGTCTATCGCACGGACTCCATGCTGGCGCTGCCTCCTCTTCCATCTTCTTCCTCTTGCCCCGCACAGAACGTTCTGAAGCAGCTGCGTCAAGACATAGGAACACTGTGGGCATGGTGATACACACAGGGAGAGACACACACAAAGGGACAGGGACACACACAGGGACGGACACACACACACACACAAAGGGACAGACACACACACAAAGGGACAGACACACACACAAAGGGACAGACACACACACACACACACACCCAAAGGGACAGACACACACACACACAAAGGACAGACACACACACACACACACACACACAAAGGGACAGACACACACACACACAAAGGGACAGACACACACACACACACACAAAGGGAAAGACACACACACACACACAGGGACAGACACACACACACACACCAGGACAGACACACACACACACACAAAGGGACAGACACACACACACACACACACAAAGGGACAGACACACACACACACACACACAAAGGGACAGACACACACACACACACACACACACAAAGGGACAGACACACACACACACACACACACACAAAGGGACAGACACACACACACACACAAAGGGACAGACACACACACACACACACACACACACACACAAAGGGACAGACACACACACACACACAGACACACACACACACAGGGACGGCCCCCCCCCCCCCCCCCCCCCCCCCCCGGGCTACCAAATACCTGTAAGTTCTGTCAGTTGCTTGGCTGGCTCAGGCTGTGTGTTGGGGCTGCTGGCTCGGACTCGCCTCCTTCCTCTCTCTCTGCCTGTGCGGCAGCTGCGTCACGCTCCAGCAGCCACTGGTCTGCTCTGTTAAAGAGACAGGAGGCCAGGCAGCCAGAGCGGAGCGCAGAGCGGCCGCAGCCCCCACGCCCCCTCCTCACTCAGTCTATTTCTGTAGACCGGACGTGACTTTGTGCTGTTAGATATGGCGGCGTGGGCGGCGGCGGCAACAAAATATAGGGGGCCCAAAGTAAAATCCAAGTAAAATGCTGCTTGGGCCCCCCAGGAGCAACTGGGCCCCCGGGCAGCCTGCCCCTTTTGCCCTGCGGTATAAGACGGCCCTGCCCTCAGGTGAACACCGTAAAAAAATAAAAACTGTGTAAAAAAAGCAATTTTTTCTCATCTTACATCACAAAAAGTGTAATAGCAAGCAATCAAAAAGTCATATGCACCCCAAAATAGTGCCAATCAAGCCGTCATCTCATCCCGCAAAAAATGAGACCCTACCTAAGATAATCGCCCAAAAACTGAAAAAACTATGGCTCTCAGACTATGGACACTAAACATTGTCACGGGGTTCCGAAGGTGCACTCGGTCCCCCATTGCCCGCAGAACTGTTGCTTAGCTTTTGGAATGAGGTTCTGTGTTTGACCTCATTCCCAGGGCGGCTTTACTAGCTGGGTGGCTCCCTGCTCCTAGTCTGCCTTGAGCGCCGAGCTGATCACTCGGTGCTCGACTGGTTGGTCTGTCGGTCATGTGACGCTGCCCACGTCACATGACCCTCACTTCCCACTATAAATACAGGCAGCCTGCTGGCTACAGGTTGCCTGTTAATTTCTAAGGTTCCTGGCTATTTGTTGGACTGCAGAATACTTACCTGATCCTGTTCCCTGACCATCCTTTTGCCTGCTCCCTCTGTACCGCGCATCCGTCCTGGTATTGTGACCTCGGCTCCCACCTGACTACTCTCTTAGGACTCCTCTTGTACTTCTCTGCTCTCCTGGTATTTTATGACCCCGGCTTCTCCTGACAATTCTCTGCTTGCTCCATTTGTACTTTGCAGCTTTCCTGGTATTGACTCGGTCCGTTCACGTCCTGTTGTTTGTCTGTCTGTCATCCCTGCACTTATTCCAAGTTAGGGATTGCCGTCCAGTTGTCCCCTGTCATTAGGACTCGCGAGGCAAGTAGGCAGGGCCAGGGGTAAGGGTGGAGCGCAGTGGTCACTTCCCTCCCCCCTGTGTGTGTCTGTACGCGACCGTTACAGATTAACAGGTTCAATAACTACTGTACTATGAATCCTCTGGTGACCCTGACTGACCATGTCTCTAATCTGACGCAGAGGGTGCAGGAGTTAGGGGAAAAACTCAGTTCTTTTGAGTTAGGGCAAGGTTCTTCCACTCCTCAGGCCTCCAGTCCGCATTTTGAGCCCCAGATTAAGCTCCCAGAACCCTTTTCTGGAGACCGGAGGAAGTTTCTCTCTTTTAAGGAGAGTTGCAAACTTTACTTCCGTTTGCGCCCCGTGTTCTCTGGCCCCGAGAGTCAACGCGTGGGCATTATCATTTCCCGATTACAGGGTGATCCCCAGGACTGGGCGTTCTCTTTACCTGCTGGCGCCAGTTGTTTATATTCTGTGGAGGGGTTCTTTCAGGCCCTGGGTACCCTCTATGATGAACCAGACAGGGCTCTAGTAGCCGAGACGGCTCTTAAGGCACTGGTTCAGGGCAATTTACCAGCGGAGGATTATTGCACCCAATTCAGAAGGTGGTGTGTCCCCTCAGGATGGAACGAACCAGCCCTGAAGAGTCAGTTCAGGTCAGGTCTGTCTGATAAATTAAAGGATCTTCTGGTCAGTTATCAACTTCCAGAGACCTTAGAGGAGATGATGACCCTTGTTGTCCGACTTGACCGACGGGTTAGAGAGAGACGACAGGAGCAACAGTTCTGCGGGCAATGGGGGACCGAGTGCACCTTCGGAACCCCGTGACAAAAATGTTTTTTTTTTGTTTCAAAAATGAAATCATTGTGTAAAACTTACATAAATAATTTTTTTTTTATACATATAGGTATTTTATTATTGTTTTTGTCTCCATGTACAGTACAGACCAAAAGTTTGGACACACCTTCTCATTCAAAGAGTTTTCTATATTTTCATGACTATGAAAATTGTAGATTCACACTGAAGGCATCAAAAACTATGAATTAACACATGTGGAATTATATACATAACAAACAAGTGTGAAACAACTGAAAATATGTCATATTCTAGGTTCTTCAAAGTAGGCACCTTTTGCTTTGATTACTGCTTTGCGCACTCTTGGCATTCTCTTGATGAGCTTCAAGAGGTAGTCCCCTGAAATGGTTTTCACTTCATAGGTGTGCCCTGTCAGGTTTAATAAGTGGGATTTCTTGCCTTATAAATGGGGTTGGGACCATCAGTGGCGTTGAGGAGAAGTCAGGTGGATACACAGCTGATAGTCCTACTGAATAGACTGTTAGAATTTGTATTATGGCAAGAAAAAAGCAGCTAAGTAAAGAAAAACAAGTGACCATCATTACTTTAAGAAATGAAGGTCAGTCAGTCAGCCGAAAAAATTGGGAAAACTTTGAAAGTAAGGGCTATTTGACCATGAAGGAGAGTGATGGGGTGCTGCGCCAGATGACCTGGCCTCCACAGTCACCGGACCTGAACCCAATCGAGATGGTTTGGGGTGAGCTGGACCGCAGAGTGAAGGCAAAAGGGCCAACAAGTGCTAAGCATCTCTGGGAACTCCTTCAAGACTGTTGAAAGACCATTTCAGGGGACTACCTCTTGAAAGCAGTAATCAAAGCAAAAGGTGGCTACTTTGAAGAACCTAGAATATGACATATTTTCAGTTGTTTCACACTTGTTTGTTATGTATATAATTCCACATGTGTTAATTCATAGTTTTGATGCCTTCATAGTCATGAAAATAAAGAAAACTCTTTGAATGAGAAGGTGTGTCCAAACTTTTGGTCTGTACTGTATTTCTACCCACAGTGATTCCACATGTTCATGTCCCTCACTTATATCTTCTTGGCCCATGGGCTTTAGACAGGACTTTACATAAAGGCAGACCCCACCCCCTCTCCGGTTTTGGCGATCCTTTCTAAACAGACTGTAACCCTGCATGTTAACCGCCCAGTCATAGCTATCATCCAGCCATGTCTCAGTTATTCCCACTATGTCATAGTTCTCCTCACACATCACTAATTCCAGTTCACCAGTTTTATTAGTCAGGCTTCTGGCATTAGTATACATACGATTAAGAGGTTTATGTGTATTTTTTACCCTACACCTTTCCTTCTGAACTGTTCTAGTCCCTCCTTCCATTCCTCCCCCAGTTCCATTATCTTGCCCCCGGTCTCTATCTTCCCATTCTATAAAGTAATTACCCTCCCCCAGTCCCTAGTTTAAACACTCCTCCAACCTTTCAGCCATCTTCTCCCCCAACACAGCTGCCCCTTCCCTACGATAGAGCCTGTAGCCGACAGAGAAGTCGGCCCAGTTCTCCAGGAACCCAAATTCCTCCTTCCTACACCAGTTCTTGAGCCACTTGTTAACCTCCCTAATCTCCTGCTGCCTTTCTTGTGTGGCTCGTGGTACAGGTAGTATTTCGGAAAACACTACCTTTGAGGTCCTTGCCCTAAGCTTTTGACCTAAATGCCTAAAATCATTTTTAAGGACGCTACACCTACCTCTAACTTTGTCATTGGTTCCGATATAGACCATGACTGCTGGATCTTCTCCAGCCCCAGCAAGGGAGCTGGCATAGAGTTCAAGTACAAGTTGCCTCAGTTTTCTGTACTAAATGTGTCGTCCCAGCTAGGCTCAAGCCCATACCACCCACTCACCACCCTGTGCCACCCTCTTTTCTGGAAAATGGTGAATGGGGTACAACATCCTCCACCCCACCCTCCAAAAAGCCACAATTTGCTATTTGGTATAGGAGCCTTGATAACAGTGGGCCAAAGGCATGTGCTGACAAGTAAGTCGGGCAACCACTGGGATGTGATTTTTTTAATCTTTTCCCTTTCCAGGAATTTCCATTGATAAGACATGTAAATTGGTGGGGATTTGACTCTTGGGACTCCATATAGTATCAGAACAAGGGCACTATGACACTTGATGGGGCCCCAGATCTCTTCCAAACTTTTGGCTGGGCATGCTCCTGCAGAGCAATAAAGAGCAAAAAAGTTGATAGAATTACAAAAAAAAAAATCAAAAAAAGAGTCACCACTCTGGTTTTCCATGCCAGTCTTTGTTTACTTGCATCGTTGACATCACATACATCCACATGAGTGCTGCAAACAATCACTGGCTCAGCGGTCACATGCTAGCATTACCAGTCAGGCTACTTTCACACTAGCATTTTTGCTGGATCCGGCAGGGTTCAGCAAAAACGCTTCCGTTGCTTATAATACAACCGTCTGCATCCGTTATGAACGGATCCGGTTGTATTATCTTTAACATACCCAAGACGGATCTCAATACCGGAAAATAGAAACGCTAGTGTGAAAGTAGTCTAAGGCCAATGATTGGCTACACAGTGAATATACATGACGCCACTGCTGCAAAAATGTAAACAGAAACCAGTGAGTATGTGAGGACCTCCAGGGCAACAGAACTGGAGCAGTGGGGGGCATAAAGGGAATCTATCACCAGGAAGTTCACTGATAAACCAGGCACAATGCCTTGTAGGACTAGCCCAACTGAATGTAATGGTACCTTTCACTTAGCGATCCATTGCTTCATTCTGGAAAAAAAAGTACTTTAAATGCATATGCAAATGAGCAGTTAGGTGCACTGAGGGCGGGACCGCACCACTCTGTGCACTATTGTTTCTCCTGCTTCCTCTGACTCCCCCTCCCATTTCCTGACTGATTGACTGGGCCAAGCAAGATGATTATACAAAGGAAACAGGAGGGGCAGGGGTACATGGAGTGGCATGGACCCACTCGCAGTGCACTTTATTCTTCATTTGCAGTGGCATACCTGCAATAGAAGCAGACCACACAACTGCTTTGGGGCCTGGGGAGGGGCACGGTACTGAACTTGTTCTTCTCTTCCCGGGTGAAAACACTGCATTTTCGTGCAGTCGCCATTAGGAAGAGCTCAATTCAAAGAGATTATTTCAGCTTCCATGGTAGTTGTATTTATTCCTCTTCATTGAGCTCCCCCTAGTGGTGGCTGCAGGCAGCCAGCTTTGTAATGGAAGAGAAGCAGGAGATTTATGTACTTTTGCCAGTTTCCTGGTGTAAATACATTGAGAAATATGGTGTCCAGAAACAGAATGGACCTCATATATTTGATGTACCTGTTCCCCTTTTTCTGAGAAAAAAGTCGGGAGAGGCCAAAGGCAACTTTTGGTTATTACAATTTGCATTTAATAAAATTTCTTCCACATTGCCTGGAAGTGATTGACGCATGCTTATTGGCTAACTAGGAGCAGGGGTCCCATACTAAGTTTGGCTATGGGGCCCTATGAGATCTGTGTACGCCCCTGTTCATTTGCATATGGACTAAAAGTACTTTTTCTCCAGAATGAAGCAATAGATCGCTAAGTGAAAGGTATCATTATATTCAGCTGAGCTAGCCTTACAAGGCATTGTGCCTGGTTTAAAAGGATTTTCTGGGAGTAGAATATTGATCACCTATCCTCAATCATCAGGTCATCAATATATGATTGCAGGGGTCTGACACTCTGCACCTCTGCTGATCAGCTGTTTGAAGAGGCTATGGCGCTTCTATAAGTGCTGTGATCTCCTCTTAGCTTACCAAGCACAGCTCCATCCATTGTATAATGGCTGTGCATGGTATTGCAGACCATGCCCATTCAATTAAATTTGACTCAGCTGCACTCAGGCCAAGTGACTGATGAACATCACGTCATTGGTCTAGGAAGAGGCCACAAAACTCTTCAAACAGCTGATTGGCAGAGTTTCCAGGTGTCAGACCCCCACCCGTCAGATATTGATGATCTATCCTGAGGATAGGTCATCAATATTTTACCCCCATAAGACCCCTTTTACAGTGAATTTCCTAGGGACAGATTAACAGTAAGTATTGTATTGGTATATATATATTATTTTTTTTGCAAGTTTCATGCTCTTTAGCAATTCTTTTAAAAATCCTGGACAAGCCCTTTAAAGAGACCGTGCAAGAATGGAGGAGTTTTTGCCCCCCCCCTACTTTGGCCGACCTGTCTTCCCGACACTGGCTCCCCGCTCCTCTTGGCCTGTGATGCTCTGTTGCACTCTCACGCTGAAAACATCCAGTTTGACGCCATCTGCAGCCAATCACTGGCCACGACGGTGACTGACTCCTATTTCGTCATGGCAAACAGTCAAAACCAGATGTTTTCACTGAGGGAGCGAAACGAAGCATTATTGCAGACCTGGAGGACAAGGATCCGAGAGCCAACTCCGCGAAGCTTCGCTTTACAAATTTTGTTAAAAACCACCCGGTTCTTGCAAACCCTGTTAAGGTTATTCCAGTAGTTACCAAACGTAATCATGAACGATAAGTTACATGTTTCAGGGATCCTACGAAGACATAACAATCATTTCTTCACACATATTTCAAGCAGCAGAATTATATTTCACCAACTGATTTATAATAAAGTATTTTCTTGCTGAGATAAAAAAAGAGTCTCCAGTAAGTGATACAGCGATTATGACAGAAGGCAGATTGGAGAATCAATAGAAAATTTGTGTTTTAGTGAGAGGGAGGACAGGGGGAATACTGAGCGGTTTTATATAATTTTCTACTTGGCTGAATCTCTTCGGAGTCCCTCTGGTAATATAATAAAGAGACAGAGAATAAAAAAGTACCATTCAGGGTAAATATAAGTTACATCCACAAAAGTATAAATTGCATATTAAACCTGCGGGAGATTTGTAGTTATAGGCAAAGTAAACACACAGAGGTGGTCAGACGACATGTGGAACGTTGGACAATAAGTCACTGGCAATGGTGTAAGGAACATAGCGGGGCACATGACAGCTATGGGGCCAACGGTGCAAAAGGGCCCAGCACTGTGTCAGAGCACAGACTGACAGCCATCACTAGTAGGAGCTCACTGTGCACAGATTTACATAGCTTCCACTGAGTTCAATACTAACTTTATACATTTATATTCATTATGCTCCCCCAAGTGGCAGCCGCTGACTTATTATATAACATAAAGTCAGAAGAATGAAGCGCCTCGATTCAAATGTATTATGAAATGTATCAACAAAATGTAGGTGTTGCACATTTAGAGGCCTTCTCAATGGGGAGATTTCCCTATATGTGGCTGCCTGAAAGCCTAGCGGCTTTGGCAAGTTATCACAGTGAGTGGATATCATTCTGATTGGCATCCTTAAAGAGGTTTCACCATTAACAACATTTATCACCTGTATGAAGGATAGGTAATAAATGTATAATCACTAGGGGTCTGACCACTGATCGCGAGAACCGTGATGCTCTAGTCCCCTATGTGAATGCAGCGGTGGTGCACATGCATTAGCACAGATTTAACATCTCTATGGGACTGCTGGTCCAGTGCTCTGGTATTTTGGCAGTCCCATAGAGTATGAATGGAGCAGCGCAACACATGCTCGATTCGCGGGTCCATCAGGACGAGGACATGGAACCCCCATTCTTGGGATCGGTGGGGATCCCAGTGGTCAGACCCCATGCAACGAGTTAGTGGATAGGATAGGGGATAACTTTAATACTTGGTACAACCTCTTTAAAATAACTTTCCCTTGTAAGGATCCTAACAAATTTCACCACTTTTTCAACCCCTTAAGACTCCAAAATTACAAGCAGTCAGACATCTCTAAAAGAGTAACATCCTTGGGGCCACCATTTGAAGACAAATTTCTGGAAGTCCACCCTCCCTCTATACAAAACATGTGCCTATTGATCTGTAATTGCATCATAATCTGTGTCTCTATTATTCTACATATAGGACCAATCATCACTTTAGATTACTGTCTGCTGATCCCGCAAATTTTGGCGTCATCAGTTGATTACCTGATGTGTATGTTCAGTACCCCAGAATCAGGGTCCTGCAAAGTGATAATTTGGTAGATTATTAAGATTGCTTTGTATCATGCTTTGTAATGTATGTATTCAAAAAACAGTCTATAGGGGACATTGTTTAGTTAATTATACCCTGTCTCAGCAGAGGGAACTAGCTTTCCCCTCTGAGGGATGAGGTTCCTAGTTAGTATTGCATCAGCCACTTCAATTTACATCTGCCTGCCATTCAGGGTAGATGCTGGTTCATTTTGGGCTTTGCTTGTGAGAGAAGCAGATACCTATGAGTTGACAAGGAAAGAGACTATTTCTCCAGGAGGAACATTATTCCTGTGAAGGAGAGAATCCCTGAGGGAAGGAGGAGCAGATATCTAAAGACTGTCTAGGATCTCAAGGTTGTGCATGCTAGCAAGATACTTGCTCACTATGGCTGTAGACTTTGCTGCTTGTGGAAGGATTAACAGTTAACAGCACCATTCATACCCATATAACGGACTGGCCAACTGTTTGTAGTATTTTCACCCTACCCTGGGACTGCAATATTGAGAGTTTTGCATTCCTGTTATCGACTTGGAAAGTTTGCAAAGTGTTAACAATGAGCTAAGGGACTACAGCTCCGATTATCATCATTCTTTCCATTTGCCTGTATGCAGCCATTGGGATGAGACTGCACTGTGACTTGCCTTGGAATGGTGCCTTCATATTGTTGAATGTGTTACAACTTTGGTAAAGAGAAACTTTAACACAGTCAGCTTGGTTACTGATTCCAGCACCATGTGCCAGCCACTGCACCTACATTTCCTGCCTTGCACCCGCACAACACTCATAATACCAAGGGGATTCCAACTAATATCAGGCAGGAACTGCAACACCAGAGTATGCTCTGCGGGAGGAAAGGATGTGACCTCCTGTCACTGTCCTGGCGAATTGGCAAATTTACCGGTTTGCCAATGGCTCAGGGGGCCACCCTAGCCTCCTCTCTGCCACTGGCTGGCTACATAATGAGCTTTCAGCGGTAATAAATGTTGTGAGAATCAGGTACTGATATACCCAGCCAGCGACCACACATGCCCTACTGAATTCAACTGTTATGTCTCGCATTTCACTTCCTAAGCCCCCTGCACCATATCTTAATCAGAGACAACTGGAGAAAAAGGATAAAAAAATGGCATCTATTGGTGGCCACCACAGATTTTGGTGCAGAGGGACAGCTTTTGGGGCAGCATATTGTGCTGTTCTGCAGTATATAGTTTTGCTGGGATGGTATATTGTGCTATGGTATTGTTGAACCCACCTACTTTTGTTGCCCCCCTACAACATGGGGCCACTTTTATTTTTTATTTTTTCCAGGGCCACTTTAAGTTCCCAGTCCACCCCTGGTCCTGGCCCTATGGAGCATCAGTATGAGAATTGTCACTATGAATAATTATTGCAGCCAGAGCCAATACCACTCCCATCCTCCTCTCCACTTCCCCGGGACTGGTGGAATATGGGGCTGTTCCAACTCTTTCCCAACTACAGATGTTAAGGGAAGTAAAGATTGAGCATCCTGAAATGTAACATGGCCAAAGTTGTTTGCGACTCAACCCATAAGAAATAGCCTCTCTTGATTGTCTCCAAATAGAATAATTTAGACAGCACTCCAGTATTAGATTAATGCTTTTTATTTGCCGGACATAGAGGTCATTTTTGGGACTGAGGCAACGTTTCGGGCAAAAAGCATGCCCTTCATCAGGCTAGTTGCGTGAGCGGATGCATAGAGGGCCGGCCCTCTATGCATCCGCTCACGCAACTAGCCTGATGAAGGGCATGCTTTTTGCCCGAAACGTTGCCTCAGTCCCAAAAAGGACCTCTATGTCCGGCAAATAAAAAGCATTAATCTAATACTGGAGTGCTGTCTAAATTATTCTATTACTTACCAGTTCCGAGAGGTGGAGCAAGGAACGCACTTAGACGCGCACCCTAAACCTATCAGCATTAGATAGAGTGCCGTGATCATCTCGTGATTTCTTGATTGTCTCCAAAGTCATCTCCAAATGGGGTTGTCTTCTGGTACAGATGTTAAGGGAAGTAAAGATTGAGCATCCTGAAATGTAACATGGCCAAAGTTGTTTGTGACTCAACCCATAAGAAATAGCCTCTCTTGATTGTCTCCAAAGTCATCTCCAAATGGGGTTGTCTTCTGCCGGACATTTTGGTCCTATTAGTGTGTCACAGCCTAGGTTTACCAGAGGATAGTCCGGTGGGCCAGTTGAACCCTAATTGCATCACACTATAGAGGACATTTTGCAGCTGGCTCATTGATGTCAGGTTCCTGTTTTAATTTCACATTGCCCTGTCTTTAGAAATATATTAGTTATCGGATTTCTTCTTAAGACAGCCAGCGTCTCCCAAAGATGTAAATCTTTCTTCATAAGCACTTCCTTGTAATTGGCTCAGGGTTGTGCTAGGCTCAAGGCTTGACTCCGGTATTGATAAGGCTTTCCAGTCGAATAATGGAGATATACATTATTTAACGCTCAGCGGGGAGCAGCACTCAGCTTCTACTTCACTAATTAAAATGGCTTTTCTTTTGGTGTTAACTTAAATTGCAGATCTGCCTTCAGGAAATGCTAAAAATAAACCAAAGTGGAAATGATACATAACCAACAAAATGGGTTTAGATTATATTTTCAAGGTTCATTAGTCTGGAGATTAGGAATTCTTTTCTGCAGTGTAAGCAATTAATGAATAATTATACTCTAATAAATTATATTATTTATCTATTTATGCAAATTTGGCAGATGAACTTTATGGTATAAATGAAGGTTAAATTCTTGATAGGATTAGTTACATCTCAAACGCTTTGAGTGTATGAAGATGTGAGTTCAGATACTCTCATTCATAGACAGGTTACTGAAACTTAGGGTGACTTACTATTCATAAAATATAACAGTTGAGTGTACAATATAACTTATAATAATGCAATAAATATATAATTAACATGCATAAAAATATTGATCACATTGTGAATACTGTACATTACATCAGTTACCTGAGTTATATCATGTATTATACTCCAGAGCTGCACTCAATATTCTGCTGGTGCAATCGCTGTATACATTACTTATCCTGTGCTGATCCTGAGTTACATCCTGTATTATTCTCCAGAGCTGCACTCACCATTCTGCTGGTGGAGTCACTGTATACATACATAGTAACATAGTAACATAGTTTATAAGGCTGAAAAAAGACATATGTCCATCCAGTTCAGCCTGTTATCCTGCAAGTTCATCCAGAGGAAGGCAAAAAAAAAAAAAAATGTGATGTAGAAGCCAATTTTCCGCACTTTAGGGGGAAAAATTGCCTCCAATCGGGCAATCAGAATAACTCCCTGGATCAACGACCCCTCTCTAATAACTATAACCTGTAATATTATTACCCTCCAGAAATACATCCAGGCCCCTCTTGAACATACATTACTTATCCTGTGCTAATCCTGAGTTACCTCTTTATTATATTATACTCCAGAGCTGCACTCACTATTCTGCTGGTGGAGTCACTGTGTACATAAATTATTATCCTGTACTGACCCTGAGTTACATCCTGTATTATACTCCAGAGCTGCACTGACTATTCTGCTGGTGGGGTCACTGTGTACATACATTACATTATTATCCTGTACTGATCCTGAGTTACATTCTGTATTTCTTTTATTAAAATTTTTAAAATATAACAAATAAATAAATAGATACAGAAATAACACCAAAACATAGCACAAAACCCAAACCAAAAATACAGGACATAATGCACCTCAGCATGGTACAGACAACACCGGTCCAGCCAAACACTCACTCTCCCATAGAATACCCCAATAGAACACCCACTATATACAGTATTTACAATATTTACAATTTCTATTTTAATATCAATGTACTAACCTTCCTGATCCGGTTGCCCCCTACCTACACACATATTTGTTTGTTTTTTTGGGGCCCTGCGCTGGTCCCGCATCCCATGCCCCCAGTACATAATAACAGATGTCCATGAACCAGGCCACCTCAAAAGGGCGGCCAATCCAACCGTTCACGAGTGGGAAACTCTCTCCTCCTGCATACAAGGTCTTAAGCCAATCAACAAACCCCCCCAGCAGTCCATATCTCAGAAGGACAGACCAGAGGTACTCGTGGTCAACAAGATCAAACTCTTTTGCCTAATCCAAGGACAACATGTACCCCTTCTGCTCCACGGCCTCCCAGACACTAAGCACTAGTGATGAGCGACATACAGTCAGGTCCATAAATATTGGGACATCAACACAATTGTACAATTTTTGGCTCTATACACCACCACAATGGATTTGAAATGAAACAAACAAGATGTGCTTTAACTGCAGACTGCCAGCTTTAATTTGAGGGTATTTACATCCAAATCAGGTAAACGGTGTAGGAATTACAGCAGTTTGCATATGTGCCTCCCACTTGTTAAGGAACCAAAAGTAATGGGACAGAATAATAATCATAAATCAAACTTTTACTTTTTAATACTTGGTTGCAAATCCTTTGCAGTCAATTACAGCCTGAAGTCTGGAACACATAGACATCACCAGACGCTGGGTTTCATCCCTGGTGATGCTCTGCCAGGCCTCTACTGCAACTGTCTTCAGTTCCTTCTTGTTCTTGGGGCATTTTCCCTTCAGTTTTGTCTTCAGCAAGTGAAATGCATGCTCAATTGGATTCAGGTTAGGTGATTGACTTGGCCATTGCATAACATTCCACTTCTTTCCCTTAAAAAACTCTTTGGTTGCTTTTGCAGTATGCTTTGGGTCATTGTCCATCTGCACTGTGAAGCGCCGTCCAATGAGTTCTGAAGCATTTGGCTGAATATGAGCAGATAATATTGCCCGAAACACTTCAGAATTCATCCTGCTGCTTTTGCCAGCAGTCACATCATCAATAAATACAATAGATCCTGTTCCATTGGCAGTCATACATGCCCACGCCATGACACTATCACCACCATGCTTCACGGATGAGGTGGTATGCTTAGGATCATGAGCAGTTCCTTTCCTTCTCCATACTCTTCACTTCCCATCACTCTGGTACAAGTTGATCTTGGTCTCATCTGTCCATATGATGTTGTTCCAGAACTGAGAAGGCTTTTTTAGATGTCGTTTGGCAAACTCTAATCTGGCCTTCCTGTTTTTGAGGCTCACCAATGGTTTACATCTTGTGGTGAACCTCTGTATTCACTCTGGTGAAGTCTTCTCTTGATTGTTGACTTTGACACACATACACCTACCTCCTGGAGAGTGTTCTTGACCAGGCCAACTGTTGTGAAGGGTGTTTTCTTCACCAGGGAAATAATTTTTTGGTTTTCCAAGGTCTTCCAGGTCTTTTGCTGTTGCTGAGCTCACCGGTGCGTTCCTTCTTTTTAAGAATGTTCCAAACAGTTGTTTTGGCCACGCCCAATGTTTTTGCTATCTTTCTGATGGGTTTGTTTTGTTTTTTCAGCCTAATGATGGCTTGCTTCACTAATAGTGACAGCTCTTTGGATCTCATCTTGAAAGTTGACAGCAACAGATTCCAAATGCAAATAGTACACTTGAAATTAACTCTGGACCTTTTATCTTCTCATTGTAATTGGGATAATGAGGGAATAACACACACCTGGCCATGGAACAGCAGAGAAGCCCATCGTCCCATTACTTTTGGTTCCCTAACAAGTGGGAGGCACATATGCAAACTGTTGTAATTCCTACACCGTTCACCTGATTTGGATGTAAATACCCTCAAATTAAAGCTGACAGTCTGCAGTTAAAGCACATCTTGTTCTTTTCATTTCAAATCCATTGTGGTGGTGTATAGAGCCAAAAATTTTAGAATTGTGTCGATGTCCCAATATTTATGGACCTGGCTGTAGGATATATTTGTTTTCGCAATAAATTAGCAAATTCTAGAATTCGTGATCTCCAGTGATTATTTTCGCAAATTGTTCAAATTGGCATTAATGATGCACAAATTTTTTGCGCAATACATGCAACTTCACATTTTATCAGGTCTGAGTAGATATGACTGATTGGTGCACTAAGTATTGTTGTGACATCACAGCACTATGTTTGTAGCATGTACAGTTGCAAGAAAAAGTATGTGAACCCTTTGGAATGATATGGATTTCTGCACAAATTGGTCATAAAATGTGATCTGATCTTCATCTAAGTCACAACAATAGACAATCATAGCCTGCTTAAACTAATAACACACAAAGAATTAAAGGTTACCATGTTTTTATTGAACACACCATGTAAACATTCACAGTGCAGGTGGAAAAAGTATGTGAACCCTTGGATTTAATAACTGGTTGAACCTCCTTTGGCAGCAATAACTTCAACCAAACGTTTCCTGTAGTTGCAGATCAGACATGCACAACGGTCAGGAGTAATTCTTGACCATTCCTCTTTACAGAACTGTTTCAGTTCAGCAATATTCTTGGGATGTCTGATGTGAATCGCTTTCTTGAGGTCATGCCACAGCATCTCAATGGGGTTGTGGTCAGGACTCTGACTGGGCCACTCCAGAAGGCGTATTTTCTTCTGTTTAAGCCATTTTGTTGTTGATTTACTTCAATGCTTTGGGTCGTTGTCCTGTTGCAACACCCATCTTCTGTTGAGCTTCAAAAGAATTTCCCCACCCTTTCTTTGAACAACTCTCACCACTCAGACTTACTGCTGCAGAGATCCAGCAATGGTACCTGACTCTGAGCGAAATCCTCAAAGGACTGTCTTATCTCTGCTTCTTCAAAGAGAGAAGATGAATTGATCCTCCAGTAGCCTCTTCCCATCCGGGGGGTCTCTGTAACATTCAGATAAAACAAAATCAAACAGTGGTCGGAGAACTCCACCTCCACAGCAGACACGGCTGAAGAGACGGCTTCCTCCTTTAAATAAAACCTATCTATTTTAGACCTACAGCTAGCCCTAGAAGCATGAATCCAGGAAGTGAACAGCAGAGCGGGCTGTAAGTGAGGACGAATTAGCAAGATGGTAAAACCCCTTTAAATCTCCCTTTTTTCCTATACTTTTTTTTACCTTGCTTTTTCTCTTGCCATCCCCCACTTTTCCCGTCCATACTTTTGTGACTGAATGGGTGACCTAAGTCACCGCACAAGTGACACCTAATCTCCGCACATGATGCAGCGAGGTGACCTATCTCCCCACACAGCGCGTGTGGGGCTGCCGCATCTGTGACAGAGCTTCGGCTGACCCTGGTAGAAAATCTGGATGCGATCCCTTTCAAGGAAGGTTGCAGATGGTATGTGGGTAACCGTGTTTCCTGAAAGCTTAAGTTTTACCATAAATGTCCAGGCCCCAGACCAGATGCCATATTCATCCCTGTTCTTCTTGGGAATCTCCACCACCTCCCTATATCGGCCAAGCCACGTCATGATGTCAATACACGAGAGTGACTCATTACAGGTTAAAACAGTCACCCTCTTGACATTGTCTCACCAGCTGGGCTGGTTCTTTGCCACCTCATATATAGACCAGAAGAGCTCAAGCCCCTCCGGCCGAACAAAGCTGACATCGAACTCAGGGGCCCCATAGGGATGTATCAAGGCGTAGATGTCAGTCGCCTTGAAGCCCATCTTTAGCAGGAGCTCAACTACTTCTGACCTTGAAGGACATGTATCACTGCCCCTCCACCTTATATGGACCACATTCCCACAGAGACCACCCTGCCCAGCTTTCCTCTCTGCAGGCTGACCTACCCTCTACATTGATTGTTCTCTCCCCTCTCTTTAGAGCCTCCAGAGGACGCCGCTGCAAAACACCGTCCCCAGAGCCAGAGGACAAGGATAGCCCCCTATTTCCTGTGCGCAGCTATGCTAATGTCGCAGCTGGGGGGCAACCGGACCAGGTCCCACATCCTCCCCACTTACCAAAGACCCTCCACCACCCACTTCCATATCCTCCATCACCAAACCAGCCTCACTTATAACGGATGCTGTGCCCACCCTTCCTTCCCTCCTACCACCACTTACTCCACCATCCAAACCCCCAGACCCATTTTTTTTAACAAAAACATCCCCCCACCTCCTCCCACATTCTCCCCTACACTCATTCCCTTCTTTTGGTGTAAACTTTGGTACCTCAGCATCACTGGGCCCTGGGGCCAGAGCTGCCTCCAAAGGACAGGCCACCAGCCCCTTGTGTAGGGGCCAGTCAGTATGCTTACCCTGTTTAGAAGCAGCCCCAACCCCACTTTTATCATTGCCCTCCGCTTCATCAGTACTATTCTTCACAACTTTTGGGCGCCGCTGATCAATTACTGGGCGCCGCTGATCTGTTCTTTCATGGTGCCACTCATCTGGACCAGCCAATACAAAACAAAGTTTTTAGTCCAAGTTCTAGTCCTTTATTGGTGGCGTAACCATCATAGCCCCAGCAGCTCCTTCATGCCTCTGCTGCCTCGACGGAACAGAGTCATCAGCGGTTGGAGCCACCGGAGATTTTGCAGCCAACTCCCTCCCTCCCATCAGGGAGCAAACGCCAGCGCCGGAGCCTTTTCTCTTATCCCCCACAGTAACCGTCCTGTCCGGCTTTTCAACCAGTGCCGCACCAGCTCCATCCCCGTTACTGCAAACAGAGACAGAGCTCACCACCATATTGGACACCTCACTCTCCCCTCTCTGCTACATCGTGTCCACTAGAGAACATGGGCTGGGCTGAGAAGAAGGGCTAATACAGTGAGCCGGCCCTGCAGCCGACCCGGGGGTCCCAGGGAGGGGGGTGTTTACAAATCTTACCTGCTCCTGGAGCTTGGTCTTCTTAGCTTTTTTCTTTTTTCCTCCCCAGGCGCCTCCTGTGGCAGCTCATCACCAAAGCACAAGTCCTGGAAACGCACTGGGGACTCCAGGAGCTGGATCACCTCCATGAGGGCCCCTCCCGAGCTACAGGTCTCACACTCATCCCCCGAGCCGCCAGAGCCGCAGCTGGGTGACATTGCTACTTGGCGTGCAGGGGGGCCACTGTACGGAACCTGCAGGCTGCCAGGTGAATCTTGCTGGTCCCCTTCATCATCCTGCTCGACTGCTTGGTCCTTCTCCACCTGGTTGTCAGGCTGCAGCCCCATCTGCCTTCTCTCCTTCTCCTCTGCTATCTTCTGAAAACGATCTTCGTTTAGGAGTTTCTCCTTAAACCGGCCACTTCTTCTTTCATCCAACTCGCCAATATCAGCTTGAAGCTGCTTTATTTGGTTCTGCAGCCCCTGCTTCTTCCTCTTGGGCAACTTCGGCACAAGCCCTCAAGCCACGCAGCTCCTCCCGGAGCCTCCTCAGGGTCTTACTTGCGTCTTCATATTCACGGAAGTGGCTCATGACCAGTCAGCCGTAGGTGGAAATGGACTCCCAGGCCCTCAGTACGCCCCAACCTTGTCCTTCAAGATCTGCTTCACCTCCTTGAACACTCGGCTTTTGCTGGGCCCCGGAAGGGCAACTCTCACCTGAGCTGGCATTCAGGTTGTCCTTAGTGGATCAAGCCTTGCGGCTCTTCCTACTGTCCACAGACTCAGGGGAGACAAAAGCCACATTATTTTTTTTTAAAATAGATCTTTATTATATTTAACATCTTACAAAAAGAGATTTACATGATAACTGTCATATTTTCATCAAACAATCTATTTTAGCATATGTTACTGCTGCAGCAGCATTATGCATAAAGCAATCTTTAGTTTCTTCACTTACCACTGTTTTGCTTGAGTTTTCCCCTTAGTTACGGCTGTTTTGAATCCTACATTATGAGGATCTTCTCAAGATGGCTCCTCTGACAGTTCTCTGAGGCCAAAACTGCATTCCCTCAGGTCACATACAAACTTGCTGTAGTCAGCAGCTTCCTGCCAGCCAATCAGATTGTATTACTGAGAGACACGCCTCCTCACTCTGAAGCCTAATGCAGGCATGCAGTGTGAAGGACCGCCCCTCTGTCTTCCTAGCCGGAGATAGATGAGTCATAGCAATGGTCTTTTAAGGGAGTAGTGGAAAGGGACAGGAGACATTAATGAAAGCTGTTACTATAAGGTAAGTACAGATCTTTTGACAATCATTGACAGACTAACTGAGGTATACATGCCTAGCTCTAATAAACTAGCAAATAAAAAAAAATATGACAGTTATCCTTTAACAATCTTTTAATTTCATAACATTGTGTATACAATTCCCCACCGCCTCCCTTTATCCGTTGTCTGCTCCCTCTTGGGAAAAATAAAAATATGAATTCCCCTGCCTCTTCTCTCTCCCCCCCACCCCATGGCCCCAACTCGCAGTTCTCATCGTCCCCAGAAAAAAAAATCACTATATTAGCCATTTCTGCCATGTTCTAACAAATCTATGTTTTTTCTTAATATTTGCCAAATGAAATTTCTCACTGGCAAGTGAGGCTCTGGTAAGCTTCTCCCATTCCCTGACTGTAGGAACAGCACTACCTCGCCAATGTCCAATAATACATTTCCTGGCTTGAAATAGGAGTTTGGATGCTATTTCTTGATGTTGGGGGGTATCCATTTTATCCATCACCCCCAATATACATGTTTCAAGTTGCCTGGGCACTTTGAACCGGTGGTATTGCTCTATTTTATCATTGACCTTCTCCCAGAACTCTTGAATCTTTATGTATGTCCAGAGTATATGGACGTCGTCCACCCCTAGCTCCCCACATTTTGAACAGCTAAAGTCTTTAGGTTTATAACACTTGATTAGAATCTTAGGGGAGTAGTAAAGACGATATAATATATTGAATTGGGTAATTCTATGGGAAAAGTCCTTTGAAACCCTATTTTTTTCCTGTATAGCCAATCCCCAAAACTCTTCTCACTGGGGGATTAAAACATCTTGCCACTTATGCATTAAGATATTAACTGCTCTTCTCTTAGTCTTTTGATGTAACAGACATTCATATACTTTAGAAACTAATTTCTCCCCTGCTGTTAGTTTGGAGATATTAACTAGCGGCTGCGGAAGGGAAATCGTTCGCAATGCATGTTTTAGTTGTAAATAAAAAAAACTCTGTTCTATATTTCCCAGTCCATACTCCTTTTTAAGATCTTCATATAGTATTATATCCCCCTCTCTCCATACCTGGCCCAGTTTGTAAATTCTGTGTTTCCACCAAATTTTCTGTTCGATTGACTTTAATTCTGTAAGGTGGGTATTATCCCACAATATGGTGTCAACATGGAATCCAGCCTGGGTCCACAGTGCTCTTGCTTCCTTTCAGGCCCTGTCCATCAGCTCGAATAGCGGTATCTTTCTGCCTTCCTGTTGTACCAAAATACCCGCTTCCATTATTTGAAAGATAGTACAGTTATCCAACCTATCATTTATCCCTGCAATCATGGTCTTATATCTTTGCGTATTGCTCCACGCTATCATATTTTTTATATGGCCGGAAATAAAATAAAGTTCCAAGTCTGGGACTGATAGTCGGCCCTCCCTCTCATGGATGCACAATATTGTGCTTTTATCCTTGTTTTTTTCCCTCGCCATATCAAATCCATTAAGAGGCTAGCTATTATTTTAAATGTTTTTGTTTGGGATTATTACCGGTGAGTTCCACAAGATATAGTTCAATGGGGGTAATAGACACATTTTAACCAAGGAGATACGACCTGCCATCGAGATATATAGTCTTTTCCATGCATCTATTTTCTTCCAAATTTCCTGTATTTTTGGGGCCACATTCAACTGAACGTAATCCTTGGGGTTTGGGGTTATTTGAATGCTCAGATATTTAACGGGTTCATTGATCTTCTTGATTTCCAATGCTTCTGGTATAAAATTGTTCAGAGGATCAATCGGGACACAGGCCGATTTAGACCAGTTTATATTAAGCCCAGCATATTTGCCATACTGGTCAAATACCTGGAAAATCTTTGTGAGGGATCTATGTGAGCCTACAAACAACATATTATCGTCTGCTTATAGAGCAATTTTTTCCTCGTGCTTATCAAACTTGAACCCCACAATTTCTTCATCTTGCCTGATCATATCGGCTAACGGCTCCATGGCTATAGCAAATAGAAGAGGGGACAGGGGGCACCCCTGTCTAACCCCCCTGCGAATATATATGTTGTCAGAGTATGCCCCATTTAATATCAATCTTCCTGAGATTTCAGTATATAACAATTTTACCCATGAGATAAAATTGTCACCGAATCCCATTTTCTTCAATGATGTAATCAAAAAGGGCCATTCTGTAGTGTCAAACGCCTTTGAGGCGTCTATGGTAACAGTCAGACGTTCGCCGCAGTTTGTGAGTTCAAGCTGGGTATTCCCGAAGTAACGCATAATATTATCAATTGTAGTTTTGCCTGACATAAATCCCGTCTGATCCTCATGAACAAGCCCCGAGAACACACTTCTAAGTCTAGCTGCCAGAATCCTAGCCAATATTTTATTATCAGTATTGATTAATGAGATGGGGCGAGATGAATCCCGAAGGGCTGGATTTTTCCCCGGTTTTAAAATCAGTGTAATTAAAGCTTCTCTAAGTGAGTCTGGCAGTTTCCCTGCCTTTCTCGAGTCCTCCCACATTGTCAATAATTTCATAATTAATATTTCTTTGTATTGAACATAAATGGAATGCCATCTATTCCTGGGGTCTTGTTGTTTGTAATTCTAGATAGTATTTTATCCACTTCCAAAGGATTTAAAGGGGCTTCCAGAGTTTCACATTGGATTATTGTTAACCTAGAGATAGTAATTTTCTCCAAGAACTGTTGAATATGCACGAAGTTCTTATTTATCTTACTACTATATATATCTTCAAAGTATTCTTTAAGCAGATCTATTTTGGCTGCTTGTTTATATCCTAGTTTATCCACTAAACAGTTGATATAATTATTATTTTTTTATCTGGGTCACTACCATGGCCGCTAACTTTTTACCCGGTATATGTGCGTAAATATAGTTATCCCTCACAGAATTTTCTTTTTGTTGTTCCGCCGATAAGGACCGCTCATCTTGCAATTTGGGGACTTTCTCTATCCAATCATTATAGTTTTTGTCTATGGGGTTTTCAATATACTTTTTTTCGTATTTTCCCGCCTCTTGTTCCAAATCCATTATTTTTTCCCTCATCCCTTTCTTATATATTACTGTGTATTTTATGAAAATCCCTCTAATATAAGCCTTTGCGACCTCCCATACTATATTGATTGCCGCTGAGCCTTCATTCATGTCAAAAAACTCTGTTATCTCTTTCAAAATCCTATAGTGTATACCCATTATATTTATCCATCCTATATTTTTGTACATCCCACGCTGTCCATATTTAACCCGTTCAATATCAAACGAACCTTTATTATTAGTGAAAACAAAATCAATCCGTGATAGGCTCCTATGAGTCTTTGAAAAACATGAGTATTTTTTTAATTTAGGGTGCATTACTCTCCAAATATCAATCCAACCCATTTCCTCTGTGATATTTTTTAGTTTAGACCCTGTGCAAAAAAATTGAGTATTACCTAATCTACATCTATCTATTTTCCCATCTATAACGTTGTTGAAATCCCCCAAGTGGTTTTTCCCCTACCTGAAGCACAAAATCGTGAATTTTTAATAGAACATCTATTTTAACCACCTCAGCTCCCCTACCTTAAACACCCTTAATGACCAGGCCACATTTTACACTTCTGCACTACACTACTTTCACCGTTTATTGCTCGGTCATGCAACTTACCACCCAAATGAATTTTACCTCCTTTTCTTCTCACTAATAGAGCTTTCATTTGGTGGTATTTCATTGCCTAGGTGGGCAAAATGGAGCCTTACAGGGGGTGATCAATGACAGGGGGGTGATCAATGACAGGGGGGTGATCAGGGAGTCTATATGGTGTGATCACCCCCCTGTCATTGATCACCCTCCTGTAAGGCTCCATTCAGACGTCCGTATGTTTTTTACGGATCCACGGATACATGGATCGGATCCGCAAAACACGTACAGACATCTGAATGGAGCCTTACAGGGGGGTGATCAATGACAGGGGGGTGATCACCCCATATAGACTCCCTGATCACCCCCCTGTCATTGATCACCCCCCTGTCATTGATCACCCCCCTGTAAGGCTCCATTCAGACGTACGTATGATTTTTACGGATCCACGGATACATGGATCGGATCCGCAAAACACGTACAGACATCTGAATGGAGCCTTACAGGGGGATGATCAATGACAGGGGGGTGATTACCCCATATAGACTCCCTGATCACCCCCCTGTCATTGATCACCCCCCTGTAAGGCTCCATTCAGACGTCTGTATGATTTTTACGGATCCACGGATACATGGATCGGATCCGCAAAACACGTACAGACATCTGAATGGAGCCTTACAGGGGGGTGATCAATGACGGCGGTATGATTTTTACGGATCCACGGATACATGGATCAGATCCGCAAAACACGTACGGACATCTGAATAGAGCCTTACAGGGGGGTGATAAATGACAGGGGGGTGATCACCCCATACAGACTCCCTGATCACCCCCCTGTCATTGATCACCCCCCTGTAAGGCTCCATTCAGATGTCCGTACGTGTTTTGCGGATCCGATCCATGTATCCGTGGATCCGTAAAAAAAAAACGGACGTCTGAATGGAGCCTTACAGGGGGTGATCAATGACAGGGGGGTGATCAGGGAGTCTATATGGGGTGATCACCCCCCTGTCATTGATCACCCCCCTGTCATTGATCACCCCCCTGTAAGGCTCTAGTCAGACGTCTGTATGTGTTTTGCGGATCCGATCCATGTATCCGTGGATCCGTAAAAAACATTCGGACGTATGAATGGAGCCTTACAGGTGGTGATCAATGACAGGGGGGTGATCAATGACAGGGGGGTGATCAGGGAGTCTATATGGGGTGATCACCCCCATCATTGATCACCCCCCTGTAAGGCTCCATTCAGATGTCCGTATGTGTTTTGCGGATCCGATCCATGTATCAGTGGATCCGTAAAAACATACGGACGTCTGAATGAAGCCTTACAAGGGGGTGATCAATGACAGGGGGGTGATCAATGACAGGGGGGTGATCAGGGAGTCTATGGGGTGATCAGGGGTTAATAAGGGGTTAATAAGTGACGGGGGGGTGTAGTGTAGTGGTGTTTGGTGCTACATATTACTGAGCTATCTGTGTCCTCTGGTGGTCGATCCAAACAAAAGGGACCACTAGAGGACCAGGTAGCAGGTATATTAGACGCTGTTATCAAAACAGCGTCTAATATACCTGTTAGGGGTTAAAAAAAATCGCATCTCCAGCCTGCCAGCGAACGATCGCCGCTGGCAGGCTGGAGATCCACTCGCTTACCTTCCGATCCTGTGAACGCGCGCGCCTGTGTGCGCGCGTTCACAGGAAATCTCGCGTCTCGCGAGAGGACGCGTATATGCGTCCAGGAGGAATAAATCGACCGCCTCCAGGACGCATCACTGCGTTCAGCGGTCCGGAGGTGGTTAAAAGGTGGCGGTATATAGACGTTTGCTATTATCCATGGTCTCCCTTCCAATAAACAATCGATCAAGACATAGCGACCCTCCCCATCTATAGCTGTTTTTACTATTTTAATGTCTATATCCCGAAGTAATAATATACTAACGCCTCTGGTGTATGATGAATAAACTGAGTGAAAGGAGTGCTGTATCCATGGTCTAAACACCCCATTTATCGTTTCACCTGTCAAGTGTGTTTCTTGTAAATAAACTATAGCAGGTAGGGATCTATGTATTGCATCGAAAAACTCAACTCTCTTTACGCCCCTGCTGAGGCCCCTGATATTCCATGAGATAATTCTCATAGAGGCCTATTTATATATCTACCCATTTTCAAAAGTATAGTTGGAAGACCCCCGGGGGGAAGGGTTGAGAGAAAGGCTGAGGGAAGAACAAGCAGCACAGCGAGATGCCCATCCTACCCACCCCCACTCCCTTCTGAATGAGCCAGGATAGCTTCATTCCTGGTTCTCTATCTTAGCATATCCCCCTCCCAGCCTACCCACAGCCCAAGTGCCCCTCAGCTCCTTATCTTGATCCATACTCCAGCCGCTTCCGCGGTATCAAAAACCCCATTTTTACTTTCCCATTCAATCCTCAATTTAGCCAGAAACATCATCGATTATTTCTCATTGAAACAAAGTGGAACTGGGCACTCTCAGGGTATCTGGACAATAAGGGATTTATAAACACATAAAATCAATAAATAGATAAATATATTAGTATCAATGAGCGCAACCTATGTTATACAATAACACCCTAATATAAAACAAACTAATCAGCAAAAATTGATAATATATAAAAAAAAAACTATATCGAAGTCTAGTAGGTATAATATCGATGAAATAAATGAAGTATGGGCTCCAATGACGAATAGTCCCAAGGATAAATAGTAGCAGCAAAATAACAATGTCCTGTGATAAGGCCAATGAGATATACTGGTATAATTCCACAAAAAAAGGTCCTGTATGACACAGTGGAAACAATATGTGCAAACAGAAGTAGCGGCGTCCCGCTTTATGCAATTACCAGCGGCGTCCCACTGGAATAATTTCACTGTGATCGTGATGAAAGTCCTGCCGCAAAAGATTGAAACGGTCTTACCGTATCACTTTTGTGTCCCGAAGTCTCTCAACTAGATGGTCCTGTACCTGTAGAGACCACTGCTCACGAGCGTTGTTCGTCCTCACTCTCCCACGCTGGCAGTTGTTTGACACGTGCAGCTAGACTCTCGCTTAGGTTGCCGGTCTTACGCTGTATTGTTCAAACTCCCATTCGCGGTTAAATCCGGCAGGCTATTCACATATATCGGGTGGTCACAAAACTTGGGGGTCCTGTCCTAGCTAGACGCGTTTCTGGGTATCAGGTCACCCCTTCCTCAGTAGCTGACAGACCCCTCATAGAATCCTTTCTTATATAGTAAGTAAAACCCGAAATGGATTTTGGGCAAATAGTCTATCCTTCCACTTATTTCTCAGGACTTCGCAATCTTAGATATAGCTCATAATGATTGTAAACCTTATTAAAAATAATCACCCCATAATATAATATCACATAGAAAGTTACACCTCATAAAAAATTATACCTCATAAAAAATATATAAAATAACATGAACGCAACTCTCTAAATAAAAATCCTCATATACCTCTATTTATCAGTGTCCATTAATTACATACCACTCAAAATCGCATCAGAACCCATGCGGTATTGCTGCGGTTCCGTTTCGAGTCTTCTTATATCTAATGCAGACAATTGTATTTTTGCACTATATCCATTAAATCTATTAAATTGTGGAATGGAGAAATAATCCTAAAACATTAATAAAAGGCAATATTAAAATCTTCCTTTTGTTAAGGCAGTGGGCTTCCACCTTATTCATTATCCCTTATTGGTTTGAAGATTTTTTTTTTATGAGAACATTATGTGAAGATTTTAATATTGCCTTTTATTAATGTTTTAGGATTATTTCTCCATTCCACAATTTAATAGATTTAATGGATATAGTGCAAAAATACAATTGTCTGCATTAGATATAAGAAGACTCGCAACGGAACCGCAGCAATACCGCATGGGTTCTGATGCGATTTTGAGTGGTATGGAATTAATGGACACTGATAAATAGAGGTATATGAGGATTTTTATTTAGAGAGTTGCGTTCATGTTATTTTATATATTTTTTATGAGGTATAATTTTTTATGAGGTGCAACTTTCTATGTGATATTATATTATGAGGTGATTATTTTAAATAAGGTTTACAATCATTATGAGCAATATCTAAGATTGCGAAGCCCTGAGAAATAAGTGGAAGGATAGACTATTTTCCCAAAATCCATTTCGGGTTTTGGGGTACAGTAGCTTACTTACTATATAAGAAAGGATTCTATGAGGGGTCTGTCAGCTACTGAGGAAGGGGTGACCTGATACCCCGAAACGCGTCTAGCTAGGACAGGACCCCCAAGTTTTATGACCACCCGATATATGTGAATAGCCTGCCGGATTTATGCAAAGACATCGTCCGCTGCGCGAATGGGAGTTTGAATAATACAGCGTAAGACCGGCAACCTAAGCGAGAGTCTAGCTGCATGTGTCAAACAACTGCCAGCGTGGGAGAATGAGGACGAACAACGCTCATGAGCAGTGGTCTCTACAGGTACAGGACCATCTAGTTGAGCGACTTCGGGACACAAAAGTGATACGGTAAGACCGTTTCAATCTTTTCCGGAAGGACTTTCATCACGATCACAGTGAAATTATTCCAGTGGGACGCCGCTGGTAATTGCATAAAGCGGGACGCCGCTACTTCTGTTTGCACATAGTGTTTCCACTGTGTCATACAGGACCTTTTTTTTTGTGGTATTATACCAGTATATCTCATTGGCCTTATCACAGGACATTGTTATTTTTGCTGATTAGTTTGTTTTATATTAGGGTGTTATTGTATAACATAGGTTGCGCTCATTGATACTAATATATATATCAATTTATTGATTTTATGTGTTAATAAATCCAGGGGCGTAACTATAGGGGAAGCAGGGGAAGCGGCTGCTTTGGGGCCCTGACCCAGAAGGGGCCCATCCAGGAGGAGGAGGACTACAAGATTTTGTCAGGGCCCCCTCAATAGTAATACACAATGAAATTATATACAGTGACAGTATAGACGGTGTAGAAAACGGATGGAACAGCTGCCGGCCCTGGTCTGAGAGAGTGATCTTTACTAGCCACAGGAATTACGGCAGCATGAAAGGAAGGGGTTGCGAAAAAATTACTGGGGGAGGAGGGCCCCATTAAAAAATTTGCTGTGGGGCCCAGTCATTTCTAGCTACGCCACTGAATAAATCCCTTATGGTCCAGATACCCTGAGAGTGCCCAGTTCCACTTTGTTTCACGTTTTCCATTTATAAGGGGACAGGGTGAGTCCTCTTTACTGAGTGCACCTCTGTTGGTCTTAGTTATTCCTGTGCGCCACATTCAACATTTTATTATGAATATTTCACATTATTTGAACGCAAGATTTTTTTCACATCAATAAATCGGCTTCTTTCCTTTACCGTTTCTTTTGCGTAGTCGGGAAATAACATTACTGTTGCACCCAAATATTCTAACTTCCTTTTCTTCCTTGACCTGCGCAATATCTCCTCCTTATCCCTAACCGATAGTAAATGGAAAATTATAGGTCTCGTTCCGGGTGGGGGCAACTTTGACGGGAGTCTATAGGCCCGTTCCGCAAAGTTTTTATAATCCGAGATGTCCTGGCCCAGTTGTTCCATCAGCCAAGTTTGTATAAAAGCGCAGGGGACTTGCCCCTCCACTCCCTCTGAGATTCCCATACATCTCAGATTAGCCCTTCTGGACCTGTTTTCTAGATCCAATAGTCTATTTTTTAGTTCCCTATTTTCTTTACTTCAAGGAGTTTTTTTCTTTAATCATTGTCTGCAAAAGGTCCTCAGAGTCAGATGTTCTTTTCTCTATTTCTATCAGCCTGTCTTTATATTTTTGTACATCCGCTCTGAGGAGCCCCACCGACTCCCTAATATTTCCAGTCTGGAGAGAGAGGTCCTGTATTGCCAAACTACTTATTTTTTTCCTTGAAATATATCTTGCAGGCTGGGAACCTGCTCCTTCTTTGTAGAGGCATTATCCTCCAACTCCTTTAACTGTTTACTACCTCTCTCTCCCCAGACTGGAAACTCACCTCGGATAATTTCAGGCCAGAGTTTTCCTCTAAAATAGACTCACCCTCTTGTTCCTGCAACACATCCTCTCTTTTTTTTTTTAAAGGGCTAATCTGTCAACGCATGGGAAAGTCCCAAGCATTTGAGAAATTGAGGTATTTAACTCCAATTGCCCCTTGCCCTTTTTCCCTACCCCCTGTCTAACCCCCTGCTGTCCACAAATCCCCGCTTCCCCCTCTCTCCACCCGCCTCTCCTTAACAAACTCTGTATTCCACCAAGTAAACCGTCAAAAAGGGAGAGTCAACCCACAAGCCCCACAACAACAGTGCATTAACCAAACATTTATATAGATAAACAGCTGGTTCCACTAATTCATACGTCCGTACATCCGCTGTTAGACCAGCTCTGCCTTAATACGCTATAATGCGGTTAGTTTAATTAGAAAGCTTTCGTGATTATAGGACTAGCAGTCTCAGGCAATTAATGGCATAGGAGTCAGTGGCGGTCGCTTGATTAGTTAAGTTAGTTGAGTTAGTTCATGCTGTCAATTTTCAAGCCAATTCCTATTAAGCACTGTAGGACCAATAACGGGTCTCCCATTCTATTGCCGCCTCGCATTCCACTTAATTATCTCAGTCTTGTCCAGTTGTTTGGAGACTAGCGGGTCTTTCTTTATATGTGACCAATATCTTCCAATTTTCAGAACCAACTCTGCCACCTAAATCCCACATATAAACTTTTAGGACCAGTACTCGTGGCCCCCTCCAACACCCCTCAGCCTACACCCTCTCACCAGTATTGTCTCAGCTTATTAAATAGCAGGATTCGAGTTGAAAAAAAAAGAGGCATCAATACATCTCACCTCATCGCCACAGAGGGGTGAAGGCACTCACACACCGCTGAGTCAATTCAATTTTCCTCCTGTCGCTTCTCAGCCTGGCAGTCGGCTCCGCTTCAGCTCCCGATCTCCCAGGGCCAGGGGAGCCCGCTGTGTCCTGCTGTGCAATCAAAATATGGACCTGTAGCTCCTGATAGCAATGGACATGTTGTGTTAGACAAATATTCACATGGTGCAGTACTGCGTGGTGGCCTTTGTTTTTGTGGTGCTGTGCTGGTGGGACCAAGTGTCAGGGGTGACTCCTGGGTCCCACCACCTACTAGGGCAGTGCCGCTTTGTCACCGCATTGTCGCTGGGCCTTTTTGTCAGAGTAGGTCCCACTGAAAGAGGCGACCTTGGCGTGGTGAGTGGGCTTATGCCTTTTGATCAAAATGTACACTAATGCCTCTTGTACAGCATGCAGTATGGGGAGCTGTACACTTTAATATAGCGATGAGAAGCGAGTTAGATCAAAGCATAGCATTGTGGATGTGCGATCCAGTTCGGTTCTTCTCCCCCAGATCACTCAAAATAACAGGCAGCCAGATGATGGTACGAGCGGCAGGTCAATAGCAAGCAGCGGTGTGGTGGCGTGTCAGAGCGGCAGGCGTAAGGGGGGTAGAGCAGCGGCTGGAGCAGCTTCACTTCGGGCACCACTTCACATCAGGCCAGGAGCTCAACGTGCGCCCGCCCACATGCTCACGTGCCACATTGCTGTGACTCCTGCCAGATCTTCTGACCCCTGAGTCCTCCATACAGGCCAAACGCTGGCTCCTCCTGTCCCCTGATGGCTTGCCGCTGGGAATAAGAGCCTGGGGCTTGCTTCCCTCGCTTATGCGAGAGAACCCACTCTCTCCCTGGGGAGAAGAGAGCCGGCCGCAGGTGGATAGATTTTTCCCCCAAGCGATTCAGTAGCACCAGAACACGCAACCACAGGCGACCACACCCACAGGTAATTGTAGCTCAGGAACAGCTGGTCCAGAGCTGCACTCACTATTCTGTTGGTGTAGTCACTGTCTACATACATTGCATTACATATCCTGCACTAATCCGGAGTTACATCCTATATTATACTCCAAAGCTGCACTCACTATTCTGCTGGTGCAGTCACTGTGTACATACATTACATTACTTATCCTGTACTAATCCTGTTACATCATGTATTATACTCCAGAGCTGTACTCAGTATTCTGCAGGTAGAGTCACTGTGTACATATTTTATGTTACTTATCCTGTACTGATCCGGAGTTACATCCTGTATTATACTCCAGAGTTGCACTAACTATTCTGCTGGTGCAGTCACTGTGTACATATATTATTATCCTGTACGGATCCTAAGTTACATTCTGTATTATACTCCAGAGCTGCACTCACTATTCTGCTGGTGGAGTCACTGTGTACATATTTTATGTTACTTATCCTGTACTGATCAAGAGTTACATCCTGTATAATACTCCAGAGCTGCACTCACTATACTGCTGGTGGAGTCATTGTGTGCATACATTACTTATCCTGTACTAATCCTGAGTTACATCCTGTATTATACTTCAGAGCTGCGCTCACTATTCTGCTGGTGGAGTCACTGTGTACATACATTACTTATCCTGTACTGATCCTGAGTAGTGTTGAGCGCGAATATTCAAATTGCGAATATTGCCACTTCGAGAATTCGCAAATATTTAGAATATTGTGCTATATATTCGTATTCGCGAATAGTGTTTAATATTCTAATCGCGAATTTATCACGAATATATTACATTGCTAATTTTCTCAATCAAGTAAACAATGACGAGATCACGAATTCTCGAACTTGCGAATTTACGGCTAATATTCGGCCAAAAATCTGTGAAATATTGCGAATTTGAATATTGCCTAAGCCGCTCATCACTAATCCTGAGTTACATCCTGTATTATACCTCAGACCTGCACTCACTATTTTGCTGGTAGAGTCACTGTGTAAATACATTACATTATTATCCGTACTGATCCTGTTACATCATTTATTATACTCCAGAGCTGTACTCACTATTCTGCTGGTAAAGTCACTGTATGCATACATTACATTAGTTATCTTATACTGATCCTGAGTTACAGTATGTATTATACTCCAGAGCTGCACTCACTATTCTGCTGGTGGGGTCACTGTGTACATACATTACATTATTATCCTGTACTGATCCTGTTACATCATGTATTATACTCCAGAGCTGCAATCAGTGGTCAGTGTTTGGAAAAATAGAGAGTCAGTGATTGGAAAAGTAGAAAGTCTGTGGTTGGAAAATCATAGGGAAAGTGGTTGGAAAAATAGAGGGTCAGTGGCTTAAAATATTAGAAACAACTTTCCTTAGAAGGGCCTGAACATAAAGTAGCTTGGCGATGATCATTTCCCTAGAAATCATAAAATCTTAATTGCCCAGTTTCACATGTTGTTGACTCCAGCTGCCAAAATTGAAAAGTTTTGGTTTGGTAGATTATGGTGGATTTGACAAAACAAGTTCAGTTGCCCATACCCATTGTTAGTACCTTGGCCCACCAGAGAAAACCATTCTGACGTCCTACCCTCCATATGTCTACATATGTCCACTTGTGATTGCATCATAATCCTTATAGCCTGGGTCCAACAGAGGATCCATTGGTGCTCCAACTCTAGGATGGTGCTTTAATTTTCTAAAAACAATGCAAAGTATTCATGATCTGACAATGGAATAGAAATATCAGGCTTTGTAGATCTATAAGTACCCCACTCTCTAGAGAAATTTTCCAAGAGAGTCACTTGAGACAGATTAATTTCCAAGGCCAAAAATAAATGCTAATGTAATAATGAAATAATTAGGTTAATATTTCAGGCTTGTATGCGGGAGGAATTACTATCAATAGCATTCCAGAGGAATCTACAGCAGAACATATTTAATTAAGTGAGAAGCTTAATAACCGACTCCGATAAATTATTCATTTCACACAGGAAGCATCTGAGTAATGTAAAGATGTAATCAGTTTCATCCACGTGTTTTATTTTCTGCAGTCTCCCCCTGGGAGCATTTGTAGTTTGACGTAGACGAAAACTGGATGCATGTAGGCATGGTGGAGCCCATTTACTGTCTATTTACTAACAAAACAATGGATTGCTCTTCAAATTCCACTATCTCCTAGACTTGAGGTTCTTAACTAGAGATGAGCGAATCGAATCCCACGATTTCAGGATAAATTCGATTCGCCTTGAAGCCGAATTTTGATCGATTTAACCTGAAATAGTATAAAAAAACATAAAAATTCAAATTTACCTCCTCCATTTGCTCGCGACGGGCCGCCAGCCTCCATCATGCTTGAAGATCTCGACCAAAATCCTGTGCGGCGCGAGATGACATCATCACGCCGGCCATCATACATCAGCTGGCGTGATTATGTAATCTCGCGCCGCACAGGATTTCGGCCGAGATCTTCAAGCAAGATGGCGGCGGCCGGCCCGTCGCGAGCAAATTGAGGCGGTAAGTTTGATTTACATTTTTTTTGTGATCATGTATGGACGCGGCATCTGAAGGGTACAATGACGGTGGCGGCGCTGTCGCAGCTCCCTGTCATTGCACTCGCTACTTATAAAAAAAATGCGCTTTGTGACGAAGTATTTTGTCACAAACCGAATTGTTTGGGTGAAATTCAGCGAATCAGCCGAATCGAATTTTCAAGAAATTTGCTCATCTCTATTCTTAACCTGAGGCACATACATTTGAGGGGTACATAACCAGTGTTCCCTCCAAGCTGCGCAGTTTCACGGCCGCACAGCATCCTTGATGCCCCCACTCAAGGCCTCTGCAGGTCTGCTAACCACCGCAGCCACGGACTTTACGTAACAGTGTGTGCCTGTTTCGAATTCTAGGGATGTCCATTGTGGCAATGCAGCAATTTTCACTATGTGCACTGCCGTGGTGGGTGGCCCTAGAACTCGGAATAGGCACCCGCCATAGTGCCTGCAAAGCTCTTAACATTAACTAGTGTCAGGATGTGACTGTGCAGAACTCAAGGCTGGCCCTACTTCCTTCCTCTTCCCGCACTGCTGATACCGGAAGAGGAGGACACAAGTGCAGCGGAAGAGAAAAGAGGAGGCAGTGTCGTCTTCTTAGACCTAAAGCCTAGGCCTCAGCCCCCCTCCAACTCCAGTTCCTGCCCTCCAGGAATATCCATCACAAAATCAGTAAAAGTGGAGTCCTAGATCCCAAGGGCCAAGCCAAGTGATTGTAAGTTTTTTGTGGTTCAGAGTATGTTTATGTTATATGCCGCACAATATACAATGTACCCCTACACTGTGTAGGAGTTATACTGTATATTGTACAGCATGGCGCGGGGGTTATAGTTAATGACGAGTGAAGTTTTAAAAAATTTGATTCGGCTACTTCGACAAGAAATTTGGACTTGTTACAAAGTACTTTGTCACGAATCTCATTCCATTGTATCTAGCAGGGGCAATGACCGAGAACAGCGATCTCTCCGCCCCCGTCCTTGAACCCCTCAGATGCCGCAGATCGCAGCGTCTGAGAGTCACATTGAGGCCTTTCAGGGGCTGACTTGATGATGTCACCACGTCATCATGCCGGTTGGGTGCAGTGATATCAATGAAATAAATTTTCTTAAATCAAGATGGCTGCGGCGGCCTCTCCTCCATCAAATGGTTAAGGTGAGTATGTTTTATTTTTATTTTTTTACCATCATCTTAATAGATTCGTTACCACAAAGCGCCAAGTAATTCAGATTCGTGGTGAATCGAATTTTTCCTGAAATTCGGATCGAATTCCGCTAACTTCGATTCGCTCAACACTAGTTATAGCGTCCGGCATTGTGTAGCCTCCATAGATTTGTACATTATAATCCCTGCACCACACTGTACAGTATACAGTATAATCTATACACCATGCTGTACAATATACATTATAATCCCTGCACCACACTGTACAGAATACAGTATAATCCATACACCATGCTGTACAATATACATTATAATCCATACACCATGCTGTACAATATACATTATAATCCATACACCATGCTGTACAATATACATTATAATCCCTGCACTATGCCTTACAGTATACATTATAATCCCTGCACCATGCTGTACAATATACATTATAATCCCTGCACCACACTGTACAGTATACAGTATAATCCATACATCATGCTGTACAATATACATTATAATCCATACACCATGCTGTACAATATACATTATAATCCCTGCACTATGCCTTACAGTATACATTATAATCCCTGCACCATGCTGTACAATATACATTATAATCCCTGCACCACACTGTACAGTATACAGTATAATCCATACACCATGCTGTACAATATACATTGTTGTTCATACACCATGCTGTACAGTATACAGTATAGTTCATACACCAAGCTGTACAATATACATTATAGTTCATACACCAAGCTGTACAATATACATTATAGTTCATACACCAAGCTGTACAATATACAGTATAGTTCATACACTTTGCTGTACAATATACAGTGTAGTTCATATACCATTCTGTACAGTATACAGTATAATCCATACACCATGCTGTACAGTATACAGTGCAGTTCATACACTTTGCTGTACAATATACAGTGTAGTTCATATACCATTCTGTACAGTATAATCCATACACCATGCTGTACAGTATACAGTGTAGTTCATACACTTTGCTGTACAATATACAGTGTAGTTCATATACCATTCTGTACAACATACAGTATAATCCATACACCATGCTGTACAGTATATATTGTAATCCATACACCATGCTGTACAATATACATTATAACCCTTACACAGAGTAGATGTTATACTGTATATTGTACAGCATGGTGTATGGATTATAATGTATATTGTGTAGCACGGTGTATGGGTTATACTGTGTATTGTACAGCATAGTGTATGATCTATACTGTATATTATACACTATGGTGAATGGATTATACTGTATACTGTACAGTATGGTGTATGGATTACAATGTATATTGTACTGGGCTCCTGTGAACAAGTGTAACACCCCATAGTGGCACTACCACTTCTTCACCCCGCTACTGTGTCTAATGGGCTAATATAATGTCATCTTGTGTATTTATTTAAGGTCCACTACACTGTGCATTCCTATTCCTTATCTGTTTGTAACTGTTATGTTCAAGTGAAATGTGCCTGGTTCACCATCAGGTGGAGGCAAACACGGCAGAGCTGTGTGTAGATAGAATGGAGCTTTCCATTCCATTCTAACCCCCCTCTGTGGAGGAGTGGGCGAATCCCACTTCCTGCAGGAAGGGTGGGTCCCAGTTTCTGGTTAGTCTAGCTTACCCCCTGCTAAGGGAAGGAGGGTGTGCTGGGCACATTTCTGCTGGACTTGCCCAGGCCAAGCCAAGCCAGCCAGAGCACCTTCAGCACTGCTGGATGTGGAGGCCACAGCTTAGAGCCTCAGGTGACAGGAGAGAGTTCCCTGGCATAATTAGGAGACAGACTACAAAGAGAGAAGTTGCAGCATAAAGAAGAAGCTAAATTATACAGCAAGCCTGTTAGCACAGCAGAGCCAGAGAGCAACAGATGTAGCAAAGTTGAGTTTGCCTGCCAGAGTTTTAATGCCAAAGCCTGCTGGAACCAAGACAAAGTTTGAAGATTGTGTCTGATGAAAGTTTACCAAAGTAAAGCTGCTATTCAACTTCATCACAAGGTCTGGACTATTCCCCCTATTTTTCTGCTTCGGAGCCAAAGCCTGGGGTCCAGCCGTATCCAGGTAGGAGCACCATGACACTCTCTTACACACATAAAGGGACATTTTAGGCCACTCTATACCACTCGGCCATTCCTACACCTGGGTGCCAACACTCTAATAGAGCCCCAGGGGTGGTCCGTTGCACAAGGCAGACATAGGAGAGCTGGAGAGGGTTAAGAGGAGGGCAACTAAAGTAATAACTGGAATGGGTGGACTACAGTACCCTGAAAGATTATCAAAATTAGGGTTATTCACTTTAGAAAAAAGACGACTCTAATAACTATGTATAAATATATCAGGGGTCAGTACAGAGATCTCTCCCATCATCTATTTATCACCAGGACTGTGACTGTGACGAGGGGACATCCTCTGCGTCTGGAGGAAAGAAGGTTTGTACACAAACATAGAAGAGGATTCTTTACGGTAAGAGCAGTGAGACTATGGAACTCTCTGCCTGAGGAGGTGGTGATGGTGAGTACACTAAAGGAATTCAAGAGGGGCCTGGATGTATTTCTGGAGCGTAATAATATTACAGGCTATAGCTACTAGAGAGGGGTCGTTGATCCAGGGAGTTATTCTGATTGCCTGATTGGAGTCGGGAAGGAATTTTTTTCGCCTTGAGTGGGGAAAACTGGCTTCTACCTCACAGGTTTTTTTTGTTTGTTTTTGCCTTCTTCTAGATCAACTTGCAAGGTAACAGGATGAACTGGATGGACAAATGTATTTTTTCATCCTTATAAACTATGTTACTATGCTATAGTGTGGTGTATGGGTTATACTGTATACTGTACAGCATGGTGTATGATCTATACAGTATATTATACAGCATGGTACAGGGATTATACATTATATATTGTACAGGATGGTGCAGGGGTTATACTGTATGCTTTTTGATGTGACAATTATCTTAGGTTTTCATGTCGCCCACCTTTGATGGCTCTGTGTTAAGCTCTAAGACGACTCCGCTCAGCAGCTGCCAAGTTTTAGAGTTTTATAACATTTATCTAAAGGGTACTACTGCAGTGCTGGGGAACTTTGATGTCATTTGTTTAAGCAGGGGGTATTGGCTTAGTAACAATGAGAAATGCTCTCATTATCTATCCTAGATCCCCCTACATCCTACCCAACCAAACTCCTGACTATCCCTGCCGCTGCCATTCCAATTCTGCTCCAGTCCCTACTGCTCTTCACTTCCTGGCCCTGGCTTGACACACAGGAAATGACTGGTCAGCCAATCTCTGGCTCAGGCAGGTAATTGATTGATTGAGTAGGCATTTGCAGTCATTTCCTGTGTTTTGAGCCAGGGACAGGAAGTGAAGAGCAACAGGGACTGAAGCAGCATCAGAATGGCAGGGAGATCAGTGAGGTAAATAATGCTTATTTATTTATTTATTTTTAAAACCTCTTTATGCTCTTTTTAAAAAGTTTATTCCCTCCTTGGCAACCCCTTTCAGACCCCTTTCAAAAATAATTCTAAAATCATGCAGTTTTCGTACTGACCACTGGATCTAGAAATATATATCAAGATTTCCTGTTCTTTGAGAACAGATACATGGGCCATAGACACAATCGATGGGAGTGGACTTTATTGACTTCTATGGAAGAGTTTTCTAGGCATGTTCTGTGACCTGTGCAGAGGTCAGGAGGGAGCAGAGAAGCTGTGATATCAACTATTGTGAATGGTATATCTTGTGTTATCTATATACAGGTGATATCTTCCTGGGATAATAATGGAATGACTGCTGAAAAATTACTTAAACAGAACAGGTCACAGCATATTATAAAGCCTAGTGGTCAGCGTAAAAACTTAACGATTTTAGATATTCGTTTAAATATAAATAGCGACATGGAAAATTAAAACAAAAATCATGTGAAATAAAAAAAAAATCTGTTTAACATAAAGACATGATTTAAAAAATAGATCATTTTCTGATGGTATAATCACTTTAACCCCTTCCGGGCATCCGCTGTTCATAGACGGTGGATGTCAGGTCTTTAACGATGGAGCCCCCTCAGGAGCTAAGTGGGCGCTATAACTGCCTGGTGTGTTTTGTTGTACACAGCAGACACCTGGTGACAGAGTCCATAATTGATCGTGGATTTTTAACTCCTCCGATGCTGTGGTCAATTGTGACCACGGCATCAGTGCGGCCATTTGCCAGAAGCTCTGTGCGCCCAGTGCCAGAATGTCTATCCCGCAATGAGATCACGAGAGCCATTTGGTTGGACTGGCAGCCTCAGGCCTTCTGAAGGCTACAAGGCCTGTCATAACAAAGTTCCTATCAAGCCCTGCTTGCGGTCTGATTCTTCTATAGACTGAAATGGTAAATCATTGCAGTCTATGGAGGAAGCGATCAGATTTCATGTTGAAGTCCCCAGGGAGACTAAAAATAAGTGTTAAAAAAAAGTTCTAAAAATATAAAACATAAAAAATAAAAAAACTCAAATTATCCCCTTTGCCCATTTTAAAAATAAAACTAAACAATAAAAAAATACATTTCATTCGTATTTTCAAAGCTGAAAATGTCTGAACTATTAAAAGAATCTAAATAATTTCTTATTTGCCATTTTTGGGTCGCATCTCCTCCCCCCCAAATTTTAATAAGCAATTTTAAAAAAAGTCACACCCCCCCTAACATGGTATCAATGAAAAATATAGATTGCTCCGCAAAAAATGGCATCCTCACACAGCTCTGTAGACATAACTATACAAATTCTATGGGGGTCATAGCATGGCGATACAAAGAAAAAAGTTTTTTTTCTTCTTTTTCTTGTATTAAAACACAACATAAATATGTGGTATCGCTGTAATCATACTGACCCGGAAAATAAAGTTAAGATGTCATTTTTCCCAGATGGGAAATATCATAAAAACAAAACCCATCAAAACACAAAACTGATAAATGCAAAAAGCGAAAAATCGCTGCATCAGGAAAGAGTTACAGATGTTTTCCATTGCTGAGGGCCTATCCTCGGCTAATTAAAGGGACCATTGTTTACTCAGACACTTCTTCATTAATAATGTTGCCTTGAATGGGACTGAACTGCTGTGATCTGCATTACCAGGCATAGCTACAACGAGATATATGCTGTCGTGTCTGTATACAGCTGATCCTGGGGAAGGGGGGTTTGCCCAGAGTCAGACCCTCACCGATCAGATATGGATGCCGTGTCCATAAGGATAAGCGATAAATATTATAGTCATCTCCTAACAAACATAAAGATGATGTAGAATCAGGGATATATCAACCTTCGTGTATACCTTTCATCCAGTTCACTGGGGTTTTTAGAATTCCCTTATAATTTAGTCAGTAAAAAAAAAAAATATATTGTCTTTTTCGTGTAGGGTATTTAAAATTCTTGGCATGGCTTTGTATGAGGTGCAAAATCAATTTTCAAGGTAATCAACCTGGAAAGAATTAAAAATGAGGCGGCCTAGGGTGTACTGACGAATTGGAATTTGTTATGAATTTCAGGAAAAATTTGATTTGCACCCAATGCGAATTTCCTCATGCTTCATAGTAACGAATCGCATTTCTCCTAAAATGGCTGCTGCACGTGTGAGGATATGGAGAAAGGAAGTCTGGGAAGGCGGGATCTCTCATACTGACATGCAGACAGCCAATCAGTAGCCAACCATCCCTGTGATGTCATAGCCATCTTAGATTCTGCCATTCACCAGTGCAGGGAGAGACGTCAGCAGGCGCTAGGGACAGTGATAGAAAAATCGTCATTGTGCTGAAAAAAAAAAAAAAGATTTACAAGTGCAGGGAAAGATTATTCAAGGTGTAGGGAAAGGATAGGGAGGAATCATTCCACAGCATTTCTGTTGAACAGGGTTCATTCGGGGAGGTGACAGCCTGGGTAATAGGAACAATCCTATTACACCTTGCTGCACTGGCTGGGGATCCAAATTGCCATTATACAGCTCTGTCATTCCAACAAACCATTATTATTAGGGTGCAAGTGCTGTTTGATACAGGCATTAACAAGGGTTATTACAAGAAAATATTTATACGTCTTATTTGCCCTTGTGCGGTGCACTTATCTGTAGTAAAGGCTTTTGTGGGTTGTTTTAGCGGAAAAAGAAAAATATATTTGCCACTCAGCGGTGTAGTTATTTCCTGTAAAGCCTTTTGTGACGTGTATTAGCGCAAAAAGAAAAAATACATTTGCCACTCTGCGGTGCACTTATCTGTAGTAAAGGCTTTTGCGGGGTGTTTTTGTGGAAAAAGAAAAAATACATTTACCGCTCTGCGGTGCACTTATCTGTAGTAAAGGCTTTTGCCGGGTGTTTTTGTGGAAAAAGAAAAAATACATTTGCCGCTCTGCAGTGCAGTAATCTGTAGTAAAGGCTTTTCTGGGGTCTTTTAGAGGAAAAAGAAAAATATATATTTGCAGCTAAGCGGTGCAGTGAGATATTTTACAGCCCAGTTTGCCGTGTATTACTGGGGAAATACAAATATATTCGCCTTTCATCGTTGCACTTATCTGTTGAAAAGCTTTTTGGGTAAAAATAGAAAAAAATTAGGCCTAATGGCTGTTCAGCGGTGCAGTTATATGTGGTGAAGAACTTTTTGCGGTATGGATCGAATTACATAATGGTGTCCTTTTTTATGGGAAACAGGCTATTTTGGGGGAAATTGATGGGCTGATAGTAGACTTTCTTTTGTATGAACCGAATTCCATTATCTTTTCTTTGGTGAAAATTTTTATTGCAACCAATTTGTCTTGGGAAAATTGATGGGCGATTGTACAACTCCTTTTGCGGTATGGCCCGAATTATGTCGTTGTGGGTCCTGCAGTAAACATAATGAAAACGCTGATGATAACACACCAGCAAACTCTGCCTTTATCATCTATTCACAATTAAATCAAGCAGCCTCACTAAGTTGAAAACATTCATGTGTTTTTATCTGCTATGTCTGCATTCGATCTCCACAGCACACAATACATGACAGGAGAGCCTCTGCTTTGGAGTCCAAGTCCAGTTTCTTAAGATCAGGAGTTCCATCAGAATTGTGCGTAACAATCTTGCTCCCTGTGAAAATCCATAACAAAAGGATTCCGTAGGCAAACACATCAGAGGAAGCTGAAGCTGGTTTCCCCAATTTTAATTCAGGAGCAGTTAACAGCGGGAAGCAAATAGAGGTGGCTGAACTCCGCTGCTCTGTATCTCTTCTAAAGTCAATGTCTCCAGCAATGCCCCTCTCGCGATTTACAGCAAATACATTATTTGCATGTTGTGTATGCAAGCCATGTGCGACCCCTCTCAATAAAGGGCCTACTTGCCGTTCAGTGGTGCAGTTATATGTGGTAAAGCCCTTTTTGTGGTGAATTTTTTTATGTGACACTTGCTCTTTTTCTAAAAATTAATGGGTGAATGTACACCTCCTTTTGCGGTATGGAACGACTTACTTAGTGATGAAATTCTTTATATGACACTGGCTCTTTTTCTGAAAATGTATGGGTGAATGTACACCTCCTTTTGCGGTATGGAACATCTTACTTAGTGGTGAAATACTTTATGTGACACTAGTTCTTTTTCTCAAAATTTATGGGTGAATGTACACCTCCTTTTGCGGTATGGAATGACTTATGTAGTGATGAAATTCTTTATGTGACACTGGCTCTTTTTCTGAAAATGTATGGGTGAATGTGCACCTCCTTTTGCGGTATGGGCCGAATTACATAGTGGTTAAATGTGTTATGTGAAACTGGCTTTTTTTGGGAAAATTAATGGGAGACTGTACGCATCCTTTTGCTGTATGGGCTGAATTACGCAGTGTTGAAATTTCAAAGAAAACTCTGCTGCTCTGTATCTCTTGCTTGTGAAGATGACGTACAGAGAGGACAATCTATTGGAGGTGTTACCAAAGACATTTACTTGCCTCACGCTCTTCCTGTATAACAGCTCCGAGGCACTCACAGCTATTGTAGGGACGTGGTTACAAAGAAACTTTCACTGTTGTTTGGGTAAGCTGGCAATAAGTTCTCAGGACCTTACTTGGCTAGCAGCGATGTGGACCGGGTATGACATGTCTGGATCATTGTCCGCCACAGAGCTTGTTTTCTCTGTGCCCGTCAAACCTCGCATTGACATTTCTTATGCCATCCACCCAAAGGACTTCAAGACTTTATGGAATGATATTCATAAATCATGGACGAGGACACGTTGGAGGAAGTGGACAATTTATTCCAATGTCTTTACTCGCATTTCTTCAGAAACATTGGAATCCACTTATCAGCAACCCAGCTCGTCACGGAATGAGCTGGAGTCGGCTTGTTTGCTGGACTGTCCTCCAGTTATCAGCCATAACCCCATACATTTCTTGATCCGTATGCATTACCCTCTTGGTCACCCAGACACTGGTCGTCAATCCATTCTTGTTGATGAAGCACTTTGTTTTTCCAGTTTGTCTTTTAAATCTTGTGGTTTTGCCCCTTCTGTGTTGTATTTTATGTGTGATAATATCCTGTTTGTTACATAAACGTTGTTTCTTTTCCCCCGTTCAAAAATAAATAAATATTGGCTTGTGATTTGGTAGCCAAAAGCAGGAGTGGATACAAAACACAGAAGACATGCAACTATTCCGTTCATGTGCCATCTCTGTTTTGGATCCACTCCTGTTTTTTTTTTGGCATTAGCAATACTGATGGATTACTGACCAAATGCTGACCGAGTGAAGGCGGATACTCCACAGACAGGAATCGTTTTTTGTGGGTTATTGTTGTGACGGATCAGAGGAAGGGCAAAATAATCAGTGACGTCAACATAAACTTACTGCTGACATCCTCTCCAATCTGTCGTTTAATAGAGCAGGTTCTGTAGACATCTATGTGGAATCAGCAGACGACGGTGTAAAAGGAGTGTGCTTCTTCTTGGCACTAACATTGACCTGTAAGGCTGGGTTCACACTTGAGTTATTTGGTCAGTTTTGGCCCCGTGACTGTCCAAATAAGTGAAGTGTGCAGTAATTCTAAGAGCGACGCCTGTCATCTGCATGTCATACTGACTTGCAGTATTATTTCACTACCAAAGCAGACTCCCTATGCGTGTTACTGCAAGGCACAGTGTTCTACATCCCTATAAAGGCTCTCTGCAGCCAGGAAATAGCAGTTTTTTTTTATAAAATTTGCCGCAAATTGGAAAAAAATGGAAAGAAAAAAGGGGTCAGTCAGCAAATCCCAATGCGCAGGTGCACTTCGCCATGGCTGGAAACACAAAGAAAAAAAGTATAATGCAACAGCACTCTGCAAACTGTCATTGCATTCATTGGAGGCCATTTGACACCAGAAGAGGTATGGAGTGGGCTCGGCATGCATGTTTGTACCTGCATTCCCTGAATTCAGTGGAGGCCATTTTGGCACAAAAAATCTGAGTGGACCCAGCATGCATGTGGAACCTGCACTCCCTGAATTTTATGATAGCCGTCATGGCACATAACAGGTAGAACTTAGTGTTAGGTTCCTGTCTTACAGAGATGGCCTTGACATGTAGCAGACGGGCCCAAATAATTTTGTACAAAATTTATTTGCCAAGAATCTTAAATTTACTTAATAAGCGTAGCATTAGCATCAGAATACTTTATTTGGTTTGCAGAGTACTGTTGCATTGTATTTTTCTTTTCATAGAGGAGGCCCTCAAATGGAGAGCTGCTCTGAAAGAGAGGTACCTCTCCTGGAAGCCTTGAGATGTCTAGCATTTCTTGGATGACCATTATTTAGGCTCAGATCTCTTTTCCTGATAGGGCATTGTTACTACTTTGCAGTTCCAGCTCACTCTCCACTATTTTCTGATGCACACAGTGTGAGAACGTAGTATGTGGAGACACGCACTATGACCTGACGTTGTGCTCATCAGGTCACAGTGGAGAGCGTGTCAGACCTGCAGAGTAGAAGGAGCCCAGTGCCTGATCAGGAGGGAACATATATTTTTTAAATTATAGAACTGAGCATAGGGGTCTTAGCATGGGAGGGTCCTGAGCTAGACAATGGGGGGTATGATCTGAGCATGAGTGGGACGATCGGAGCATGAGGGTTCAGATTTTATCATGGGCGGCAGATCTGATCATGGGGGTCTTGTTTGAGCATGGGTTGGTCAGGTCTGATCATCAGGGTCACATCTGAGAAGGGGGAGATCTGAGCATGGGGGGGGGGATCTGAGCATGGTGGGGAGATCTGAGCACTGAGGGTCTGACACTGGGAGTCTGATTTGTGTTGCCTGATCCAAGCATTGGGGGTCTGATTTGGAGGTCTGATGAGGTTTGGGGATCTTATTGTAGGGCAGATTATGAATGGGGATCTCATTTAGGAGTCTGATCTGAGGTCTGATAAAAAATATATTTTTAGGTTTTTTTTTCTCTGCTAATGAAAAATAAAAAAAGATTTTAGCAGACCTCAGATCGGATGAAAAATATTTATTTTATCTTATTTTTCTTTGTGAAAACCTAGGTGCATCTTGTAGGGCAAAAAATACGGTGACTCATGTGTAATTGTATAGCTTGTGGCTCCTGGTAGTCATATGTTGTTGTTTTTTGGCTCTTTGTGTATGTAAGGTTGGCCACCCCTGTCCTAGAAGATAAAATATTCAAGAATTTGTATAGATCATGCTCACAGCCCTACCAATCACAATATCTCACCTTCATCCTTTATTTATGGAGTTTGACTTGACCTCCTCCGAATCAGGGATAGAGGTGAAGATGAGCAGTCCGGAGAATATTACCTGTATATGTCAAGCAGACTTTGTTAGCAGTGCACCCATAGAAAGCACTTGCTCTATGACCTTTACCAAAATGTAATGGCGCTTAGTCAGTATTTACATGATATTAGCATTTAATATGGCATTGATCTTCACATTTTGTGAGCCCGGTTCACCCTGTATCGAAATAGATTGATACTTCGGGAAGTAGAAGGTAATTAGGCTTTATGAATTGCATTACATCAAAAATACAAGTTGACTTTTTGTAAGACTTTTTGTAAGATATCGTTAATAAGATCTGCAGATATGCATTTAGATCTCAGAAGCTGATGAAACTTATAGAATTTGGAGTATTTCTTAAGGCATTAAGAGACGACACATCTATATAGTTTATCTTGAATTGAAAATCTACGAGAAGGTGCCTATAAAGGCACTGAAAGCTGTAGACATTTGCCCCCAGTCTGGGTCACAGCTATTTTCCAGATGAGTGCCTGTAATAAGATATTGAGAACAGATCTATTACTGCTGTAAATTGTCTTGTTCACCCATCATGTTAGAAATATCATTGCCATAAGCATGGCGAAGGATATAGCTAGGAAAGTTTGGTGGGGCATGTGTCCTGAATGCTAGTTACCAGAAAAAAGCCAAAAAGCCACAGGGATTGAGCAATTAATTAAATATTTGCCTGTTGCCCAGTTGGAGATGCTTATATTGTGCCTTCTCATTTTGTGAAGTTTGTTCTTGAGTGCAGCTTCTTCTACCTGTTGGTTCCATGGATCACATACAACATAATCGTAGGATGTAACGGTGAAATATAAGAGTCAGGCACCTAAAAAAGGTTCCCATAACTGTCATAGGCTGTGCCTTAGGCATAAAATATATTTATACCGTACATTGACCATAATAAAAATATATATATCGGAACTGCTTTCTTTTTGCATGTCTCCAAAAAATGTTTTCAGAAAAACACAAAAATATATGTGCTATAGTGCTACTTCATAATCCAACAAATCCCTCAAAAAACAAGCCCTTATTTATCCATGTAAATGAAAAAACGACAGGGTGGTCAAGAAGTCAAGACAATAACTTTTTATTTATTTTATTTCTACTTGCATCTACAATATGTCCACCATTCTCCAATGATTGATTAATCATAGACTGTAATGTTGATGTTATATCATTTTCTTTTTGTGTTTTTTTTTTTTAGGTCATGGAACTAAAGGAGTTTTTGAACTTCTTTCTGGATGGAGAAGAACCAGAGAAACTTTACCTTTTAAGGACAGAGTGGCCGATGCTTACTCTGATGTAATGGTCTCTTACACAATGACAAGCTCCCTCTACATCATCACGTTTGGAATGGGAGCAAGTCCATTTACAAATATCGAAGCGGTTAAAATATTTTGCCAAAACATGTGCATCACCATCGTCCTAAACTATTTCTACGTCTTTTCCTTCTATGGTTCATGTCTAGTCTTTGCCGGCCAACTGGAGCAGAATCGTTACCACAGTATTTTTTGTTGTAAAATTCCTTCTGAGGAGTATTTGGATAGACAACCAATATGGTTTCAGACCATGATGAGTGATGGGCATCAGCATTCCTCCTCCCACCATGAACCAGACCCTTATGAGAACCATTTCATTCACCATTTCCTTCGAGAACATTATAATGACTGGATCACAAATACATATGTAAAGCCCTTTGTGGTCATACTATACCTCATCTATGCATCATTCTCATTTATGGGATGCCTTCAAATTACCGGTGGGTCGAATATTATAAATCTTTTAGCAAGTGACTCTCCAAGTGTTTCTTATGCATTTATACAGCAAAAGTATTTTAGCAACTATAGTCCCGTGATTGGATTCTACATTTACGATCCTCTCGAATATTGGAATTCAACAGTTCAGGAAGACTTGAAGACTTTAAGTTATGGATTCAATACAGAGTCATGGATAGAACAATTTTACCAGTTTTTAAAAGTTGCCAATATTTCTGCATCGAATAAAACTGAATTTATGAATGCGCTCCAGAATGGTTTTCTGAGGAAAGCGGAATTTCAACACTTCAGGAATGACATCATAATATCCAGGTCAGAAGAAGAGTTTAACATTATCGCTTCTCGGATGTATCTGGTGGCCAGGACGAGTGAAAATACTCAACGAGAGGTGGTTGAGCTGCTCGAAAAGTTGAGACCGCTCTCCTTGATACAAAGCATCAGGTTTATTGTCTTCAACCCCACCTTTGTTTTTATGGACCACTATTTCTTGACTGTTACTATGCCCATTCTGATCTCTGGTTTTAGTATCTTGCTGGTGTTGATTTTGACCTTCTTCTTGGTTATTCACCCTTTGGGCAACTTTTGGCTGATAATTACTGTCACTTCTATTGAATTGGGTGTGTTGGGCCTAATGACGTTATGGAAAGTTGACATGGATTGTGTATCTATCCTGTGCCTTATGTACTCTTTGAATTTTGCCATAGATCACTGTTCCCCTCTGCTATATACATTCGTCTTAGCCACTGAGCACACAAGAACTCTATGCATACAAGAATCCCTCCAGGAGCATGGCACAGCTATAATCCAGAATGTTGTATCGTTTCTCATCGGGCTGGTACCCCTTCTGTTTGTGCCTTCGAACTTGACCTCCACACTGTTCAAATGCTTGCTGCTGACTGGTAGTTGCACGCTACTGCACTGTTTTGTCATTTTGCCTGTTTTCTTAACCTTTTTCCCTCCTTCTAAAAAGCGTCACAAGAAAAAGAAAAGAGCCAAAAGGAAGGAGAGAGAGGAGATTGAATGCATTGAAATTCAGGAAAATTCAGATCATGTGACTTCTGTTTGAGGTATCGATAATAAGTCTCATAGACTGGACCTCCACAGGGAAAGTGGGCAAAAATCAGCCTCTTGCTCTGGGCAAAGTTGCAAGTTATATTATGGGGTATTTTTTTGAAACATCAAGGTGCAAGATTTTTGATACCTTTTTATAAAAGCAAAAAGTCTAGAGTCTGATTTTCTATTACCTCATTTTCATAATGACTCTGTTTGGTGGAAATAGGGGCTGAGTCAGTAATCCCCCATATCTGATGTAGTTTTGGTCTGTTAACCAGAGCAAAAAAATTCATTTATTAAATTAAATCTGTATAATCATGTCCTTTTAATCCTTGTGTACTACAGGCTCTATTCATACCAACCTCATGGCACTCTTGAATCATGACTGATATGATGGATCTATTGACTTATGTTGGGGTCCTTCAGGTTCCTTTTGGCGTTCCACCATGTTTCAATGGCAAGAATAGCATGGGCATGTTATCTTTGCTGCCACACTAGAAAACACCAGAACTGCGATGGAACTGAAGAAACTGCTAATGTGAACAGAGTCCAAAGGAATCATGAGGACAGAGATTGGGCATCATTGGCTTATCTTAGCTCCATAAGTTGTGTAGGTAAAATAAGTCCATTATGCCCTGCTAAGCTGTGTGTGTCAATATACTTTTTGTTTTACATGTTATTCTGTGGAACACATTGTTGTCTACTGGATGCAAAACCAAAGGTCATTCACATTGGACAACGCAATGGCATGTCTGAATGGACCTCTACTGGAGATGGCTGCTGGAGACTGAGAGAAGCATTGTGCAGGAAAAACTGAAATAACACGGCACTAAAGAAGGGTGTCAGCCGGTGGTCAGGGCAGTCGAACCCCACTGATCGGCGTAATGACATAGCCTACTGATATGCCATCACTTGTGCAATGGGAATACCCCTTTATGCAAAAATATTTGTATGTTGGTTTGGTCAGGCTCTGCATTTATACTGGACTATAGAAAACTCATCAGTTTCTCAAACAATACATACACTGTACAGAAAAAAACTCTTGAGAAAATATAGTCTAGTGTGCACAAGGCTGAATCCCAATCAATATTCCATGTAGAAGACGTTAAAAGGAATCTTGTGTTTTAACAGAGACTTGTGGTGGTTTTCTCAGAAGTGTTTTCACATTGAGATCTATGGATTGTGTACTTGATTTCTATGAATGCATCCTTATCTGTTATATTATATGACTGTAGAATTCTTCATTAAGATTTCATAAAGGGAGTCTAAGGTCTGATCAGAGCTAAGAAGAAAGGTGTCTCTCTACTGCCACCTATAGGTAGTTTACCTATAAGTGAATGTCCAACCCTTGAAAGAGGAGTGGTCCCCTCTCCTGACATGTCTGTTTTAGGAACTACTTAGACTATCCTAATAACAATTCTGGAGCATCTATTCTTATGACTCTATGTTGTGCCATTCCTTTATTATTCCTGCTGGAATTTATGAATGAATTGTTAGCTGTTTACAACAAAGGTCCAGATGGGTTGTATCCACCAGATGCGACAGGCCCGATGTGTCTCCTTACATATAGCAATATGTAGAATTGTTTGCAATAATTTTCACTCCCCTGGCTCCTATACTATATGTACTCCCTTGCTCTGGAGGACCTGACATAATTGGTGGATATAGATGTCTCATGCATGTCAATTGTAGCAGTGTAATACTTCATTTCTCCTTTGGTGGAGCTGAAGGGGAATTGTACTCTTGCTGACAGGTTCGAAAACAGAGAACGTCTGATCCATGGGGTCACAGCAACATAACTGTGATCATCTGGGGAGCCTTCTAATAAAATGGATTGCTGAGACAACCCCTTTATGTGACCTAAAGCAACTCATTCAAGTAAACTTGAAAGAAAAGAAGCAGACTCAATGCAGATATTGTCCTGCTGGAGCGACTGAGCAATTACATGACATCACCCAGTCATTGGTAAGACTACACATAATATAAAGAATTGTGTTACCCTTGGGTCATAACTAGTGTTGAGCGAATTGAAGTCCTCGATGTCAACTTCGATCCTAATTTCAGGTAAAATTCTATAAAAAATCATACCTCATCTATTTGCTCGCAATGACCTGGACGCCGCCATCTTGATTGCGCCAGATCTTCAATCAAGATGGCGGCGGCCGGCCCGTCGCAAGCAAATGGGTGAGGTAAGTATGATGTCATTTTTATTTTATTATTATTTTACACCGCAATCAGCTACAAACACGGCTTTAGATGCCGCTCCACCCACTAGTCATAACTTTTAATCAAGTCCCTTAAAAAAATACCAGACTGTGATGTTAGCACCACCTAGTGGTCACTGTTGGCTTTCATGGCCCTACCATTCCATGCTAAAAGCAACCACTTTTTTTATTTTTGGGAAAACTCTTGTAACAATGAAAGTTCCCATCTCATTCCCATTGCTAGGATATGCCACAAATGTCAGATGGATGCAGGTCCCACCTCTGAGACCCATTATAATTTCCTGAAGTGATGGAGAGTACACCGCACTTGCACAGCATCCTCTCCATTCACTGCTATGGAACTGTTGAGTGCGCTCACCTATCTTGAGAAGTTCCATAGCAATGAATGGAGCGTAAGCTGCAGAAGCCGCCAACTCCATTCAACCCTATGGGACTGACGGAAATAGTCCAGCCAACACTCAGCACCCATAGTAGTGTATGGAGGATGGCTGCACAACCTTTACTTCGGGGGTGGCTTTTTGGAGATAGGAGTAGGTCCCAGAGGTGGGACCTACAACTATCTGACATTTGTGGCATACCCTAACGATTTGCCATAAATGTAGAGATGAGAAAACTGCTTATGGGGTTGTCTCGTTCATAAGCCCATATTGATTTGTCCTGTCTGAGAATTGCGAGTCAGTGGAGGTCTCCTCCTTCAGGATTCTCAAGCATCTACCAAGGGTTTCTCCTGCTCTGGATTACTTAGTGGGGCACATGTACTAAAGTGTTTCCACCTGTTTTCATAAGTAAAAAGCCATTTATTTGCCTCATTTAATAACTGTTTTTGCACCTGTTTTCGAGCCATTTGCGCCCTTTGTGCCTATTTTCAGTAAAAAGACAAATTCCGAAGTTTTTTAACTTTTGCTCCTAATTTTCATCCTATTTATGTTGGTGCACCAGACTTTGTCAATACGCCAGTTTTTTTGGTTTTTTTACTCCAAAAAAAGGCGAGCTTAGTAAATTTACCCCAGTATGCCCATGCATTACATTGACAGCCCATTGATTTCAGTGGACACAATGTACAGTCAGGTCCATAAATATTGGGACATCAACACAATTCTAACATTTTTGGCTCTATACACCACCACAATGGATTTGAAATTATACAAACAAGATGTGCTTTAACTGCAGACTGTCAGCTTTAATTTGAGGGTATTTACATCCAAATCAGGTGAACGGTGTAGGAATTACAACAGTTTGCATATGTGCCTCCCACTTGTTAAGGGACCAAAAGTAATGGGACAATTGGCTTCTCAGCTGTTCCATGGACAGGTGTGTGTTATTCCCTCATTATCCCAATTACAATGAGCAGATAAAAGGTCCAGAGTTCATTTCAAATGTGCTATTTGCATTTGGAATCTGTTGCTGTCAACTCTCAAGATGATATCCAAACAGCTGTCACTATCAGTGAAGCAAGCCATCATTAGGCTGAAAAAACAAAACAAACCCATCAGATAGATAGCAAAAACATTAGGCGTGGCCAAAACAACTGTTTGGAACATTCTTAAAAAGAAGGAACGCATCGGTGAGCTCAGCAACACCAAAAGGCCCGGAAGACCGCGGAAAACAACTGTGGTGGATGACTGAAGAATTCTTTCCCTGGTGAAGAAAACACCCTTCACAACAGTTGGCCAGATCAAGAACACTCTCCAGGAGGTAGGTGTATGTGTGTCAAAGTCAACAATCAAGAGAAGACTTCACCAGAGTGAATACAGAGGGTTCACCACAAGATGTAAACCCTTGGTGAGCCTCAAAAACAAGAAGGCCAGATTAGAGTTTGCCAAACGACATCTAAAAAAGCCTTCACAGTTCTGGAACAACATCCTATGGACAGATGAGACCAAGATCAACTTGTACCAGAGTGATGGGAAGAGAAGAGTATGGAGAAGGAAAGGAACTGCTCATAATCCTAAGCATACCACCTCATCAGTGAAGCATGGTGGTGGTAGTGTCATGGCGTGGGAATGTATGGCTGCCAATGGAACTGGTTCTCTTGTATTTATTGATGATGTGACTGCTGACAAAAGCAGCAGGATGAATTCTGAAGTGTTTCGGGCAATATTATCTGCTCATATTCAGCCAAATGCTTCAGAACCCATTGGACGGCGCTTCACAGTACAGATGGACAATGACCCAAAGCATACTGCAAAAGCAACCAAAGAGTTTTTTAAGGGAAAGAAGTGGAATGTTATGCAATGGCCAAGTCAATCACCTTACCTGAATCCGATTGAGCATGCATTTCACTTGCTGAAGACAAAACTGAAGGGAAAATGCCCCAAGAACAAGCAGGAACTGAAGACAGTTGCAGTAGAGGCTTGGCAGAGCATCACCAGGGATGAAACCCAGCGTCTGGTGATGTCTATGCATTCCAGACTTCAGGCTGTAATTGACTGCAAAGGATTTGCAACCAAGTATTAAAAATTGAAAGTTTGATTTATGATTATTATTCTGTCCCATTACTTTTGGTTCCTTAACAAGCGGGAGGCACAACTGTTGTAATTCCTACACCGTTCACCTGATTTGGATGTAAATACCCTCAAATTAAAGCTGACAGTCTGCAGTTAAAGCACATTTTGTTCGTTTAATTTCAAATCCATTGTGGTGGTGTATAGAGCCAAAAATTTTAGAATTGTGTCGATGTCCCAATATTTATGGACCTGACTGGTAAGTCTTCATATCGCTTTTGGTGGCGCTGCAGAATCTTGTTTGGTGGGACAGATTCTGTTTATCCAATGGGTATTATAAACTATTGGGTGACATGATCCTTCTCACTAAAGGCAAAAAATTCCTAAAACAGATTTAGAAAGCATCTATCTGCAAGATTAACCCTATTACACCAGGCATAGTGCCTGATAGGGTTGATTAGCATACACTTTTTAAACTGTTACGTTGCTTGATTCTGGAGAAAAGCTACTTTAATTCCAAATCCACTCTGTGCCCCCTTGCTCCTCCTGCTTCCTCTGCCAGCTCCTCCCTCTTCTTCTTGATTGACAGGACCAGGCAAGACTATGATGCAACTTTCTGGTAGATTTGTAACTCAACTCAATTGTGGTTCACCCTACTAATGGGGTAGCAGAAGACCCCCCACCAATCGCTAAAACCTGTCACCTCTCCTGAGATGTCTGTTTTAGCAACTATTTTCACTCCCCATTAAATGACAAGTTTGGAGCCTCTTTTCTTAGAGCTCTGCATTGCGCCATTCCTCAGGGACAGGTCACATCACCGTTATTTTTCCGTTCTTCTGATACATTAGAAGAACAGAAAAATACAGAGAAAAAAAATGAATCCTGTTAAAAAAACAGATTCTGTGCATCAGTTATGCACATTTGGCATCCGCTTGAGCCATTTCCATCGAAGATCCGTTTTTTTTAGACGGAACTCTGACGGAAATGGCTCAAGTGGATGCCAAATGTGCATAAGGCCTCTTGCACGCCACCGTATGGCTTTTTCTTTATTTTTCGGTCCATTTTAAACGGATCCGTTTTTCCGTTTTTTTGTTTCAGTATTGTTTCCGCTTTCGTTCCGTTTTGCCATTCTGTTTTTCCATTTGGTTTCCGTTTGTGATCCGTTTTTTGCGGATCGCAAACGGAAATGGAAGCATACAAAGATGTTTAAACAGTAAATACATAAAAAAATTGAGCAGGGCATAACATTTTCAAAAGATGGTTCCGCATAAACGGAACAGATACAGAAGACATACGGATGCATTCCGTATGCATTTAATTTTTTTGCGGAACCATTGACTTGAATTGAGCCATGGAATGTGATTTGCGGGCAATGATAGGACTTGTTCTATCTTTCAACGGAACGGAAATATGGAAATACGGAAACGGAATGCATACGGAGTACCTTCCATTGTGTTTGTGGACCCATTGAAGTGAATGGTTCGGCATACGGACCGCAAACTGAACACAAAAAAAACGGAACGGAAACGGAAAAAAAAACGTTCGTGTGCAAGAGTCCACAGGATACTTTTTTTTACCTCTGTCATGAGAGGTGGCAGGTGCTCTGATTAATACCTGATAATAATGCTCTTTCATCTTCCGAATTGAAAAATAAAAAGGAGATGGGGAGATGGGGGGGGGGGGGTCTGAGCTTTTGACTTTTGTCATTGACTTTTTCCTTACAGATCAAATATTCAGTCAGAGACTGCACTGCAGGGATCAAAAGCCTCTAAATTTCCACGAAACAGACACCATTATCTCTTTTTTAGCCATTGGTTTTAAAAAAAATATACAAAACTGGTGAGTGACTGAAATTCAGAAAAAAAAAAATCATTATGTGACTATCAGGGTAATTACCAGTGGAAAGAATCCAGATCGAACACAAACCGAATGAATTCTATGCAATATCCGATGTCATAGATGTTTCTGATTCATATTATTTTTGTATTTTCATGAATCTTTATCCTGGCCCTGGCCTAACGCAGCCATATTTTGTTTATCTGTGCAGCAGAATAACCAGAATATTGTTGGAGAATGGTTCCCGGTGAGGAGTATCGGTGGTCATTGAAAATAATTGCAACCAACCAGGATGGCCTGTGTCGAAATCAATATGGCCCAACCTTCAGGTGTAGGCCAAGCCAATTCCAAAGGCCAAACTTTGTCCCTTCAAGCACCTAAAACATTGCAACCCAGTCATGAAGATCCAGGGATTAGGTAGACAACCCCAAAACTATTATGTGTGTTGTCACACCATATGTTGACCATCTTTATCCCATCACCTTCTCCAGACTGCCAGAGCTTAAGGGGCTGTTGGGCAAAGTTCATGGACCGCTGCTTTCCTCCAGGCCTCTATATCACTGAACTGTCTGAATCATTTGGCCTGCACTGATTTATATAGAATGGTCTTTCTAGGTAATTGTGGGGGAAGTGGTGGGTTTTGCAATGTTCGAAGGTTTGACTGTAGCAGTTGTGCGGTCTACTGTACCTTTACAACTGGTTCACCACCAGTTACAAGTAAAGTCACTATAGAGGCATTAGGGTCTGTGGATAGAAAAGTTCTTCTGAGCATAGTTTCTGTAGCCCGTATGCCATATTGGTTGTATTATATGTAAGGCTGTTTAATTCTAGGAAAACCCCTCATCTTCATATTAGTGGCCCATTTTTCCCCCCAGAACACAAGAGTCATAGATCCCATTGCCCATATGGCCAATTTGTTGTATATGTAAGAATGTTTATTCTAGGAAAGCCCCTCCCCTTTTAATGAATCCATGAGTCAATTCCCCCTTCCCTTGCTTGCTAAAAATGAAGTTCCTCTGGAAGTCCTGCACAGGTTCTCCACAACCCAGTAGCCAAGGGGATAAGATCAGCTAGGACTGTCCCCCTCCTGTCTCCAAGGATCCTATAGTAGCCACCCGGTTTCCCCCTATGGTATGTATGCCTTTCCTTAATGGGATAATTTATTATGGAAAAAACGCACTGCTTCAAAACAAAGGCCATTAAATACCTGTTTGGTGAAAATTTGAATGTGTTGTACATTAATACATTAATATAGTAAGGAGGGCCCTATATAGCAAAATTAGAATGGGGCCCCACACACAAAAACTGGCTAAGCATCTTCGTCTGGAGACTCATTTTAACATTAGTTACAGATGTCTTTGAGATGGAATTGTTCACTTTAATATCACTTGGTTTGTGATATATCTGAATTGAGGTAGGTGGCATCAAACTTTCCTCCCAGCAGCCCCTAGTTCCTTTTTCCGTCTTCAGACTCTCTATAACTTTTCCTAAGTCCATCTAAAAAAAAAAATATAGCAGACAGGGAAGAGGGAGATGCAGCTGCAGTATACATCTGAAAGGGAAAGAAAAGACACCAAAACACAAGTTAGACACAAAAAATTCCCCTCTAAATGGTAACCGTTAATATTTATAAATACATTTACATATTAAAAAATTACTCATTTTTATTCTGTAATTTTTGGTTTAATATATTACTATTTTATGTTAGATACAGGGGGAAGGGCAGAGACAGCCTCCCGCATATTACAAAAGAGTATGGTTGCCTCAGTTAGTAAGTTTAATACAGCCCAGTGCTCTTTTTGGCAATATATGGCCCGCAAATGGTTTGGCAATAGTGATTGTGGCAATAATGGAAGGTGCTGTTGTGTCACGTGGTCAAGAACCAGCAACTATCAATGGAGGCAGTAGACAATGGCAGCAGTTCTTAGTTCTTAGGGTCATGCATGATTATCTTGCAGCAGTACTGTATCTACTCTATCTGGATATCCAATGTTCAACTGATGCAACCACAGCGCAGGACTGGACGCCACCACTTCAGAAGGTTGTAAATCATGGTGGTCCTGTTTGCGATGGGGACACCAAGGGAATCTTGTTCTACATGTTTTATATTTTTGTAATAAATGTTAACCCCTCACAGTAATTATGCATGTATCTCTTAATGCACTCGCATACTAGTCAGTGCTCTCAGGGGGTTACGTTGCAGGAGACCTGTTTTTGTAATTTTATACTAAGTCTATCAGAGCATGAACCTATCTTTGGAGACTAAGGATATACATAGTTATGCAATATGAGTGGTGACGACGAGAAGACATTTCCGCCAAGCTGTATACTTTATGCAGCGGCTATATTTGATACAATAAAGTTCCATGTGTCGGCTGCCGTTCTTCACACTGGTCCAAGCTTTTGTGTTTCTAGAAAGGACAAATGTCACCACCATTCACGGGATCGAGACATATCATAAGCTGAAACACACCAAAGAAAAGCCTTGATGCATAAACTGGTTTCTTAATGGCGGTCGATATATACAGGATGTTACTGGCTTTACTTACTATGCTCAACTGATTGTCAAATCTCACTTGTCCTTTACTTGGCCATGTCCTCGGAAGATATGTATTAAAATATATTTTTTACCTTTGTTTCCGTGCAGTGTCTACTTTGGAAATACCCATTATTTATGTATAAAGCTTGTATTATATAATTGTGGCACATGAAGTCCATAGAGCTGTAGCCATGTACCACCTTATGGTGCCTCCATAATGTACCATATTACAGAAGTATTCTCCCTATAGGCATATTCTTCTGGGTGAGACTATTTCTGTAATACGGCATCCTGATTAGTCCATGAGAAATATCCATATGAAATCCCATTAAAGGGGTTTTCCAAGTGTTTTTTTTACTGGTGATGACCTATCCTCTAGATTGAAAATGTTGCTTCAAAGGTCAAAAGTACCTGTTATTCATTAGGCAGCCTCCAGCTGCACCTCCACACTGGCCATACCTGTCGGAGTCTCTATGGTCCTACCGCGCATGTCCGTGATGTCATCCCGTCTGTGAGTGGGAGGGACGCCGTTGCCAAGAGGCCGCTCTCCTCCCCAAGCAAGCGCCGCATGTGAACCAAAAGACAACGCTATTCGTGTTCACATGTCAGGCGGGTCATTGATCATGTGACTATCACGTGACACGCAAAAGGTCCTAGAGATCCGAACAGGGCCATTATCAACAGGTATTGTCATCAATCAGATGCCAAGAACATACATCTATGACACAGAATCAACTAATACAAAAGGGAGGAGATGATCTTATAAGTAATGTGCTAATAAATATTTCTATTGTGTGAATAAAGAAGTGTAAAACAATTATGTATATATATACCATAAAATACCCAGTAAAAACATGATATACTGAATTTGACCTCAATATTTAAAAAGGTACTCTATCTGTCTACATTATTTGCATTAAACTCAATGTTCAATCCATGAGGTTGTAGAGCTTGTAAAGTAAAAATCCATTTTAGCTCTTTTTTCTTTAGCATACGTTCCCTGTCACCTCCTCTTTTTGGAATTTGCACCGAATCGATGACCTGGAATCTCAATTGGCTGACACAGTGTCCACAGTCAGCGAAATGTTTGACCACTGGCTTGTCTAGCATTTTTTTCCCTTATCGTACTTTTGTGTTTATTGATACGCTCTCTGATCTCATGGTCGTCTCCCCCACATAGATTAAACTACAGGGACCGACGATCATGTAGATGACAAACTTGGAACGGCATGTGTAGTACTCCCTGATGTTATATTTTTTTCCACTATATGGGTGAACGAAGGTGTTCCCTTTCAACATATTTGCACAATTACAACAACCCAAGCAAGGGAAATTACCTGTCTTCCTAGGTTTCAAATTTGTCTGACCTCCTTTGTTAACTTCACCTATGTCGGTCTTAATGAGCTTGTCATGTAAATTAACTCCACGTTTGTATGCCATCAGTGGCGGTTTCTCAAATTCACAAACTGAAGGGAGACCACTGTGCAAGATATGCCTTTCTCAGGATCTGTGCAATATCTACACTGTGGTGGCCACAGGTAGATACAAACGGGATTCTTCCCGTATTCCTACTCCTAGAGGGAACCTGTACGGTGGACACCCTGTCAGTCGAGGAGATCCGGGCCCTCGACCTGTGCAACAGCCTGCTTGGATATTTTCTCTTGGCAAATTTATTGCACATCTCATCAATCCGACTCATAAATACATCATCATCCGACACCACTCGTCTCACACGCAGCATCTGGCTCCATGGTAAGGAGTCCAGCATGCGGCGTGGATGATTAGTGTCGTATCTTAAAAGATTATTCCTGTCTGTAGGCTTCTTATATAAATCGGTTTTCAGTTGACCTCCCTCTAGGTATACCCTGACATCAAGAAACTGCAACTCCTCAGCAGAGGAAGTCACAGTGAATTGAAGCCCGGGTACCCCATTATTGAGGTGTTGGTGAAAATCATTCAAATCGTCCATAGAACCACTCCAAATCATAAAAATGTCATGTCATGGTGATCATGAACACGGAGAGTTATGTTCGGGAGATACATGGACAGCTGAGTGATGGGGAAGTTTATGTGAAATTACAACATGACCCTAAGTGGGAGATTGCCAGATAGGTGACTAATATTGTTGACACGGCCCTAGCGCTGGGTATTATTGATTCAGACCTGTGTCAGCTTTTTAAGATACCTTTTCCCATCACTCCGCTGATCTATGTTCTCCCTAAAATACATAAACGGCTGGTAGATCCTCTGGGCAGACCTATAGTGTCGGTCAGGGGATTGATTTTCAGCAATATATATATATATATATATATATATATTTTTTAGATAGACTACTCCGTGTCCATGCGACCTCGGCTCTCTCGTATGTCAGGGATACCGGCCATTTTTTGAGTAAACTCAGTGGGATTAGTTTACCCACCCATTTCTATCTGGTAAGTTTTGACGTGGTGTCTTTGTACACATCCATTATGCATGATTATGGATGTGTCATCGATGTAGATCTGGCCGGCACGGGACTCACCTGTGATGCGCGTTGTTTTGTCCTCGATCTCCTATAATTGGTCCTTAAGAGGAATTATTTTCTCTTTGGCAACACCTTTTACCAACAGTCACGCAGTGTGGCCATGGGGCCCAATGTGGCACCCACTTATGCCAATATGTTCATGGCGGAGGTCGAGGACAAACTGGTATATGCGTCTGACTATCGCCGGTGGGTCCTGTGCTGGTGGCGCTACATCGACAACATTTTTATGATTTGGAGTGGTTCTATGGACGATTTGAATGATTTTCACCAACACCTCAATAATGCGGTACCCGGGCTTCAATTCACTGTGACTTCCTCTGCTGAGGAGTTGCAGTTTCTTGATGTCAGGGTATACCTAATCTTTTAAGATACGACACTAATCATCCACGCCGCATGGATGCCACCTACCATGGAGCCAGATGCTGCGTGTGAGACGAGTGGTGTCGGATGATGATGTATTTATGAGTCGGATTGATGAGATGTGCAATAAATTTGCCAAGAGAAAATATCCAAGCAGGCTGTTGCACAGGTCGAGGGCCCGGATCTCCTCGACTGACAGGGTGTCCACCGTACAGGTTCACTCTAGGAATAGGAATACGGGAAGAATCCCGTTTGTATCTACCTATGGACACCACAGTGTAGATATTGCACAGATCCTGAGAAAGGCATATCTTGCACAGTGGTCTCCCTTCAGTTTGTGAATTTGAGAAACCGCCACTGATGGCATACAAACGTAAAGTTAATTTACATGACAAGCTCATTAAGACCGACATAGGTGAAGTTAACAAAGGAGGTCAGACAAATTTGAAACCTAGGAAGACAGGTAATTTCCCTTGCTTGGGTTGTTGTAATTGTGGAAATATGTTGAAAGGGAACACCTTTGTTCACCCATATAGTGGAGAAAAATATAACATCAGGGAGTACTACACATGCCGTTCCAAGTTTGTCATCTACATGATCGTCTGTCCCTGTAGTTTAATCTCTGTGGGGGAGACGACCATGGAGATCAGAGAGCGTATCAATAAACACAAAAGTACGATAAGGAAAAAAATGCTAGACAAGCCAGTGGCCAAACATTTCGCTGACTGTGGACACTGTGTCAGCCAATTGAGATTCCGGGTCATCGATTTGGTGCAAATTCCAAAAAGAGGAGGTGACAGGGAACGTATGCTAAAGAAAAAAGAGCTAAAATGGATTTTTACTTTACAAGCTCTACAACCTCGTGGATTGAATATTGAGTTTAATGCAAATAATGTACGTAGACAGATAGAGTACCTTTTTAAATATTGAGTTCCAATTCAGTATATCATGTTTTTACTGGGTATTTTATGGTATATATATACATAATTGTTTTACACTTCTTTATTCACAGAATAGAAATATTTATTAGCACATTACTTATATGTTATATGCTCCCTTTTGTATTAGTTGATTCTGTGTCATAGATGTATGTTCTTGGCATCTGATTGATGACAATACCTGTTGATAATGGCGGTGTTAAGTAATCTTGTCTATACATGGATCCAGTTGGCGACTATATGGGTCTTTTGTTTAAACAATCTGCATAGTCCAGACATAGTTTTATGTGGGATATATGATGGTGCTTTTTTTAGGTGCATCTATTATAATATATTAGCATTGATTATGTATTGGATCTATTGTTGTACCCTGTTCGTATCTCTAGGACCTTTTGCGTGTCACGTGATAGTCACATGATCTATGACGCGCCTGACATGTGACCATGAATAGAGTTGTCTATTGGTTCACATGCAGCGCTTGCTTGGGGAGGAGAGCGGCCTCTTGGCTGACAGTGGCGACGGCGTCCCTCCCACTCACAGACGGCATGACATCACAGACATGCGCGGTAGGATCATAGAGTCGCCGACAGGTATGGCCAGTGTGGAGGTGCAGCTGGAGGCTACCTAATGAATAACAGGTACTTTTGACCGTTGAAGCAACATTTCTATTGGCAGCAACAATGGTTTTAATTAGCACACAGGTGATATTAAGCAGTATGTCTTCCTTATTGGTTATATTTTGTCACATGGGGGCTCATTATAGTATTTATATGTTCAATGAATTTTGCACCAGTATACTTGAGAAAGGCTACTGTGTAGCCGAAACGTCGTGTATTTGTGTGTGCACTCTTGGTCCCCAAATAAAAAGTCACACTGGATATTGTGCTGTGAAACTCTCTTCTTATCTACTTGTACTTATTGGATGGCGTTGGATTGGCGGTTCCACCACGGCTGATGCATTCCGGACAGGTCAAAAGATCCATTTTGTGCTGCTCTACAACTATTTTTTACTACTATCCTCTAAATTGGTCATCAGTATCTTATCGGTGCGGAATCAACACTCGGGACCCCCGCCGTTCAACTGTTTGAGAAGACACCGGCACTTGTAGTAGCGCTGTGGCCTCTCTGCTTACCAAGCACAGCGCCGTACACTGTATAGTGTCTGTTCTTGGTATCGCAATCAGGCCCATTCACTTTAATGGGGCTGAGCTGCTCCTAGGCCATGTGACCGATGAATATGACGTCCTTGGCCTAGGAAAAGCTAGAGAAGGCCACGGTGCTACTGCAAGTGCCAGTGCCTCCTCAAACAGCTAATCAGTGGGGGTCTAGGGTGACCGAACCCCACCGATCAGATATTAATGACCTATCTAGAGGATAAAAAAAACACTTGGAAAACCCATTTAAGGTCCTATAAACTTGTATGGGCGCTATGGAACTTGTACAGAGCCATAATACAGATGTGTACATGCGGGCCAAAATTGTATGGGGTTGTCCCAGAATAACAACTTATCTCAGGATAGGTGATCAGTGATTGCTTAGAGACTGGGACCCCCACTGATAATGAGTTCTCCATTTGAAATGGTCATGCATGCGGGCTGCCGCTCCAGCGCTGTACTCGGCTATCTCTGACAGTCCCATAGAGACTGAATAGAGCGTCCCCTGTTCAAGAAGTATCTCTACTTCTTAACCCTTAAGATAAGGTCATGCAGTTTTCTCATACAAATCCATCCCTGGCCATAGACTTCTATTATGACGAAATGCAATACAGAATGCCTCTTATAGGCTTCCATGATGCATGCCATCATAGAATTCCATTATGGTCCAGGGTAATGGAATCCAATGCGGAATTCTTAGATAACCCAAATGCCACAAATCACAAGTTTGCTCAACAATATTTGTTACAAATGAACTTGTTATGCTATAGATCAGGTATACCCAGGCCACTCTGCCTTAGGGCACGGCCACACGGAGTGGCCGTGCTGTGAGCAGATTGCGGCCATGCTGCAGTGAAGAACCGCGCAGCCAATTAGCCTGCAGCTGTCTTTCATTTAATAATGAAGACCTCAATGTATAGCCCTTCTTCATTGTTAAAGGCCCCACAGCACCATTAAACAGAGGCTGTTGCTGGTATGGGGTTTGGCTGGTTAGGTGAGGGACAATATGCATATTATTCCTGTTCTGGCCTGCGATCTCCTGCAGGTTATTTGACAGTAAACACAAAATATTAATCAGCTCTTGAATACCCACCTCTCTAACCCCAGCACTCTCCTGCCTACAGGTGGGAGCCATTCTTCTGCCACCTGCTTTTCCTCCTTTTCCACATCATCGAATATCGATGAGAATATGTCATTAGTAACATCCAGCTCCTCTACTCTCCTGTATCTTGCTGACTTTTCTACAACAAGAAGATTTTGAAGGATGATTTGGAAGAAGTAAACCAGCAAAAGATGAGGTTGGTCATCAAGACCTGGCCCCCCTTGGGGGTGCAGACTGGATGGTATTGGTTGGCATGCTGGCAGTGGAATAATAGAGGCTTCCATCTCATTGACATTGAATACATATCTTAGTTTACAACTGATGTAGGAATAAGTAAATGTAGGAATAAATAAAAACAACTGATGCAGAATAAGTCTCCCTGTACTCTTCCTCAACAATATTCTTCTATTATTCGTTTTCAGCAACACTGTCCCTAGCACATGAGCCCTTTGCTAAGCTCACAGTGAAATGGCGGCGACCGTGAGGGATGAGGGTTTTATAGGGCTGTGACATCACAGGGGGTGGCTAGCTGCACGACATTATGAGTGATCTCACATTCCCGGGCTTTTTTTTTTCACCTTGTAACATGTGCAGTCGCCATTTTAAGAAAAACTGATTTCTTATGAAGAAGTGAAAGAAAATTGAGATTGCGAATCAAAATTTTCCTAAACTTTGGACCAAATTCTGCTTCAAATGCTTTGCTTCAATCAACACTAGTGGTGATCCACCTCAGTGATTGGCTGAGTTGTCATTTCCTATGTGTTGAGGGGGACCAAGAAGTAGAGACCAGTGATGACCTTGGAAGCAGTGAGGACTGGCAAGATATCATTTTGTTATGCCTTTATTAAAAAATATTACTGGCTAGACAAACTCTTTAAACAATGCATTTTGGTTGAAGTTACAGTTTAAGGGAATGTGAATCAGAAAATGACCTACAAATTAAATCATGTTTTTATATTAAACATATTTTAAAGAATTTTTGGTGGTTATTTTTAATTTGCCATGCCAATATCTATTTTTTTTTAATCCTGCAGTTTGTGCACTGGCCAGTTAGCCTATTAATAGGCGTTACTTTTTGGTCTTTACAGATGACTTTACTGCAGTCATCTGTTTATCATTACAGGCAAATTAGAAAGGAAAAAATCTGGTACCGTGATAGCCAATAGAAAACTAGTTTAGTGCTCTCATTAAGAGAAACAAAATAATTATTGCAGGTTTGATACCTTTTAATGGTTAACAAAAATAGCCCTTACTTTCGGGTCCGCTCCCTCAACTTAGCAACAGGGGAAGTCACAGTTACCTTTTTTCTTATTGGCTGCCGCACAATCTCTCTCCTATGCGCACGGGGGTTCGGCGCATGCATGGTTGGATATGGAGTACGCCGGGCATTGGAGCGCACTCGGGATACATTGTGTTTTGTGATTTCACTGCTTGAGAAAGACCAGAGATGGTCGAAACGTCACTGTCTGTATGCTGCTGGTACAAATAAAGTAACTGGATTCTGTTCATTCAACTGGCGAGTGCTGCGGATTTCTATATATTTGTTCTTAGAAGGGACCCCCAGCCAGGATCTCTACCCGCGAGCACCATCATCACTATTCTCATTACTGGTATGTTTTTCCCAAATTGGGGTCTGTAGTGCTGCTTACCCTACATTGATCTAACAAAAATAGAACTAATGATGTTACATAGTGAGCTTTCGAGACATCACCAGTCCCTTCATCAGGCTTAGGCCTCATGCACACGACCGTTGTGTGCATCCGTGGCCGTTGTGCCGTTTTCCGTTTTTTTTCGCGGACCCATTGACTTTCAATGGGTCCGTGGAAAAAACGGAAAATGCACCGTTTGGCAGCCGCATCCGTGAGCCGTGTTTCCTGGCCGTGAAAAAAATATGACCTGTCCTATTTTTTTCACGGCCAACGGTTCACGGACCCATTCAAGTCAATGGGTCCGTGAAAGAACACGGATGCACACAAGATTGGCATCCGTGTCCGTGATCCGTGGCCGTAGGTTAGTTTTTATACAGACGGATCCGAAGATCCGTCTGCATATAAGCTTTTTCAAAGCTGAGTTTTCACTTCGTGAAAACTCAGAACCGACAGTATATTCTAACACAGAAGCGTTCCCATGGTGATGGGGACGCTTCTAGTTAGAATACACTACAAACTGTGTACAAGACTGCCCCCTGCTGCCTGGCAGCACCCGATCTCTTACAGGGGGCCGTGATCAGCACAATTAACCCCTTCAGGTGCGGCACCTGAAGGGGTTAATTGTGCAGATCACAGCCCCCTGTAAGAGATCAGGGCTGCCAGGCAGCAGGGGGCAGACCCCCCCCCCCCCCCTCCCCAGTTTGAATATCATTGGTGGCCAGTGCGGCCCCCCCCCTCCCTCTATTGTAATAATTCGTTGGTGGCACAGTGTGCGCCCCCCCCCTCCCTCCCGCTATTGTAATAATTCGTTGGTGGCACAGTGTGCGCCCCCCCCCCCTATTGTAATAATAGGTTGGTGGCCAGTGCGGCCCCCCCTCCCTCTATTGTAATAATTCGTTGGTGGCACAGTGTGCGCCCCCCATCGGCCCCCCCTCCCTCTATAGCATTAACAACATTGGTGGCCAGTGTGCGGCCTCCCATCTCTCCCCCCCCCCCCTCATCATTGGTGGCAGCGGAGTTCCGATCGGAGTCCCAGTTTAATCGCTGGGGCTCCGATCGGTAACCATGGCAACCGGGACGCTACTACAGTCCTGGTTGCCATGGTTACTTAGCAATAGTACAATAGTAGTAGATTCATACTTACCTGCTCCAGGCTGCTGCTGCGATGTTCGTGTCCGGCCGGGAGCTCCACCTACTGGTAAGTGACAGGTCTGTGCGGCGCATTGCTAAATGAACTGTCACTTACTAGTAGGAGGAGCTCCCGGCCGGACACGAACCTCGCAGCTCCCAAGCTCCCAGGTAAAGTATGAATCTTTTACTATTGTACTATTGCTAGTAACCCGCTGCCACCAATGATCGGGGGGGGGGGGGGGAGATGGGAGGCCGCACACTGGCCACCAATGTTGTTAATGCTATAGAGGGAGGGGGGGCCAATGGGGGGCGCACACTGTGCCACCAACGATTTATTACAATAGAGGGAGGAAGGGGGGGGGCACACTGTGCCACCAACGAATTATTACAATAGAGGGAGGAGGGGGGGGGGGCCGCACTGGCCACCAATGATATTCAAACTGGGGAGGGGGGGGTCTGCCCCCTGCTGCCTGGCAGCCCTGATCTCTTACAGGGGGATATGATAGTACAATTAACCCCTTCAGGTGCGGCACCTAAGGGGTTAATTGTGCTGATCACGGCCCCCTGTAAGAGATCGGATGCTGCTAGGCAGCAGGGGGCAGTCTTGTACACAGTTTGTAGTATATTCTAACTAGAAGCGTCCCCATCACCATGGGAACGCCTCTGTGTTAGAATATACTGTCGGAAATGAGGTTTCACGATCTCACTCATATCCGACAGTATATTCTAACATAGAGGCGTTCCCATGGTGATGGGGACGCTTCAAGTTAAAATATACCATCGGATTGGAGAAAACTCCGATCTGATGGTATAAAAGGGACTCCAGACTTTACATTGAAAGTCAATGGGGACGGATCCGTTTGAAATGGCACCATATTGTGTCAACGTCAAACGGATCCGTCCCCATTGACTTGCATTGTAATTCAGGACGGATCCGTTTGGCTCCGCACGGCCAGGCGGACACCAAAACGACTTTTTTTTCATGTCCGTGGATCCTCCAAAAATCAAGGAAGACCCACGGACGAAAAAACGGTCACGGATCACGGGAAAACGGAACCCCGTTTTGCGGACCGCAAAAAAATACGGTCGTGTGCATGAGGCCTTACTACAAGAATATATGAAGAAACAGCAATATAAATATAATAAGAACAGAGACATGGGGGAATGAATGGACGTTTGAAAAATAACAGAACAACATATCAAAGATCTTGAGAATAAGACCCTTCAAACACATTACTCAATGTGACCCCCTTCAGAAAAAGACCCTGGCCTCTGGTCTGCATGGGCATTTTCACCTGTAGTCGGTCACTCCCCTTCCTTCCTTGTCCTGGTAGCCAAATAACTCACTCTCAAGATCTTTGATATGTTGTTCTGTTATTTTTTAAATGTCCATTCATTCCCCCATGTCTCTGTTCTTATTGTATATACCAGGGGTAGGCAACCTTCGGCACTCCAGGTGTTGTGAAACTACAACTCCCAGCATGCATACTTGCTCTGCTCTTCTCAGAACTCTCATAGAAATGAATGGAGCATGCTGGGAATTGTAGTTTCACAACAGCTGGAGTGCCGGAGGTTGCTGATCCCTGGTATATACAGTTGCAAGAAAAAGTATGTGAACCCTTTGGAATGATATGGATTTCTGCACAAATTGGTCATAAAATGTGATCTGATCTTCATCTAAGTCACAACAATAGACAATCATAGTCTGCTTAAACTAATAACACACAAAGAATTAAATGTTACCATGTTTTTATTGAACACACCATGTAAACATTCACAGTGCAGGTGGAAAAAGTATGTGAACCCTTGGATTTAATAACTGGTTGAACCTCCTTTGGCAGCAATAACTTCAACCAAACGTTTCCTGTAGTTGCAGATCAGACGTACACAACGGTCAGGAGTAATTCTTGACCATTCCTCTTTACAGAACTGTTTCAGTTCAGCAATATTCTTGGGATGTCTGGTGTAAATCGCTTTCTTGAGGTCATGCCACAGCATCTCAATCGGGTTGAGGTCAGGACTCTGACTGGGCCACTCCAGAAGGCGTATTTTCTTCTGTTTAAGCCATTCTGTTGTTGATTTATGGTACTTCTATGCTTTGGGTCGTTGTCCTGTTGCAACCCCCATCTTCTGTTGAGCTTCAGCTGGTGGACAGATGGCCTTAAGTTCTCCTGCAAAATACTTGTATAAACTTGGGAATTAATTTTTCCTTCGATGATAGCAATCCGTCCAGGCCCTGACGCAGCAAAGCAGCCCCAAACCATGATGCCCCCACCACCATACTTCACAGTTGGGATGAGGTTTTGATGTTGGTGTGCTATGCCTCTTTTTCTCCACACATAGTGTTGTGTGTTTCTTCCAAACAACTCAACTTTGATTTCATCTGTCCACAGAATATTTTGCCAGTAACATAGAAACATAGAATGTGTTGGCAGATAAGAACCATTTGGCCCATCTAGTCTGCCCAATATACTGAATACTATGAATAGCCCTTGGCCCTATCTTATATGAAGGATGGCCTTATGCCTATCCCATGCATGCTTAAACTCTTTCACTGTATTTGCAGCTACCACTTCTGCAGGAAGGCAATTCCTTGCATCCACTACACTCTCAGTAAAGTAATACTTCCTGATATTACTTTTAAACCTTTGCCCCTCTAATTTAAAACTATGTCCTCTTGTAGCAGTTTTTCTTCTTTTAAATATTCTCTCCTCTTTTACCTTGTTGATTCCCTTTATGTATTTAAAAGTTTCTATCATATCCCCTCTGTCTCGTCTTTCTTCCAAGCTATACATGTTAAGGTCCTTTAATCTTTCCTGGTAAGTTTTGTCCTGCAATCCATGTACTTGTTTAGTAGCTCTTCTCTGAACTCTCTCCAATTATCAATATCCTTCTGGAGATATGGTCTCCAGTACTGCGCACAATACTCCAAATGAGGTCTCACTAGTGCTCTGTAGAGCGGCATGAGCACTTCCCTCTTTCTACTGGTAATGCCTCTCCCTATACACCCAAGCATTCTGCTAGCATTTCTTGCTGCTCTATGACATTGTCTGCCTACCTTTAAGTCTTCTGAAATAATGACCCCTAAATCCCTTTCCTCAGATACTGAGGTTAGGACTTGATTTTATATTCAAGGTTAGGACTTGATCATTGATTTTATATTCTGCTCTTGGGTTTTTATGCCCCAGGTGCATTATCTTGCACTTATCAACATTAAATTTTAGTTGCCATATTTTTGACCATTCCTCTAGTTTTCCTAAATCCTTTTCCCTGTTACACATCTTTGTGTCATCAGCAAAAAGACACACCTTACCATCGAGGCCTTCTGCAATTTCGCTGATAAAGATATTAAACAATATGGTTCCCAGAACAGATCCCTGAGGTACCCCACTGGTAACAAGACCATGGTCTGAATATACTCCATTGACTACAACCCTCTGTTGTCTGTCGCTCAGCCACTGCCTAATCCATTCAACAATATGGGAGTCCAAGCCCAAAGACTCTAATTTATTGATAAGTCTTCTATGTGGGACAGTATCAAAAGCCTTACTAAAGTCTAGATAAGCGATGTCTACTGCACCTCCGCCATCTATTATTTTAGTCACCCAATCAAAAAAATCAATAAGATTAGTTTGACATGATCTCCCTGAAGTAAACCCATGCTGTTTTTCATCTTTCAATCCATGGGATTTTAGATGTTCCACAATCCTCTCCTTGAGTATGGTTTCCATAAATTTCCCCACTTCTGATGTCAGGCTTACTGGCCTATAGTTGCCCGATTCCTCCCTACTACCTTTCTTGTGAATGGGCACAACATTTTCTAATTTCCAATCTTCTGGGACGACTCCTGTTGCCAGTGATTGGTTAAATAAATCTGTTAATGGTTTTGCCAGTTCACCGCTGAGCTCTTTTAATAGCTTTGGGTGTATCCCATCAGGACCCTGTGACTTATTTGTATTAATTTTAGACAGCTGAGTTAGAACTTCTTCCTCTGTAAAGACACATGCATCAACAGATTCATTAGTCTTCCTTCCTAACTGAGGTCCTTTTCCTTAATTTTCCTTTGTAAAAATTGAACAGAAGTATTCATTGAGGCAGTCAGCTGGTTCTTTATCTTCTTCCATATACCTTTCGTCTTTTGTTTTTAATTTGGTAATTCCTTGTTTTAGTTCCTTTTTTTCATTTATGTATCTGAAGAATGTCTTATCGCCTTTTTTCACTGACTGAGATAATTTCTCTTCTGCCTGCGCTTTAGAAGCTCTTATAACTTGTTTGGCCTCTCTCTGCCTAATCTTATAAATTTGCCTGTCATCCTCATTTATTTTTTTGTTTTTTTTAATAATTACTAAATGCTATCTTTTTGTTTTTAATGATTTTGGCCACTTCTGCTGAGTACCACAGTGGTCTCTTCCTTTTTTTTTCTTTTACTGACAAGCCTAATGCAATTTTATGTTGCCTTCAATAGTGCCACTTTTAAGGAGTCCTATTTCTCCTGGACTCCATTGAAACTGTTCCAATCTGATAGGGACTCGTATACCACTAATCTAATTTTAGAAAAGTCAGTTTTTCTAAAATCTTAAACTTTTGTTTTTGTGTGGTGTGAATCAGTCACTGTACTTATAGTAAACCACACTGACTGGTGATCACTAGATCCCAAGCTTTCCCCTACAGTAATATCAGATACCAAATTCCCATTTGTGAATACTAAATCTAAAATGGCCTCCTTCAGGGTTGGCTCCTCAACTACTTGCTGTAGAGATTATCCCAGTAGGGAATTTAGAATATCTGTACTCCTGGCAGAACTAGCTATTTTGGTTTTCCAGTTTACATCAGGAAGATTAAAGTCTCCCATAATGAGAACTTCCCCCTTCAATGTCATTTTAGCTATTTCCTCAACTAGTAGATCATCTAATTCTTTGACTTGGCTAGGTGGTCTATATATCACACCTACCCGAGTTACCTTATGATTATCAAGCTGCAAGGTAACCCAAACTGACTCTAAATTGGTCTTGCTAACTTGTATTAAATTAGATTTTATGCTATCTTTCACATACAGTGCCACTCCTCCCCTTTCTTGCCTTCTCTGCATTTCCTATATAGAGAGAACCCTGGTATTGTTATATCCCAGTCATTACTCCCATTGAACCATGTCTCAGTAACAGCCACTAAATCTATATTCTCAGATGCCATTATAGCCTCAAGTTCATTGATCTTATTCCCTAAACTGCGAGCATTTGTAGACAAGACTCTGAGCTAGTCATTTCTTAACCTATGTGCTACTGGCATCTTCTGGCATTGTTCTGGGGGGCAGTCGGACTGCTGGATTGTCACTCTTTTGCCCCCCTTTCCTAGTTTAAATGCTCCTTAGCAAATACTTTGAACTGTTCACTGAGGACATTCGTTCCCTTGAGAGAAAGATGCAAACCATCTTTCTTGTGCAGTTCTTTTCCATTCCAACGAGAGCTAACATGAGACACAAAGCCAAACCCTTGGTTCAGACACCATTCACCAAGCCATACATTGAATTCCTTAATGCGAATCTTCCGGTCATGCTGAAGGTTATGCACAGGCAAAACTGCAGTGAATGAAACAGTTGATGCAACCTCTCGTATATCATTTCCAAGTGTGTGAAAAGCTTCCTTCACCTTTGAAACCTCATTGCAAGTAAGATGGACAATGACATCCCTTTCCTGCTTTGCTTGCCTAACAATATTAAGGACACGCCCCAGACGAAGCATCATGGCGAAACCCGGGTCGGGCACTTTGTACTTGTTTTAAATTGCTCCCAAATCTGCTGTTTTTGTGAGTATAATAAATCCTTTTTATACAACCTTGCTGTACGTACTTCACAATTGGTTGATATTCTTCTTCCGAGACCCTGAAGAGTGCAAATTTGGTAACATCTTGCTGATTTGAGATCCAGCTTGTGCCTGTGCAAGTTTTCTCACAAGCGGTTCGGATCCTGTTCGTTTGTGCGGCTTACTGAACGGCATCTGAGGTGTGCAGCTCCTGGGTGGATGAAAGTGCTGAGCCGGTTTTCTACGCTTATTACCATCTGAGTTTTGTAAGTATAACCTGCGGCCAGGTGATACTCCTTTCTAGAAGTACTACACCATTGTGCGGTTTCTATTTTTCCAGATTTCTACACCACAGTTATGTTTGATGTATATGGATGACCCCATTTGACCGAAGATTTACACAAGAAAGAAAAAGATACATTTGACTTTATTATTTTAGCATACTCTTCTGCAGCGCAATCCATTTTTTCTATTTTATTGTGTGGACTTTTTGCTCACTTGTGTCCAGGATTTTGCAGCGCTAGAGGGTTAAATATCTGAACAGAAATTGTACCTTATATTCCATTAAGGAGACGTCGTCTATCCCTGCTAGCGGTAGCACCAGGGAGACATCTCACAACAACATTTTCCTCAAACTTCACACCTCTTATGATGGAATCGCCCACCAACAGCTGCTTACTATCAGTCCTCATCAGTACTGCTGTGGAACATCCAGGTGCTCTTGTGCAAACTGTAAATGTGCAGCAATGTTTTTTTTTGGACAGCAGTGGCTTCCTCTGTGGTATCCTCCCATAAAATCCATTCTTGTTTAGTGTTTTACGTATCGTAGATTCGCTAACAGGGATGTTAGCATATGCCAGAGACTTTTGTAAGTCTTCAGCTGACACTCTAGGATTCTTCTTCACCTCATTGAGCAGTCTGCGCTGTGCTCTTGCAGTCATCTTTACAGGACGGCCACTCCTAGGGAGAGTAGCAGCTGTGCTGAACTTTCTCCATTTATAGACAATTTGTCTTACCGTGGACTGATGAACAGCACGGCTTTTGGAGATACTTTTATAACCCTTTCCAGCTTTATGCAAGTCAACAATTCTTAATCGTAGGTCTTCTGAGAACTCTTTTGTGCAAGGCATCATTCACATCAGGCAATGCTTCTTGTGAAAAGCAAACCCAGAACTGGTGTGTGTTTTTTATAGGGCACGGCAGCTGTAACCAACACCTCCAATCTCATCTAATTGATTGGACTCCAGTTGGCTCACACGTCACTCCAATAAGCTCTTGGAGATGTCATTAGTCTAGGGGTTCACATACTTTTTCAACCTGCACTGTGATTGTTTAAATGGTGTGTTCAATAAAAACATGGTAACATTTAATTCTTTGTGTGTTATTAGTTTAAGCAGACTGTGGTTGTCTATTGTTGTGACTTAGATGAAGATCAGATCACTTTTTATGACCAATTTGTGCAGAAATCCATATCATTCCAAAGGGTTCACATACTTTTTCTTGTAACTGTATATATTGCTGTTTCTTCATATATTCTTGTAGTACGCCTAATAAAGGGACTGGTGATGTCTCGAAAGCTCGCTATGTACGCGCAACATCATTACTTCTATTTTTGTTAGCCATTAAAAGGTATCAAACCTGCAATACTCTAATTTTGTTTCTCTTAATGAGAGCACTAAACTAGGCAAATTACAATGACAGATAACACCTATATATATATAAATAACACAGGATCCACCATTCAGAATAGGTAATATCACAGCTTATCTACTCCCTCCTGACCTCTGTACAGCTCACAAAGCATGTCTAGAAAACCAATAGAAGTCAATCAGGTGCCCACATTTCCTTTGTGTTTATGGCCCATGGTGTCTGCTTTGAAGCAAATGTCTAAATGCTGTTAACAACATTTCAGGCAAGACTGCTGCCTCCACTACTGTTTTTCCTGATGTTTTTGTTTGAAGCAAATAGTTAAGTAATAAATGCCCAATGCTCATCTATCCCTCTTTTAAAGGCCACTAAACCCAAAATCCATACACAAAAAAGAACAACCAACAAAACCTGTCTTTGTTACTGTATTTGCTCTTGCCTTTTAAGATATGATAATTACAGACCATAAAAATACAATAGAAAAGTGGTGCATGGTTCTCTCAGGCTGCAGCCATGTTTTCTCCACCTTACCTGTCCCCATCTGATGCTAGTGCACTTGAGCCAGGAAGTTTAGGACGAGGAATCCCCATAGGACATTACCCACCTAGGATCAAGTCCACATTTCGCATTAGCAGTTATCACACCGCTTTTTATGCCCAAGTGGGCACATTTGCATTGTATTATTTTATGTATGTATATTTTTATGCTAATTTTTCTATTAAATGTGGTAATTGTCACCTGACATTGGTGGTCCCAGATAATTAAGTGCCCTCCTATTGTTTACATTTTTGCAGGAATCCGGTTTTAGTCTAGATAATTCTTGTCTAGAGTTGAGCGAACACCTGGGTGTTCGGGTTCGGGAAAATGTTCGGGTTCGGGATCCGAACTCGACCCGAACTTCGCCCCAAACCCGAACCCCATTGAAGTCAATGGGGACCCGAACTTTTCGGCACTAAAAAGGCTGTAAAATAGCCCAGGAAAAGGCTAGAGGGCTGCAAAAGGCAGCAAAATGTAGGTAAATCCCCTGCAAACAAATGTGGACAGGGAAATGAATAATAATAAAAAAAAAATAACCAATATCAATTGGAGAGAGGTCCCATAGCAGAGAATCAGGCTTCATGTCATAGCAGAGAATCAGGCTTCATGTCACCCACCACTGGAACAGGCCACTGTCAGATATTTAGGCCCCGGCACCCAGACAGAGGAGAGAGGTCCCATAGCAGAGAATCAGGCTTCATGTCATCCACCACTGGAACAGGCCACTGTCAGATATTTAGGTCCCGGCACCCAGACAGAGGAGAGAGGTCCCATAGCAGAGAATCAGGCTTCATGTCACCGACCACTGGAACAGGCCACTGTCAGATATTTAGGCCCCGGCACCCAGACAGAGGAGAGAGGTCCCATAGCAGAGAATCAGGCTTCATGTCACCCACCACTGGAACAGGCCACTGTCAGATATTTAGGCCCCGGCACCCAGACAGAGGAGAGAGGTCCCATAGCAGAGAATCAGGCTTCATGTCACCCACCACTGGAACAGGCCACTGTCAGATATTTAGGCCCCGGCACTCAGACAGAGGAGAGAGGTCCTATTGCAGAGAATCAGGCTTCATGTCATGGCAGAGAATTAGGCTTCATGTCACCCACCATTGGAACAGGCCAGTTTACGATATTTAGGCCCCTGGCACCCAGACGGAGGAGAGGTTCATTCAACTTTGGGTTGCCCCGCAATATAATGGTAAAATTAAAAAAAGAGGATTGAATGAAGTGCCCTGGAGTACAAGAATATATTGTTAAGGGGAGGTAGTTATAAATGTCTAATCTGCACAAGGGATGGATAGGTCCTGTGGGATCCATGCCTGGTTCATTTTTATGAACGTCAGCTTGTCCACATTGGCTGTGGACAGACGGCTGCATTTTTCTATAATGACGCCCCCTGCTGTGCTGAATACACGTTCAGACAAAACGCTGGCCGCCGGGCAGGCCAGCACCTCCAAGGCATAAAAGGCTAGCTCTGGCCACGTGGACAATTTGGAGACCCAGAAGTTGAATGGGGCCGAACCATCAGTCAGTACGTGGAGGGGTGTGTACAGGTACTGTTCCACCATGTTAGTGAAATGCTGCCTCCTGCTAACACGTTCCGTATCAGGTGGTGGTGCAGTTAGCTGTGGCGTGGTGACAAAACTTTTCCACATCTCTGCCATGCTAACCCTGCCCTCAGAGGAGCTGGCCATGACACAGCTGCGTTGGCGACCTCTTGCTCCTCCTCTGCCTTCGCCTTGGGCTTCCACTTGTTCCCCTGTAACATTTGGGAATGCTCTCAGTAGCGCGTCTACCAACGTGCGCTTGTATTCGCGCATCTTCCTATCACGCTCCAGTGCAGGAAGTAAGGTGGGCACATTGTCTTTGTACCGGGGATCCAGCAGGGTGGCAACCCAGTAGTCCACACACGTTAAAATGGCACTGCAGCATGTAGTCGCTCATGTGTGCCAGGCTGCCCAGAGGTAAGGACAAGCTGTCCTCTGTGGGAGGCGTATCGTCATCTTCCTCCGTTTCCCCCCAGCCACACACCAGTGATAGGCCCGAGCTGCGTTGGGTGCCACCCCGCTGTGAACATGCTTCATCCTCCTCCTCCTCCTCCTCCACCTCCTCCTCATCCTCGTCTTCCTCGTCCTCCAGTAGTGGGCCCTGTCTGGCCACATTTGTACCTGGCCTCTGTTGTTGCAAAAAACCTCCCTCCGAGTCACTTCTAAGAGACTGGCCTGAAAGTGCTAAAAAGGACCCCTCTTCCTTCTCCTCCTCCTCCTGGGCCACTTCCTCTTCCATCATCGCCCTAAGAGTTTTCTCAAGGAGACATAGAAGTGGTATTGTAACGCTGATAACGGCATCATCGCCACTGTACTCGAAACAGCGCAACAGGGCACACGGGTCTCGCATGGAGGCCCAGTCATTGGTGGTGAAGTGGTGCTGTTCCGCAGTGCGACTGACCCGTGCATGCTGCAGCTGAAACTCCACTATGGCCTGCTGCTGCTCGCACAGTCTGTCCAGCATGTGCAAGGTGGAGTTCCACCTGGTGGGCACGTCGCATATGAGGCGGTGAGCGGGAAGGCCGAAGTTACGCTGTAGAGCAGACAGCCGAGCGGCCGCAGGATGAGAACGGCGGAAGCGCGCACAGACGACCCGCACTTTATGCAGCAGCTCTGACATGTCGGGGTAGTTGTGAATGAACTTCTGCACCACCAAATTCAGCACATGCGCCAGGCAAGGGATGTGCGTCAAACCGGCTAGTCCCAGAGCTGCGATGAGATTTCGCCCATTATTGCACACCACCAGGCCGGGCTTGAGGCTCACCGGCAGCAACCACTCGTCGGTCTGTTGTTAAATACCCCGCCACAACTCCTGCGCGGTGTGGGGCCTGTCCCCTGAACATATGAGTTTCAGAATGGCCTGCTGACGTTTACCCCGGGCTGTGCTGAAGTTGGTGGTGAAGGTGTGTGGCTGACTGGATGAGCAGGTGGAAGAAGAGGAGGAGGAAGCCGAGTAGGAGGAGGAGGCAAAGAATGTTGCCCTGCGATCCTTGGCGGCGGAAGGACATGCGCCAAAGAGCTCTCCGCCTGGGGCCCAGCCGCCACTACATTTACCCAGTATGCAGTTAGGGAGATATAGCGTCCCTGGCCGTGCTTACTGGTCCACGTATCTGTGGTTAAGTGGACCTTGCCACAGATGGCGTTGCGCAGTGCACACTTGATTTTATCGGATACTTGGTTGTGCAGGGAAGGCACGGCTCTCTTGGAGAAGTAGTGGCGGCTGGGAACAACATACTGTGGGACAGCAAGCTGTTTGAAGCTGTCTGTGTCCACCAGCCTGAATGACAGCATTTCATAGGCCAGTAGTTTAGAAATGCTGGCATTCAGGGCCAGGGATCGAGGGTGGCTAGGTGGGAATTTACGCTTTCTCTCAAATGTTTGTGAGATGGAGAGCTGAACGCTGCCGTGTGACATGGTGGAGATGCTTGGTGACAGAGGTGGTGGTACATCCTCTGTTTGCTGGGCGGCAGGTGCCAACATTCCTCCCGAGGCGGAGGAAGAGGCCGAGGCAGCAGCAGAAGAGGTAGCAGGGGGAGCCTGAGTGAGTTCCTTGTTTTTAAGGTGTTTACTCCACTGCAGTTCATGCTTTGCATGCAGATGCCTGGTCATGAAGGTTGTGCTAAGGTTCAGAACGTTAATGCCTCGCTTCAGGCTCTGATGGCACAGCGTGCAAACCACTTGGGTCTTGTCGTCAGCACATTGTTTGAAGAACTGCCACGCCAGGGAACTCCTTGAAGCTGCCTTTGGGGTGCTTGATCCCAGGTGGCGGTGGCCAGTAGCAGGCGAACTCTCTTGGCGGCGGGTGTTCTGCTTTTGCCCACTGCTCCCTCTTTTGCTACGCTGTTGGCTCGGTCTCACCACTGCCTCTTCCTCTGAACTCTGAAAGTCAGTGGCACGACCTTCATTCCATGTGGGGTCTAGGACCTCATCGTCCCCTGGATCGTCTTCCACCCAGTCTTCCTCCCTGACCTCCTGTTCAGTCTGCACACTGCAGAAAGACGCAGCAGTTGGCACCTGTGTTTCGTCATTATGAGAGACGTGCTGAGGTGGTATTCCCATGTCCTCATCTTTAGGAAACATAAGTGGTTGTGCGTCAGTGCATTTTATGTCTTCCACCCCTGGGGAAGGGCTAGGTGGATGCCCTTGGGAAACCCTGCCAGCAGAATCTTCAAACAGGATGAGAGACTGCTGCATAACTTGAGGCTCAGACAGTTTCCCTGATATGCATGGGGGTGATGTGACAGACTGATGGGCTTGGTTTTCATGCGCCATCTGTGCGCTTTCTGCAGAAGACTGGGTGGGAGATAATGTGAACGTGCTGGATCCACTGTCGGCCACCCAATTGACTAATGCCTGTACCTGCTCAGGCCTTACCATCCTGAGAACGGCATTGGGCCCCACCAAATATCGCTGTAAATTCTGGCGGCTACTGGGACCTGAGGCAGTTGGTTCACTAGGACGTGTGGCTGTGGCAGAACGGCCACGTCCTCTCCCAGCACCAGAGGGTCCACTAACACCACCACGACCATGTCCACGTCCGCATCCCTTACTAGATGTTTTCCTCATTGTTACCGTTCACCACAATAAGAAAAAAATTATTTGGCCCAATGTATTGAATTCAAATTCAGGCCTTTTTTTACAGGCACCTAACACTATCTGGATATCTATTTAAGTACCGTATTACACTAATACAGGCATAGCAGTAACCACAGATTTAGGGGAATATAAATTGTAGGCCTAGTATTTAGGCCCTGGATGAAAGGTATCCTTTTACGGACAGAATTAGACTTGGAGATGCACGGTAGCGTGTGAAGTTGTTGAGGATGACTCTATCAGCACTTGAAATTGCACTTTCAATGTAATATACCCTTTTATGGATAGATTTAAACTTGGCCTGCAACAGCAGAAACCACTGATTTAGGGAATTGCTCTTTTGGGAATTGAATTTCAACCCAGAAAAAGATATATCCTTTGCCAGACAGCAGACAGTATTACAATTGGCTAGCCACAGCTGAAACACCAGATTTAGGGTATTGCTATTTTGGCAATTGTATTTCACCCCTCAATAAAATAGCAAGCACAGCCAAGCTCCTGATGTAGGATATAGCAACAAAAAAAAACACACTTTTCATGGATTAATGGACTTGGTGGCAGCTTGTGCTGGCGCACCACAAGACACAAAATGGCCGCCGATCACCCCAGAAAAAAGTGACAGAAAAACGCTCTGGGCAGTCTAAAAACAGTGAGCAATTAACTAGCAGAAGTTCAATGATTCACAGCTGTAGATCGATCACTTCATTAAGTGTTTTTGTTGAGTAAATCCCTGCCTAATCTCGCCCTAACAGCAGCTGCATCCTCTCCCTACACTGATCAGAGCAGAGTGACGTGCAGCGCTACGTGACCCAAGCTTAAATAGAGGCTGGGTCACATGCTGCACTGGCCAATCACAGCCATGCCAATAGTAGGCAAGGCTGTGATGGCCTCTTGGGGCAAGTAGTATGACGCTTGTTGATTGGCTGCTTTTCAGCCTTTCAAAAAGCGCCAAGAAAGCGCCGAACCCGAACTATCGGGTTCGGGTCCGCGTCACGAACACCCCAAAATTTGGTACGAACCTGAACTATACAGTTCGGTTTCGCTCATCCCTATTCTTGTCTACACAGTGAGCCTGGCCATTTTGTTGGAAGGAATCTCTTAGTAATAGTACAAGATAGATTTGGTGATGGTACCGGCCATAGTACCAATAGTACATACTCACGGTTGTCCTGATATTATGTTTATGGATGTGTGGCCTCCATTACATCTCTGCAGAGGTTTTTATACACATTTCCCAGACTGCTGAAATCCAAATTTGCCTATTTATGTAGTGATAAATCCTTTAATGTAGCTAGACCAACCTGCAATTCAGGGTTCTGGAAAAGCTGTGTGACAACTCTGTAGAGCTGCATTAGTGACAACAGATTATGTTGCCCTGGTATCATGTATTAGATTCACACAATATATCAGGGCAGCATTGTGTGTTTTTATATCAGGGAAGAGATTGTTACCCAGCTTTCCCATATGCAGATTGCCAAATCAGCCTATTTATAAATTGGTAAATCCCCAGTATTTAGAATATCCTATAGAATATCCTAGATGGATTTGCTAGCCATGAGCCTGCAAAAGCTTAGTAAGAATCCAAGTGACAAATCGTCCATTCTGTAGCATAGCTAGACAATTTATCATTCAGGGTCCTGGGTAACACATCATGTGGAGCTGTAATAGGGACTGCTAGATGCTAAAGCTACTTTCACACTCGCGTTTTGGAAGGATTCGTTATGGATCTGCAAAAACTGATCCGTTGCAATAATACAACCGCATGCATCCGTCATGAACGGTTTCGTTTGTATTATCTGTAACATAGCCAAGACGGATCTGTCATGAACTCCATTGAAAGTCAATGGGAGACGGATCCGTTTTCTATTGTGCCAGATTGTGTCAGAGAAAACGGATCCGTCCCCATTGACTTACATTGTGTGTCAGGACGGATCCGTTTGGCTCAGTTTCGTCAAGCGGACAGCAAAACGCTGCAAGCAGCATTTTGGTGTCCGCCTCCAGAGCAGAATGGAGACTGAACGGAGGCAAACTGATGCATTCTGAGCAGATCCTTATCCATTCAGAATGCATTAGGGCAAAACTGATCCGTTTTGGACCGCGTGTGAGATCCCTGAACGGATCTCACTAACGGAAAGCCAAAACACTAGTGTGAAAGTAGCCTAAGGGTCCATTCACACGTCCGCAATTTCGTTCTGCATTTTGCGGAACGGAATTGCGGACCCATTCATTTATATGGGGCAGCACGATGTGCTGCCCGGATCCGGAATTGCGGATCCGCACTTCCGGGTCCGCAATTCCGATCCCGAAAAAAATAGAACATGTCCTATTCTTGTCCGCAATTGCAGACAAAAAAAGACATTTTCTATGAAAATAGTCTGAATAGTGCCATAACTAGGGAGATTTGCCATTCAATGTCCTGGGAAAGCTGGGTTAAAACCATGTGGAACTGTGATAGAGAATGCAGAATACTAAATCTAGATAGATAAATCCCCTCCCCACTAGGGTTGCCACGATACCATAAAAACGTATTGTGATACTCTATACCATTCGATACCACGTGAAAAAAATAAAACACCAAAAAAGCTGTGTGTATTACATATTTTATGGAACGTCCGTCCCATAATAGAACAGTCCTATCCTATTTTTTGGAGGGACAAGGTGACAAAAAATGGCAAATCGTGCGGTTATGATTTTTACGGCACTCACCGCATAGGAAACATTTTTAAATATTTTAATAGTTCACACTTTTTCAGGCGTGGCGATATGTAATATATGTTTATTTTTTATTGTTTGTAATTTTTATATGTAAAATTGGGAAAGGGAGCGATTAAAAATGTTATAATTTTTTTAACTTTTTACTATTTACTATTACTTTTTACTATTTACTATTAGCCCCCTTAGGGGCTAGAAGTGAACCCTTGTCCTATTCACCCTAATAGAGCTCGCTCCGAACAGTATTCAAACAAAGTTTTATGCGAATCGACTTCGGATGTTTCATCCGAAGTCGATTCGTTCATCCCTACTTAGATTATTTTAATTGTCCTCCTCTAATCAACAATGTTGCGGTTATTGTAATTTATTCTGTGCAATTTTTTATTTTTTTTGCAATTTTTTATAAAATTATAAACTTATACTTCTGCATCTATATTCTTAAACACTTATACAATGGAAATACGATCTAAATGGTGAACATTTGGGGAATTGAGTCAGCACAACCTGTATGTAGGTGCATATCACTATGGCGAAATACATATACAAACGGAAAATACAAATGTGATCGCACTCTACATCCAGCATTCTGCCCTGACTCCATGCTGGATGAGGCATTGGTGTACATTTTGGCCAAAGCGTAATAAGCCACTCACCACGTCAAGGTCGCCTCTATGAGTGGTCCCTAACACTAGTTCCTACCTGTTTATGGGCCATGACAGCCACACAAAGTCCAGGGAATGCAAATCAGCGTGCACGCCAAGCACACTCTGCTTTTAACCCCGTCCGGTGCCATTACAGCTTTCATCGGATCCAGGGATGCAAGTACCAAAATGCACGCTGAGCCCACCATATACTTCTCCTGGAGCCAAATGGCTACTGGTAGGTTCTATATAAGCAGACTCAGTTTTATACTGACTTTAAAACCAGCCTCCAGGACAGATTGACTGGTCAGGTGTGCATGACTCAAAGGAGATCGCCACGCCTCCAATACATGCTACAAAGAAAAAATTTGGGGAATTGAGTCAGCACAACCTGTATGTAGGTGCACATCACTATGGCGAAATACATATACAAACGGAAAATACAAATGTGACTCTATATCCAGCATTCTGCCCTGACTCCATGCTGGATGAGGCATTGGTGTACATTTTAGCCAAAGCGTAATAAGCCACTCACCACGTCAAGGTCGCCTCTATTTGAGTGGTCCCTAACAGTACTTGCATCCCTGGATCCGATGAAAGCTGTAATGGCACCGGACGGGGTTAAAAGCAGAGTGTGCTTGGCGTGCACGCTGACCTGCATTCCCTGGACTTTGTGTGGCTGTCATGGCCCATAAACAGGTAGGAACTAGTGTTAGGGACCACTCAAATAGAGGCGACCTTGACGTGGTGAGTGGCTTATTACGCTTTGGCCAAAATGTACACCAATGCCTCATCCAGCATGGAGTCAGGGCAGAATGCTGGATATAGAGTGCTATCACATTTGTATTTTCCGTTTGTAAATGGTAAACATATCAGCGTTTTTTAGTCACAGGTAATTCTCTGAATAAAACTTTGATGTCACGGTCCCTCCCGTGACAGATGTCAGAAGATCGAAGAGACTGATTAGCACTTACTGCGAATCTGCTGCAGGTTCGTGTCTACACTCCAATGCTGGGATATGTGGTTCTCCCCATTATACCTCCTCCTTGCTTAGTTGGAGGGAAATATGTTATTTAACTGGGACTGTATGTTAGAAGGCTGAAGGGAGGGGTGTCAGTTACATAGGACTGTATGTTATAGAAGATTGGAGGGAGATGACTGGTGTTATTTACATTGGACTGGATATTTTAGAAGACTGGAGGGTAAGGAGTGATGTTATTTATGTGGGACTATGTGTTGGAGGGGGGTAAAGGAGGGGATTTTAGTTATTTACATGGGACTGTATGTTATAGAGAACTATAAGGAAGAGAAGTTATTTATATGGGACTGGAGGGAGAGGACTGGTGTTATTTACATGGGACTTCATGGTATATAAGACTGAAGGGAGAGGAGTGAAGTTATTTACATGGGACTGCATGGTATAGAAGACTGTAAGGAAGACAGGTTATTTAAATGGGACTGTATCATATAGAAGACTGGTGGGAGACGACTGGCGTTATTTACATGGGACTGCATGGTATAGAAGACTGGAGGGAGTGGACGGGCATTATAATTTATGGGGGCACTACAGAGATGATTATAACTCCGGGGGTACGACAGGAGGCATAATTACAGGGGGCACTGCAGGGAACATTGTAAATACTGTGGGCAGTGGTGGAGGGCATTACTACTACTGAGGGCTCTATAGAAGTGCCTTATAGATTATAAGAGGTGCACTATAGGGAAGCCTTATTAGTACTAAGGGCACTGTAGAGAGCCTTATTACCACTGGGGATACTATGGGGGGGGGGTGGTTTCCGCCTGGCAGTGTGCCTTTGGATGTCACTGGCACTAATGGACATCCTTTAGCGCTGCCTTAGCCTGTAAAATGGCTAGGGCAGCGCTAAAGCCACCCATCAGTGCTGGTCTGTGTTGGGCCCATGTTCATATATGCCTGCATTATTGAGGAAAAAAAAGAATATTTGAATATATGCAAATGATCCTCCAGAAGCAAGGGGGCATTACCATTGCACCTAGAGGCTCTACTGTCTCTGCAACTGCCGCTCCCTGTCTACTTTGACAGGGTCTGTCAGTGAAAATGTCATCCCTCGGGCCATGTTAAAGTGCAGAGGGCGCAGCAGTTACAGAGAGAGCGGAGCCTCTAGGTGTAATGGTAACGCCCCCGTTTGTATATAATAAAACATAATTTTTCTCAGCAATGTGGACACATATGAACGTGGGACCAACACAGATGTCTTCAGCTGCCAAGCGCACATGTAACAGGTCAGTCCTTTAATTGTCCAAGTGTATAAGGGAGTCCTGAGGGATAGCTGAAGGCCTAGGGAGCATTTTACCATCAGCTATGGACTTCATTGGGGGGAGAAAGCTGGCACTAAAGTGCCTAGGGCAGCATCAAATCTAAATATGGACCTGGCTCCACAGCTGTAGTAGGATGTAGTGTCAGACCTCACACTGCTGGTCTGTGTACGAGGAGGAGCGGTGCAGCCGGGAATCTGCTGTGCTCCTCCTCCTACACAGCAGAGCAATGTGTGACACTACATCCTGCTACTGCTGTGGAGCGCCAGCAGCTGAACTGTGATCATGAGGAACTAGGTGAGTATATTGTTTTAACTTCCTGTGAAAGGGGCACATATATGACCATTACTACTGTGAGGGTGTGCATATCTGGATATAACTACTATATACTGGCACAAAGGGGGAATAATTACTATGTGGGGGCATTAAGGGGACTGGGTGTGTATAGTTATGCTTTGGCCAGAGTTAGAGGCGTGACCTAGTATGAAAAGAATATATATACATATTGTAAACATAATTACAAGATGTTTTTTATTTGCATATATATGTTTATATTTGTATGTGTGTTTTTTTTTTTGTTTTTTTTTTTTGAGAGGCAGGTACATCTTTTGCACAGGGGCCCTTTGCTGCCTGTGTCCGCCCCTGGCGGTGTGACCAGACTATATTGGTTTTGGAAGTGCTGGTGTGTTGTCCTCTCTGGAGTTCGTGCTCGTCCATCTTACTACTGAAGTTAAGTGTCTCGTTCCTTTGTGTTTTGTTGTTCCTCCCCATGTCGGTAGTTACTAGGCCTCAGGGAGACGCTGTCCGTTCATCTGGGAAGGAACAGCTCTTTAGGGTCTCCAGGTCCTCCAGGTTCCGGTGTATGGGCATTCCTACCTTCAAGGTGTGCCCGAACGGAAAGGAATAGGGTTCTATAGGAGGTGACCCTTTCCCTAGCATTGGGGCCTAGTGGCTTTTCCCTTCCCTCCTGTTGTCGGTGTGGTGTTCCCTCCCATACCTCACTTGTGACATTTGGGCTCTGTGGCTCAATGCAGATCTAGAAGTAATGGTTTTGTGATCATTGAAATTTATTTTGTGCCATACATTTTTTTGCAATTACAAAAAAAAAAAAAAAGTATACTTTTGTTTTTATTCTCTTAAAAACACCCATACAATGTATTAGTATATATAGAGAGATGTAGATGTATATATAGGAAAAAGCGCCAGCCTCTCTGGTGGCCAGAACCGTGGGAGCTGGTGTTTTTTCCATTAGTGTGCAAGCACGACCACCACTGCTGGATTACAGGGTGGTCGTAACCATGGAAATGAAACAGTTATAATGCAATGGAAAAATGAATCAAGCCAGCAATGGAGGCAATATGGACAATCACAATACATTAATAAGTCACTTCAATTAAAATGCCTCTTGCTGAAGTGAGACAACCCCTTTAACTGTGTTTTTATTATGGTTTTTCAGGGTTTACCGTCCTTTTAACACCCCTTTAAAATATTTTTTTTATACAAAAATGTAATTAATTTATTTGTAGATTTGCCTTTTGTGGAAACAGTGATCAGGGCATGATAAAACTGAATATTTCTAAGAAGCAAAGATGAAGAAAGTTCAATAACAGTCAAGCACTAAGATCAAGAAAGTGACAGTTCTGAACTATAGCTATGGGTCCTCCTTACGTTGATGGCACAGAGTGGTACCAAGGTACTGACTGCATCCAGTATAAAGCTGGCAGTACACATTAGAAAAACATTGGCCATACTCACAAGACCAGCTAACCATTTAATAAATATGGGGGTTTCATGACTCTCCCAATTGCAAATGTCAAGAAAAAGAAGGATCAAGCAGTTGGATTTCAACATACCGAATCGTATTGTTCTGAGGGGAGATGTGTCTCCACCACCACCAATGAGGCCAGGTGAGGCGATCGCTTCAGGCAGCACCAGCTAGAGGCAAGAGGGAGGCAGCAGAAGAGCCATGGGCAATGAGTGCTTTCACTGTGGCAAATGGGATAGGTTGAGAAATTGGCATGGGGGGGGGGCGGCTTTTCAGTTTTCGCCTCAGGCAGCAGAAAGGCTAGGTGCACCCCTGTCCACCACAGGAGTCTGGCAGCAGCTCCTGATGGTCCCTTTCCAAAAAAACATGAAGACCTGAAGATACATGGTTGCTATTATATACCACCTCTACCCCTTTTGTCTTTCATATCCACTTTATGTCCACCTAAAATGCCATGAGTATCATATGACCTTTTAGGAACATCTAAGAGATCTTCTAGATGAAACTTCTCCATAGGACCACATGTGGAGAATGTGTGCCCACTAATGATGTTGTCTACATCTGTTTCTGGTTATCAGGACAGAAAGGCAAGGCAAGGAAGCCACAATAGGCCAATAGGTCTTTGAAAATCATATCTCTCCCAGGATCCCTTTAAGATCTGAGTTCACAATAGCATCATACCTTCCTTTCAACATACAGTTTTCATTATATATTTTATTGACCATAAGGGGTTTTGAAATATAAATTATAACATCTGAATATAAAGCCATATTATACAATTGTTTTTTTTCAGTACTACATCATGTATCGTGTGATGTGCTATGGTTCAATATATACATTAGAGATGAGCGAATTTTAAAAAAAAATTCAGTTTGATCCGAATTTATTTGCGGTGAAAAGTGTTAAAAAACGGCTATTTCCTGGCTGCAGTGAGCCTCTATAGTGGTGTAGAACACTGTGCCTTGCAGTAACACGCATAGGGAGTCTGCTGTGGTAGTGAAATAATACTGTGAGTCAGTATGATATGCAGGTGACAGAATCACTGCACACTCCTTTTACACCTTTGTCAGCTGATTCCACATAGATGTCTACAGAACCTGTTCTATTGAATGCTTATACAAGTAGAGACTCCCGACACAGTGGAGACAATGTCAGCAGTAAGTTTGTGTTGATGTCACTGATTATTTTGCCCTTCATTTGATCCGTCAGAACAATAACCCCCAAAAAACGGATCCTGTCTGTTGAGCATCCGCCTTCACTCGGTCAGCATTTGGTCAGTAATCCATCAGTATTGCTAATGCCAAAAAAAAACAGGAGTGGAACCAAGACACAGATGACACGTTAATGGAATATTTGCATGTCTTCTGTCTTCTGGCTACCAAATCACAAGCCAATTCTGATGGGACCATACAGGCCTTACAGCTGCTACACAGACAAAATGCGTTGTGCATCTAATTTTTCTTTCCTTCTGACAGATCAGAAGAAGGGTCAAATAAATGATGATGTCAGCCGGGCCGAAAGGCAAAATAGTGGCCCAGTCATGTGGGGAGGATGGTAACAGCATGAGGAGACAGCAAAGTGGCCCAATGACTGAGTGTGGAGGTCGCAGCAGCATCAGGAGGCCACAGAGTGGCACAATGACAGAGAGTGGAGGTGGCAGCAGCAGCATCAGGAGGAGGCCACAGAGTGGCACAATGACAGTGTGGAGGTGGCTTCAGGAGACCACAGAGTAGCAAGGTGACAGTGTGGAGGTGACAGCAGCATCAGGAGACCACAGAGTGGCAAGGTGACATAGTGTGGAGGTGGCAGCAGCATCAGGAGACCACAGAGTGGCAAGGTGACATAGTGTTGAGGTGACAGCAGCATCAGGAAACCACAGAGTGGCAAAGTGACTTAGTGTGAAGGTGGCAGCAGCATCAGGAGACCACAGAGTGACCCGTGACAGAGTGGGGAGGTGGAGCATCACAAAACCACAGAGTGGCAAGGTGACATAGTGAGGAGGTGGCAGCAGCATCAAGAGACCACAAAGTGACCCGGTGACAAAGTGGGGAGGTGGGTGGCAATACGAGTACCAGCTGAAGATGGTGGCTGAAAGAAGGAGCACTTGGCATCAAATGTGTGGCATCATATGGGTGGCAGCATCAGAATGGTAGCTGAGGCAGGTAGCCAGAAGAAACCAGTTTCTTTTGTCAAAGTGTTGGTGTGGCACCATGGATGACCTAGTCTGATGCATCAGGCTTCAGGCATTAGTGGGTAGAAATCCTGGCGGATCCAAGCCTGGTTAATCTGGACAAAGCTCAGTCTCTCCACATTTTGGGTGGACAGGCGAGTATTTCTTGGGGTTACTATGGCCCCCGCCGCACTAAACACCCGCTCTGATGCCACACTACTGGCTGGGCAGGAAAGCTTTTCCACGGCAAAATCTTCTAGTTGCGGACACAAATCCAGTTTGGCTGCCCATTTGTCCTGCGGACCTTCAATGTAGGGTGGCAGCGTACTGTCCAAGTATGCCACCACCTGCTGATTCAGGTCCTGCTCCAAGTCTAGCTGCTGCTGCTGGTAAGTAGTTTCTTCACTAGGGGAGTGAAGAAAGCTGCTCATCAGCGACTCTAGACTTAAGTTGCTGCTAATGGAGCTGGAACTGCTCCTACCCCCCCCCCACCCTGCCACAGGAGCCGTGGCAGAGGAATGTGAGCGCAGAGGGCCACCTCGGTCAGACCTGCGAGAGGATGGACTATGGCGCAGATAGGCCGCGGCCAACTCACTACATAGGATGTCTCCATAGTAGTTCTGTTTGTCCTCCCTCTCAGAGGGTGTAAAAAAGGGCCCCATTTTGGACCGGTAGTGAGGGTCCAACAAGGTGGAGAGCCAGAAGTTATTTCTCTGCGCAAGCAAGTCAACCATTCAAGAACCGCTGGGTTGCTGGTCAAGACACGACAGCTAGATGACACCGGGAGCTCAAGCCTCTCACTGCGACTTCTGCTGCCACACCCCCTTTACTCTGCTGTGACCTGTGCCTGCGCCAGAAACATTTAGGCCTCTGCCACTCCCCTGTGCAGGGCCTGGCACTTCTCTGTCTGACATACTGTTAGATCAAATAAATAAATAAAAAGAAACTTAAAACACCCCAAAAAAGTCTGTAATTTTCTCACTTTATCACACAACAGCAAATACTTTTTTTGTGCCACTAATACACACAAAAAATGGCTTTAGAACATATAACTGCACCGCTGAACAGAAAATATATTTTTCTTTTGCCACTAATACACGACAAAAAGGCTTTAGAACATATAACTGCACCACTGAACGGCAAATAGGCCCTTATTTTTTTCCACAAAGGGATTTAGAACATATAACTGCACCGCTGAACTGCAAATATATTTATCTTTTTTCCTCCTATACACTTTACAAAAAGTTTTAGAACATATAACTGCACCGCTGAACGGCAAATAGGCCCTTATTTTTTTCCACTTATACACAACACAAAAGGCTTTAGAACATATAACTGCAATGCTGAACGACAAATATATTTTTCTTTTTTCCACTTATACATGACACAAAAGGCTTTAGAACATAGACCTGCACAGCTAAATGGCAAATATATATATTTTTTGCCACTAATACATGACAAACAGGGCTTAAAAACATATAACTGCACCGCTGAACTGCAAATAGGCCCTTATTTTTTTCCACTTATACACGACACAAAAGGCTTTAGAACACATAACTGCACCGCTGAACGGCAAATAGGCCCTTATTTTTTTCCACTTATGCACGACACAAAAGGCTTTAGAACATATAACTGCACCGCTGAATGGCAAATTTATTTATCTTTTTTCCCACTTATACATGACACAAAAGGCTTTAGAACATATAACTGCACCGCTGAAAGGCAAATATATTTTTCTTTTGCCACTAATACACGACAAAAAAGGCTTTAGAACATATAACTACACCGCTGAACGGCAAAAAAAATAAATAAATTCGTGCCAATAATACACGGCAAAAAGGGCTGTCATTTTCACACTTCACCACACAGCGGCTAATGAGCCCTTTTTTTCCCACTAATACAAGCCAAAAAAATGCTTTAGAACATATAACTGCACCGCACAAGGGCAAATAAGACGTAGAAATATTTCCTTGTAAAAAACCCTGTTAATGGCTGTATCAAACAACACTTGCACCCCAACAAGAACGGTTTGCTGGAATTACAGAGCTGTATAATGGCAATTTGGGTCCCCAGTCAGTGCAGCAAGGTGTAATAGAATTGTTCCTATTACCCAGGCTATACCCTCCCCTACTGAACCCTGTTCAGCATAAATGCTGTGGAATGATTTCTCCCTATCATTTCTCTACACCTTGAATAATCTTTCCCTGAACTTGTAAACTGTTTTTTTAGCACAATTTATTTTTTTCTAGCACTGTCCCTAGCGCCTGCTGACGTTTCTCCCTGCACTAAGTACACTGGTAAATGGCAGAATCCAAGATGTCTGAAGATATTTATAGGGCTGTGACATCACAGTGCTCGCTGGCTGCTGATTGACTGCATACATGGCATTATGGGTGATCCTGCACTCCTAGAGTTCCTTGCTCCATGTCTTCACACGTGCAGCAGCCATTTTGTTACCACGAAGCGTGAGGAAATTCAGATTCGGTGCAAATCAAATTTTTCCTTAAATATGGATCGAATTCCACTTTGTAAACTTCGCTCATCTCTAATATACATATTCTGTAGAACCCATCTCAATAATTTATTTTATACAAATACATCCTCCATAAAACATACAATCTTTACAACTATGGGGCCAGTGTTTTGTGGCAGTGTTTCTTAATTTACAGAGTAAACATATGGCAGTAATACAGATATTTTTATCTAACCTAATAAAAACGAACAATAATGGGTCTCACATGAGCCAAAAATGAAGGAGATGCTCCATACAACCATTTAAGCCTCAGTTTTCATAGTCTAACAATCTAACAAGAGGCAGTGTGATGGTTACTATGAAGATAGGTCTTATTATAATGGCAGTTCAGCTTGTGCCATTGTACCGTGCGTGACTGCAGCTTGTGGATTGAATATGGGCCATTGTGTTCAATGGGGGTTCGTGTTGCCACTGTTCCGTGTATCTTGGTGTTGGTTAGCTGTGGTGTGAATTGTGCCAATGTGCTTGTATCACATCTCATGTTCTGTATTGCAAGGATTAATCTTTCCATTGCTGTGTGTGTGTGTCTGCCTCTGCTCAACTAATCAGTTCATTAAGGGCTCATGCACACGACCGTATGTATTTTGCGGTCCGCAAAAAATACCGATGACATCCGTGTGCATTACATATTTTGCAGAACAGCTGGCCCCTAATAGAACAGTACCATCCTTGTCCGTTATGCGGACAATAATAGGACATGCTCTATTGTTTTGCGGAACGGACACACAGAAGTGGAATGCACACGGAGTTACTTCAGGTTTTTTTGCAGACCCATTGAAATGAATGGTTCCGCATATGGTCCACAAAAAAAACGCTGAAAAAAAATAAATTTGTGTGCATTAGCCCTAAGTATGGTATTTATCCCTGTGTCAATCTGTAGATGTCTCTTGAGTGCTGTGACCTGCCCTGGTTGTGCAACTTTTATGTCATGTCATTTCTTGCTTTGTTCTGTTTGGAGTTTGTCTGTGTCCTGTGTTAGAGTTTTTATCTCTAGTTTGTGTGTCTGGCTCGTTCTGGTTGTCCATTTCTGAATTCTGACCTAGTGTCGAATGCCATTACCCTGTGTCTGTTCTATACATTCTATGTACTTTGTTAGCTTGACCTTGCCTTCAATTGCAAGTGCTCTGCTATTCTCTATATGAAGCCTACCATCTCTCATGTATGCCCAATTCTGTCTATATTCCTGTAACCACTGTGTCTCTACTGAGTCTTTGTTCCGGAAGTCCACTCCAGTAGTCCATGTGTCCACGTTCCCGAAGCCTGTATGTCTGCCTCTTGTAATCTGTCTGCATGGGTTCCTGTTCTGTTCTTCTGCCAGTGCTCCATGTTTTCTGCCATGCCTGTGTATCTGGCGATTTCACCAGTGTCTCTGACCTCAGCAGGTCAGCTGCCAAGTACACTGGGACCATCCTAGGAAGTAGCAGTCTGGTCGCTAACCCGCGATGAAGTCCACATGCCTGTAGAGGGGTTAAAGGCTAAATAACACCCTTAGGGTTTGGCCCAACCTCAAACCGTTTACTTGGCACAGTGGTTCCACAACCATTGCCTGTATGCATGTCTGTAACCTCCTGTGAAGGTTCTCCTTTAACCATGTAATAGTTTATCAGCAGCAATAAGTCAGAGCAACTGGACTTGTTTTATTTTCTCTTGAAGAACTTTTGCTATTTGCTATTGTCATCTCACTACCTCTCTAATTTAGAATGACTTGTACAATAAATCTACAGCATTAAATACTGGTGACTCATGCTGCAGTCAGCATTACCCGTTTATCAACATGTAATGACCCAGAGTGCCATTAGCACTTCTGCACCACGTTACTATCTCTTATGGTTAACCTAATGTAATTCAGTGTATTTATTGCAGGACAGTCACACTGTGCCGTTTACCTGGTTCACCAGAAGGTGGCAGCAAACATGGCAGAGCTACAGTTAGGTATAATGGAGCTTTCTACTCCATTCTCATCCCCCCCTCTGTGGAGGAGTGGGCGAGTCCCACTTCTTGCAGGAGGGGAGGGGACTAGTTAGTGAGAGTCAGTTCAGCTTACTCCCTTCTAGTGTTAGGTCTAGCTTACCCCCTGCTAGGGGAAGGAAGCAGGTGCACGTACCTGCTGGATGTGCCTTGCCCAGACCAACTAGAGCACCTGCAGCTCAGCTGGATGTGGAGGCCACAGCTTGGAGCCTCTAAAGCCAGGAGGAGTTTACCCTGGACAAATATAGAGTCAGACTACAGAGAGAAGTTGCCACAGACAGCTAAAGCAAAGATTATATTTAAGCCTGTCAGTACAGCAGAGCCAGAGAGCAACAGATGTAGTAGAGCTGAGTTTGTTTGCCTGCCAGAGTTTACATGCTACCGCCTGCTCGGAACCAAGACAAAGCCTGAAACTGTTGGAGAAATGTTTATTCAAGTAAAGCTGTTATTGAATTTCATCACAAAGTCTGGACTCTCAACAAATAAAGCTTAAATAGAGGTGGAGCCACTCACAGAGCTGTCACCACAAGGCAATTTATTCACACCTTACAGGGGTTATCCAACATCATACAACAGCCCCCCATGTGCTGGGCCCCTCAGAGGGAATATACTTACCCCGCTCCTGTTCCCCACACCACCGCTACTGCTTCTCCCTGTACACAGCAGCAGCTAATGGCAGGCGGGGATGGAGCCGAGCCTCCCTAGCATCGCGGGTGATGCTAGGGAGGCTCGTCTCTGTCCCAGTCTTCCACTGGCAGCCCCCTCGACACCGGTTGTTTTCATCCGTGTACAAGGAAAAGCAGCAGCGGCAGTGTGGGGACCAGGAGAGGCACGGGGAGTGAGGTAAGTATATTCCCTCTGAGGGGCCCGGCACATAGGGGGCTGTTTTATAATGTTGGATAACCCCTTTATGTCATGCAAATTGCAGTCAACATCTTATCTTGTGTTGATTATGATAAACAAATTATGTTGGTTGGAGCATAAGGCATCAGTATTAAGCCTCATTCACACGTCCATGTTTTGGTCAGTAATTTCCAATAGTGATTTTGAGCCAAAACCAGGTGCGGCTCTAAACAAAGAACAGTAGCAGAGCTTTCCCTTATACCTTATGTCTGTGGAGGCTCCAATTCTGGTTTTGGCTCACAATCACTGACCAAAACACTGACGTATGAATGAGGATTTATGATGACTGAAGCATGAGTCACCGGTATTTACTGCCAGAGATTTCTTGTACAAGTCATTCTAAATTAGAAAGCAAGGTGGATGACTAGCAAAATGTCTTTAGGAGAAAATATAATCCAGTGGATCTGAATTATGACTACTGAGTTTATATGAAGAAAACCTCGACTTTTTGCCTGTGCTAATCTTCATGCACGGTGCCTACTGTGATAGTTCACTATTATTAGTCACCATCTTCACTGACACAATGTAGACACTTAGGAAAATAAAGATTTTTGAAAAATAATATGGGGGGGGAGGGGCAACCAGTGATCTGAGAAGTGGTTTTGTCCCTTAGGACCAAAAGATAGACTCAATAATGGTGGTGAGGTCTTCAGATGACTCAAAGATTCCAGCTTGATGATCTTGAATTGTCTTAACAAGCCATGAATTAGTAGGAATCCACCTTGTGATGGATGTCAGGTCCAGTATTGAGACTGTGGAGGCAATTTTGGAGAAAAATATATATCAGTACTGGGCATTACCCCAAATGTAGTGGCTCTCAATGGTAACCTCGTTAAGTTGAGTCTTTCACTTGGTCCAGCACAGTTCATTACTCATTGTTCTTTCCTCCAATTTCTTCTGTTGATGGAACTGATCTTCTGTATGGGTTGATAGTATAGATCCTGGAAACATAAAAACATACTGTAGATAAACGTTTCTGAAGAGCTGTGGTCACCAACCTGTGGCTCACTGCCAGCAGGGCCACAGCTTAACACAGACATATGTTATTGGGGGATTTCAGTCAGTTTGTGCGTAAAAGGTCAAAAGTAGATTGCAGGGTGTAAGCTTGTCATGACCTAATCTCACTCACACACAGTTACAATGTATCTGTGCAAGTATGAGTTATCAGGCTAGACAGTACATGGCAAGATTTGTGCTGATGCTCAGTTTCCAGTCTCTGAATGTAAACATTCACTGGCAGCAAAGTGAGATTTTAGAAAAGAGCATCTGCCAGCAGGATCGACTCTATTAAACCAAGCATACTGCATGTAAGAGTTGATCCTGCTGATTAAAATTATACCTTTCTTGTGAAAATCAATTGCGGCTTTCCCTAGGAAAAAAAAAAAAAAACTTCGGTGCACCCAGGGGCGTGACCTAGCCCCTCAGGTTACCTCAGCTTTCCATTGCTGGAAACACCCCTAGGAACATCATAACCCATTTTCTCCAGGCAATATGCCGGGTGTTACAGGGTTGGTATAGGGTGGAATTTACGAAGCCCCAAAAACCGGTTTCCCGGCATAAAAAACTGAAAGTTTGGCACACATCAAATTTGCAGAAACATTTGTGACTTTAGGCGTGGTTAGCTAGGAGAGTAGTTATACCCCAGATTTATCAGATGCCACTTTTCAAAAAGACACAATAAAAGCCCCAATATCACTCCAGACAAAAGGGTTATTTTTTTAAAGCTGTGCCAAATTTATCAAACTACTGAGCAACTTTGGTTAAACTTGACTACATTGACTTGACTACATTTTATTTAGGGCTCATGTCCCCGAATGTAAGGGCTCTGTGCCCGTGCTGCGTACCGCAAATAGCAGTCCGCAATGACTTGGCATCTGCCATGTGCACTCCATGCTGCGGATGCAGAACTATTGACTTGAATGGGTCCACGATCTGCAAGATATGGTAAAAGATAGGACATGTCCTATCTTTTGCGGTGCAGAGGCATGGACCCAAAAGTCCACTGAAAAGCTTTGTAGTGTTTCCGTGGGCTTCCGATCCATGCCTCCCCTCCGCAAAAGATAGGACATGTCCTATCTTTGGCCATATCTTGCGGATCACGGAGCCCTTACATTTGTGGGCATGACCTTTTGTGTTGAGAATCCCTTTAACAGCATCTGAAATCCTCTCTTGAGGATTAGCCACAGAAGCATAAGCTAATTGTTTGCTAAGATATTGAAAAAAGACAGCTGTTACCGTAAAGAAGCTTTTCCTATATTAATAATGGAACTATCATAGAGAATCTATGACAAGGCACCAGCCAATGCAACCGCCTGTTCTACTCTTTGCATCAGGACAGCCATGCTGCTGGTGCATGCCTTCTTAGAGAGGGTTCACATCAGCTGTTTAGTGCTGCTCTACAGGTCCATTGAGCTGAACAAGTCCAGTTTTACAAAATCTGTGTATAAGACTAAACAAAAAACATAAAATACACTGTACCTGGATTTAGAATTCTGCAGCGTGTTTCTGGGCCGGCAGCACGAGAACTTGTAATCGATGACTTGATAAATAATTGGATTGTACATAGCAGCTGATTTTGCAAGCAAAGTTGGCACCACTGAAAACTCGATTGGAACCGAGTCAGGTCTCCCGAAAGCTGACCACACAGACACAACTGCATAAGGAATCCAGGCAATAAGGAACCCTGCACAGATCAACATTGCCACCTGGTGGTGAAAACAAGGAGCACACTTGAAGGAACGTAAAAGTTACGAGAAAGTTACACATTTAGCACTGTCCAGATATAGCAGAGTTAGGCTAGTTCCACACCAGTGGTTAATGTATCCGGCAGAGAAACAGCCTGTCAGAGTTCATCGTATCTGGCCTAGGCAGATAGTGGCATTTGCAGAGAGCCCCATAGGAGATGTTGTAGAGGATTGGAGTGGAAGTGGCCCTGGTGTACTGTAGTTGTGTCACAGTGCCCTACCTCAGGCTATCGCTCCCTGGGGTCCATTGGAGTGAAAGTTATAGCACTGAAGAATGAGACCAGAGTTGAATGTAACAAAGTCCTTTTTACTAAGTGCAACATAGCACTTGAAAATACATACAATAGCGTCAGGCTTTGATGCAATTCTTCTCTGGAACCAGCTGAGGAGGTATGGTGGCAGGTTGGATGGCTGCAGTTCTGCACTTAGTTGCTGGCCTAGTGGTATTCTGGTGACAGGTGTCTTTAGCTGTAATCTCTCACCTCACAGCAGTGTCTGTAGAAGCGATGTCACATTTTACTCTGCTGCCTGGGATCTCATGGCTTTACTTAAATCCTTTCTTTAGTTCTGGAGAGTAGGTGCTCTACGAGCTACTTCCCAACTCTATATTAGGAGAGGGATAATTTAGGTTCTGAACTTCCCTTACAGGGGGAAAGATACAGTTCTTGGGAATAGTGCACTATGAGCTGCTACCTCACTCCCCCACTATCTGGACAGGACCTCTCTTGTCCCCTCTCTGCCTAAGGGCTCATGCACACAACAGTATGTATTCTGCGGTCCACAAAAACAAAAAAAGCATCACAGAGCACATAGAGGAAAACTGTATAAAACCTACATTACTCACATCCCTTTCTGAAGCCACTGAAGTAAGGGACCTAATAATTCATATATTCCCTTAAAATTTGAGCACTCTGCAAAATAAAGAATCTACAAACTGGCTCCCAATGCCAAGTTTAAAATGAGATTGTTTCTCTTGAGACTGCCCTGACTGGAACCAGCATTAATAGCTTATGGAACACTATAATACAGTATAATGACGTTTTCTAAATATATACAGTACCTCCAGCCACATCATCACAAGTTCTTTTCTGTTAGGTGAATGCTAGTGTTGAGCGAGCACCAAAGTGCTTGTGTGCTCGAGTAGAACACTTTGCGATCCTCGGGTGTTCTACTAGTAAGTATTCTATTTTAAGACATGCAGTAAAAGGATTTGAAACCGCGCTGCTTGGGATCCAGTCAAACGCTACACAGGTGTAGGAATCAGGGTATTAGCCTCCGTCCTCCTATCTCAAGGGGTTCAATCCTCCTCTGACACCTCCTCTGTAGGATTAAATGACCGGCATATAGTCAAGTACCCTCTTAGTTGCTATTAAAAAAGGTTTTATTCTACTCACAAACAATGGTAGATAACAGCCATAATAAAATCAATTCGAACTCCTGCCCGACCCGGGTTTCGCTCTCTGGCTTCCTCAGGGGCGACAACTGCGCATGTCCACAGCTGGGCCCTTTAAATAGCCCAATCTCCCTTTCTCAAGCTGTGGGAGCCATAGCTCAATCAAAGTGTATTGAAACACATGAGTAAAATACAATACATTTAGCGTATCCATACTGTGACAAAAAACATTTCACCATAATACAAAATCAACCATACAAAATATATTCAAAGTTATCAGAGGTCAGTTAGACCATTTTAAATAGTGCCTATGCTTTTCCTTATCATGTCGCCGCAGCCTTGTAATATATATAACCTCATCCATATATTTAATTATCCCTATTCCCTAGACCATATTCATATATTGGGTATATCTTCCTTTTCACCAACCTTTATTTCATATTTTTCAAGGGCCTCTTGATCAAAAATATTCATACTTATCTTATACCTTTCCTCCCGTGCTCACCTAAACCCCTCTCCACCCACTACTAGTCACGTTGTTCCACACAGAATCAACCCCACCCCTTCCCATTCATCAAGTTCTTATCACATGACCCGGCTATCCAATCAGCAGTCGGCCGAGGGCAATGCCTCCCTATGATGCTTCATGGAAGGTCCTCAACACAAGGTAGAGACTTTCACTGGTTATTTCCCCCTGGATGTAATTTTCCACTTCATACCTCACACTAGACACGGCTTCAGGTCGAACTCAATGTTCAGACCACTTGGTTGTAAGGTCCCCAATTGGTAGATCCATTCTACTTCTTTCCGATTGATTTGTAACAGGGAGTCACCCCCTCGCCAGTGTGGTTTAACCACTTCCACACCGGCAAACTTCAAACCCCGCGGGTTCTTCCCATGCATGAGTTTGAAGTGAGCTGACACACTGTGGCTCATCAATCCTCTCCTAATGTTCCCTATGTGTTCCTGGATCCTCACTTTTAATTTCCTTACTGTTCTACCTACGTATTGGAGTCCACAAGGGCACTCCAATACGTAGATCACACCCTCATTTTCACAGGAGCAATTTCCTTTTATTCGAAAATCTCTTCCATTTTTATTGGATACCATACAGTTCAGAGTTCTCATTCTTCCCTTTGTGTTCCGATTTCTACACCCAGTGCAGAAACCGCACCATGTGAACTTCCCTCCCTCTTTGCCACGTTTTTTCTCCACTGGGGGAATGGCACTATGCACCAGCTTGGTTCTAATACTCGGAGCCTTTCTAAAAATAAATGAAGGGTTTTCAGGTATGATTTTCCATAATATTGGGTCCTTTTTGAGCATCCAGGAATTCTTCCTCATAACCTCGTTCAAGGAATCGATCTTTCAACACCTTACATTGCAATCTATAATCCTCCACTGTAGTGCAGTTTCGGGCCATTCTTTTAAACTGCCCTTTTGGTATGTTTTTGAGCCATGGTTGATAATGGCAACTTTTCATGTCAATATATGAATTGACATCAGTCTCTTTAAAAAAGGAACTGGTCTTAAAGCTACCCGCCTCTATCCTTATACACAAATCCAGAAAATTAATGGAAACATTGCTGATTTCTCCCACAAACCGCAAGTTCCAATTATTATCATCAAGCTGGTGGATAAATGTCTCAAGTCCTTCCTTCTCTCCTTCCCACACTAGGAGGCAGTCGTCGATGTATCTCCTCCAGACGATTAACCTCCCCCTGGGGGTATCCGCCCCTAGTGTGGGAAGGATGGTGGTATCCTCCCATGCCCCCATAAAGATGTTTTCGAAACTGGGGGCGAATTTCGCCCCCATCGCCGTACCAACGCACTGTACGTAGTGGGTATCCCGAAACAAAAAATAATTATGTTCGAGGCAATACTCCAAACATTTTTAAATAAAATCCCCCTGTTGGTCACTAATTTTGGCGTCTTTTTTGATCCTATTGGCTACCGCTTCTATACCGAGATCTTTAGAGATCACTGTATACAGTGATGCAACATCAACTGTGGCCATCCATGTATTTGGAGTGGGCGGGCTCAGATCTTTCATCAACTGTATTACCGATTCAGTATCCTTCAGGTGTGAGGGGTTTTCGGTTACATAGAAGTCTATGTATTCCGTAATTTTGCATGTCAGGGAATTTAACCCCGAGCCTATCGGCCTCCCCGGGGGATCAATGAGGCTCTTATGCACCTTTGGCAGATGATATATCACAGGCACAATAGGGTAGGGAACAGTTAAGTAATCAAACTCCTTCTTATTTAATATCCCTTTTTTAAGGCCATCACTCAACAGACCATCAAGTAATTTTTTATATTTCAAAGTGGGGTTGTTTTTTAACTTTTTGTATGTGATATCATCAGATACCAGCCTCAACATTTCAGATTCATATTTGTCCCTATTCATTATAACCACCCCACTCCCTTTATCGGCGGGCTTGATTATAAGGTGTGGATTTTGCTCCAGATCTTTTGGGGCCTTCCTTTCACCAAAAGTTAAATTCTGTGTTATCTTACTCATGTCCATTTCTTCTAATTCCTTCAGTAGGCCTGTTTTGAATGCTTCTACGCACTCATTATTACGTTTTTTTGGGAAAAACTTAGATTTCTCTTTTATGTTTGTGTGCACAATTTCATCCCTTTCTTCTACCTTTTTATTCTGTGGGGCCGGGTTATTCATCCAGTACTTTGCCATATTTATTTTTCGAATAAACTTGTGTATGTCTAAAAACATCTCAAATGTATTCACTTTTTGGCTCGGTGCATATTTTAATCCTTTGTTGAGAACACTTTTTTCGTCTTCCGTTAACACGTGACTACTCAAATTGAAAATCCCTCTTATGTCTCCTTGCTTTTCTTTGTTTTTGGGCTTGTTCTTCCCCTTTCCCCGTCTTCCTCTACAAGGCTTCTTTTTTGCGGTGTTCTCACGCCCTGCTCTTTTGCTTCCCCCTCCCTCTGTACCCCTTTCATACTCTGGTGGGGAAAATTTTGTTCACCTTGTTGTGTCCTCGGTCTCCCTCCCTCCCCATTCCCTCTCATATCACCCGCTACGTGACTACTTCCCTCATAACTTGCATTTTCCATATTCCCTCTATTTTCATGTTGATACGGACCGTAATTATTTTGCGGTCTCCATTTTGGTTTTCCATTATATCCTCCTCCTTGATACGGCTGTCTATATTGCTGTCTATATTGATATCCTCTATAACCACCACCTTGTCCGTAATTACCATTATATTGCCCTCCATATTTTTGTTGGTACATATGGTCATCACCTCTCTCAAAATTGCCATAATTGGGCTGGTATACGGGGTCATAGTTTCTATTGGGTTGGTACATACGGTCATTATTCCTGTTATAATATCCATAATTCCGCTGCGGCACATATTCATTAAACTGGTGACTTTTACCATAATTATTTTTAAAAAACTTTTGCCTTCCACCCCCATTCTCTGTGTTCCTAAAACCTTCAGTGCGATATCCTGGGTTAGGATTATTCTCACTACCTTCATTCACATGTGTTGCATCCGACATTATTTGTTCTATATTTCTATCTTTATTTTTCCATTTATAAACCAAATCTGACTTATAGTCATTACTAATCTTTATGTATTTCTTCTGTTTTTTGGTTTGTATATCCTTTTCTGATTTTAGGACTGCCTCCTGACATTGTTTACTACATTTATCATATTCACCCCTATTCACACCTTTGAGTGGTTTGATCACCTCCTGTAGTTCTTCAATTGTATGGTTAATCTTACTTAGCTTCTTTTTCCGAACACTAATAATATATTGCATCACTTTCCATGAACATTCATTTAGGACTTTCTCCCAACCTATCAAATCCTCCTCCTCCTCTGTAATTAAAGGGAGTTGCCATCTTAAACCTTCTGGGATCTTGCTCTCCACTAGGAATCGTTCCAAGGAGGCAATGTCCCAGGTGGTTCTGGGACATTGCATATGTGAATATGTGCCGCAGCGGAATTATGGATATTATAACAGGAATAATGACCGTATGTACCAACCCAATAGAAACTATGACCCCGTATACCAGCCCAATTATCGGCAATTTTGAGAGAGGTGATGAACATATGTACCAACAAAAATATGTTGGGCAATATAATGGTAATTACGGACAAGGTGGTGGTTATAGAGGATATCAATATAGACAGCAATATAGACAGCCGTATCAAGGAGGAGGAAATAATGGAAAACCAAAATGGAGACCTCAAAATAATTACGGTCCGTATCAACATGAAAATAGAGGGAATATGGAAAATGCAAGTTATGAAGGAAGTAGTCACGTAGCGGGTGATATGAGAGGGAATGGGGAGGGAGGGAGACCGAGGACACAACAAGGTGAACAAAATTTTCCCCACCAGAGTATGAAAGGGGTACAGAGGGAGGGGGAAGCAAAAGAGCAGGGCGTGAGAACACCGCAAAAAAGAAGCCTTGTAGAGGAAGACGGGGAAAGGGGAAGAACAAGCCCAAAAACAAAGAAAAGCAAGGAGACATAAGAGGGATTTTCAATTTGAGTAGTCACGTGTTAACGGAAGACGAAAAAAGTGTTCTCAACAAAGGATTAAAATATGCACCGAGCCAAAAAGTGAATAAATTTGAGATGTTTTTAGACATACACAAGTTTATTCGAAAAATAAATATGGCAAAGTACTGGATGAATAACCCGGCCCCGCAGAATAAAAAGGTAGAAGAAAGGGATGAAATTGTGCACACAAACCTAAAAGAGAAATCTAAGTTTTTCCCAAAAAAACGTAATAATGAGTGCGTAGAAGCGTTCAAAACAGGCCTACTGAAGGAATTAGAAGAAATGGACATGAGTAAGATAACACAGAATTTAACTTTTGGTGAAAGGAAGGCCCCAAAAGATCTGGAGCAAAATCCACACCTTATAATCAAGCCCGCCGATAAAGGGGGTGGGGTGGTTATAATGAATAGGGACAAATATGAATCTGGAATGTTAAGGCTGGTATCTGATGATATCACATACAAAAAGTTAAAAAACAACCCCACTTTGAAATATAAAAAATTACTTGACGGTCTGTTGAGTGATGGCCTTAAAAAAGGGATATTAAATAAGAAGGAGTTTGATTACTTAACTGTTCCCTACCCTATTGTGACTGTGATATATCATCTGCCAAAGGTGCATAAGAGCCTCATTGATCCCACGGGGAGGCCGATAGTCTCAGGGTTAAATTCCCTGACATGCAAAATTACGGAATACATAGACTTCTATTTACAGGGATATGTAACCGAAAACCCCTCACACCTGAAGGATACTGAATCGGTAATACAGTTGATGAAAGATCTGAGCCCGCCCACTCCAAATACATGGATTGCCACAGTTGATGTGGCATCACTGTATACAGTGATCCCTAAAGATCTCGGTATAGAAGCGGTAGCCAATAGGATCAAAAAAGACGCCAAAATTAGTGACTAACAGGAGGATTTTATTTAAAAATGTTTGGAGTATTGCCTCAAACATAATTATTTTTGGTTTCGGGATACCCACTACGTACAGTGCGTTGGTACGGCGATGGGGGCGAAATTCGCCCCCAGTTTCGCCAACATCTTTATGGGGGCATGGGAGAATACCACCATCCTTCCCACACTAGGGGCGGATACCCCCAGGGGGAGGTTAATCGTCTGGAGGAGATACATCGACGACTGCCTCCTAGTGTGGGAAGGAGAGAAGGAAGGACTTGAGACATTTATCCACCAGCTTGATGATAATAATTGGAACTTGCGGTTTGTGGGAGAAATCAGCAATGTTTCCATTAATTTTCTGGATTTGTGTATAAGGATAGAGGCGGGTGGCTTTAAGACCAGTTCCTTTTTTAAAGAGACGGATGTCAATTCATATATTGACATGAAAAGTTGCCATTATCAACCATGGCTCAAAAACATACCAAAAGTGCAGTTTAAAAGAATGGCCCGAAACTGCACTACAGTGGAGGATTATAGATTGCAATGTAAGGTGTTGAAAGATCGATTCCTTGAACGAGGTTATGAGGAAGAATCCCTGGATGCTCAAAAAGGACCCAATATTATGGAAAATCATACCTGAAAACCCTTCATTTATTTTTAGAAAGGCTCCGAGTATTAGAACCAAGCTGGTGCATAGTGCCATTCCCCCAGTGGAGAAAAAACGTGGCAAAGAGGGAGGGAAATTCACATGGTGCGGTTTCTGCACTGGGTGTAGAAATCGGAACACAAAGGGAAGAATGAGAACTCTGAACTGTATGGTATCCAATAAAAATGGAGGAGATTTTCGAATAAAAGGAAATTGCTCCTGTGAAAATGAGGGTGTGATCTACGTATTGGAGTGCCCTTGTGGACTCCAATACGTAGGTAGAACAGTAAGGAAATTAAAAGTGAGGATCCAGGAACACATAGGGAACATTAGGAGAGGATTGAGGAGCCACAGTGTGTCAGCTCACTTCAAACTCATGCATGGGAAGAACCCGCGGGGTTTGAAGTTTGCCGGTGTGGAAGTGGTTAAACCACACTGGCGAGGGGGTGACTCACTGTTACAAATCAATCGGAAAGAAGTAGAATGGATCTACCAATTGGGGACCTTACAACCAAGTGGTCTGAACATTGAGTTCGACCTGAAGCCGTGTCTAGTGTGAGGTATGAAGTGGAAAATTACATCCAGGGGGAAATAACCAGTGAAAGTCTCTACCTTGTGTTGAGGACCTTCCATGAAGCATCATAGGGAGGCATTGCCCTCGGCCGACTGCTGATTGGATAGCCGGGTCATGTGATAAGAACTTGATGAATGGGAAGGGGTGGGGTTGATTCTGTGTGGAACAACGTGACTAGTAGTGGGTGGAGAGGGGTTTAGGTGAGCACGGGAGGAAAGGTATAAGATAAGTATGAATATTTTTGATCAAGAGGCCCTTGAAAAATATGAAATAAAGGTTGGTGAAAAGGAAGATATACCCAATATATGAATATGGTCTAGGGAATAGGGATAATTAAATATATGGATGAGGTTATATATATTACAAGGCTGTGGCGACATGATAAGGAAAAGCATAGGCACTATTTAAAATGGTCTAACTGACCTCTGATAACTTTGAATATATTTTGTATGGTTGATTTTGTATTATGGTGAAATGTTTTTTGTCACAGTATGGATACGCTAAATGTATTGTATTTTACTCATGTGTTTCAATACACTTTGATTGAGCTATGGCTCCCACAGCTTGATAAAGGGAGATTGAGCTATTTAAAGGGCCCAGCTGTGGACATGCGCAGTTGTCGCCCCTGAGGAAGCCAGAGAGCGAAACCCGGGTCGGGCAGGAGTTCGAATTGATTTTATTATGGCTGTTATCTACCATTGTTTGTGAGTAGAATAAAACCTTTTTTAATAACAACTAAGAGGGTATTTCACTATATGCCAGTGATTTAATCCTACAGAGGAGGTGTCAGAGGAGGATTGAACCCCTTGAGATAGGAGGACGGAGGCTAATACCCTGATTCCTACACCTGTGTAGCGTTCGACTGGATCCCAAGCAGCACGGTTTCAAATCGTTTTACTGCATGACTTTCGAGTGTGAATACCCACCACACTACATTGGAACCAGCAGCGCAAGTAATTGTCCGTGTTCTGGGACACAGGACTGACATTTCTGTTTTTCTTCTATTTTAAGAGACTGGCTATGCAGCTATATAGTGTATTGGTTCAAGTTCTGGGCTGTGATGCAGAAGCTGTTAGTTCAAATCCCATCACAAACTTTTTCAGAAATAGAGGGTAAACTTATATTTACACATATTATTATACACTGTTCAAAAAAATAAAGGGAACACAAAAATAACACATCCTAAATCTGAATTAATTAAATATTCTTCTGAAATACTTTGTTCTTTACATAGTTGAATGTGCTGACAACAAAATCACAAAAAAAAAAAAAAAATGGAAATCAATTTTTTTAACCCATGGAGGTCTGGATTTGGAGTCACCCTCAAAATTAAAGTGGGAAAACACACTACAGGCTGATCCAACTTTGATGTGATGTCCTTAAAACAAGTCAAAATGAGGCTCAGTAGTGTGTGTGGCCTCCACGTGCCTGTATGACCTCCCTACAACGCCTGTGCGTGCTCCTGATGAGGTGGCGGACGGTCTCCTGAGGGATCTCCTCCCAGACCTGGACTAAAGCATCTGCCAACTCTTGGACAGTCTGTGGTGCAACGTGACGTTGGTGGATAGAGCGAGACGTGATGTTCCAGATGTGCTCAATTGGATTCAGGTCTGGGGAACGGGCGGGCCAGTCCATAGCATCAATGCCTTCGTCTTGCAGGAACTGCTGACACACTCCAGCCACATGAGGTCTAGTATTGTCTTGCATTAGGAGGAACCCAGGGCCAACCGCACCAGCATATGGTTTCACAAGGGGTCTGAGGATCTCATCTCGGTACCTAATGGCAGTCAGGCTACCTCTGGCAAGCACATGCCCTCCAAAGAAATGCCACCCCACACCATTACTGACCCAATGCCAAACCGGTCATGCTGGAGAATGTTGCAGGCAGCAGAACGTTCTCCATGGCATCTCCATACTCTGTCACGTCTGTCACATGTGCTCAGTGTGAACCTGCTTTCATCTGTGAAGAGCACAGGGCGCCAGTGGCGAATTTGCCAATCTTGGTGTTTTCTGGCAAATGCCAAACGTCCTGCACGGTGTTGGGCTGTAAGCACAACCCCCACCTTTGGACGTCGGGCCCTCATATCACCCTCATGGAGTCTGTTTCTGACCGTTTGAGCAGACACATGCACATTTGTGGCCTGCTGGAGGTCATTTTGCAGGGCTCTGGCAGTGCTTCTCCTGTTCCTCCTTGCACAAAGGCGGAGGTAGCGGTCCTGCTGCTGGGTTGTTGCCCTCCTACGGCCTCCTCCACGTCTCCTGATGTACTGGCCTGTCTCCTGGTAGCGCCTCCATGCTCTGGACACTACGCTGACAGACACAGCAAACCTTCTTGCCACAGCTCACATTGATGTGCCATCCTGGATAAGGCTACTTTCACACTTGCGTTGTTCTTTTCCGGCATAGAGTTCCGTCACAGGGGCTCTATACCGGAAAAGAACTGATCAGGTATGTCCCCATGCATTCTGAATGGAGAGTAATCCGTTCAGTTTGCATCAGGATGTCTTCAGTTCAGTCGTTTTGACTGATCAGGCAAAAGAGAAAACCGTAGCATGCTACGGTTTTATCTCCGGCTAAAAAAACTGAAGACTTGCCTGAATGCAGGATCAGGCATTTTTTCCTATAGGAATGTATTAGTGCCGGATCCGGCATTCAGAATACCGGAATGCCGGATCCGTCCTTCCGGTATGCGCATGCGCAGACTGAAAAAAAGGTGAAAAAATAAATGCCGGATCCGTTTTTGCCGGATGACACCGGAAAGACGGATCCGGCATTTCAATGCATTTTTTCGACTGATCAGGCATTTTTAAGACTGATCAGGATCCTGATCAGTCTTACTAATGCCATCAGTTAGCATACATTTTGCCTGATCCGGCAGGCAGTTCCGGCGACGGAACTGCTTGCCGGATCTCTCTGCCGCAAGTGTGAAAGTAGCCTTAGCTGCACTACCTGAGCCACTTGTGTGGGTTGTAGACTCCGTCTCATGCTACCACTAGAGTGAAAGCACCGCCAGCATTCAAAAGTGAGCAAAACATCAGCCAGGAAGCATAGGAACTGAGAAGTGGTCAGGTCACCACCTGCAGAACCACTCCTTTATTGGGGGTGTCTTGCTAATTGCCTATAATTTCCACCTGTTGTCTATCCCATTTGCACAACAGTATGTGAAATTGATTGTCACTCAGTGTTGCTTCCTAAGTGGACAGTTTGATTTCACAGAAGTGTGATTGACTTGGAGTTACATTGTGTTGTTTAAGTGTTCCCTTCATTTTTTTGAGCAGTGTATATTTAAAATATATAATATATTGTAATATATGTAAATATATTATGGCTAAAACATCAGTAGTAGTTTCCGACATATTATGCACTCATATACAGTACAGACCAAAAGTTTGGACACACCTTCTCATTCAAAGAGTTTTCTTTATTTTCATGACTATGAAGGCATCAAAACTATGAATTAACACATGTGGAATTATATACATAACAAACAAGTGTGAAACAACTGAAAATGTCATATTCTAGGTACTTCAAAGTAGCCACCTTTTGCTTTGATTACTGCTTTGCACACTCTTGGCATTCTCTTGATGAGCTTCAAGTTGTAGTCACCTGAAATGGTCTTCCAACAGTCTTGAAGGAGTTCCCAGAGATGCTTAGCACTTGTTGGCCCTTTTGCCTTCACTCTGCGGTCCAGCCCACCCCAAACCATCTCGATTGGGTTCAGGTCCGGTAACTGGGGAGGCCAGGTCATCTGGCGCAGCACCCCATCACTCTCCTTCATGGTCAAATAGCCCTTACTTTCAAAGTTTTCCCAATTTTTCGGCTGACTGACTGACCTTAATTTCTTAAAGTAATGATGGCCACTCTTTTTTCTTTACTTAGCTGCTTTTTTCTTGCCATAATACAAATTCTAACAGTCTATTCAGTAGGACTATCAGCTGTGTATCCACCTGACTTCTCCTCAACGCAACTGATGGTCCCAACCCCATTTATAAGGCAAGAAATCCCACTTATTAAACCTGACAGGGCACACCTGTGAAGTGAAAACCATTTCAGGGGACTACCTCTTGAAGCTCATCAAGAGAATGCCAAGAGTGTGCAAAGCAGTAATCAAAGCAAAAGGTGGCTACTTTGAAGAACCTAGAATATGACATATTTTCAGTTGTTTCACACTTGTTTGTTATGTATATAATTCCGCATGTGTTAATTCATAGTTTTGAGGCCTTCAGTGTGAATCTACAATTTTCATAGTCATGAAAATCAAGAAAACTTTTTGAATGAGAAGGTGTGTCCAAACTTTTGGTCTGTACTGTATATCAGAAGTATGATTTTATATATATATATATATATATATATATATATATATATTCTTTTTTTTTATTTATTTTTTTCTAGTAATTACACATTTATTTTGTGCTATAAATTTTTTACAATTACTAACAAAAAAATTATAGCTGAGTGGTTAAGTGCCTTGCCTCTTATGCAAACGGTTGCGAGTTCAAATCCCGTCAGAAACTTTTCTGAAATACAGGCTAAATTAGCTTTAAATACACTGGGGTGTCCCCAAGCACTGACTCCATATATGGACATAGCTATATATGGAGTCAGAGCAGGGACTCCTAAGCTGCAGACTCACACTGAGGGATTTCCTCACTGTACAGCGATCTTCTACATAGAAATAGAGGCTAAATTAGATTTAAATACATTGACTCCAGTATCGCGCTCGAACACACGTGATGTTCGGCCGAGCATGCTCACTCAACAATAGTGAATGCCTTATTTTTGGGGCCTGTACTCCCGTGGCCGAAAATATAATTTATCTAGGCTCCAGCAGGGCACATTTTTGAGAGTTTCCCTTTAAGACGCATAAAAATGGCCACTAAAGAAAATACATATTTTTTGTGGGAATTTTTGCCAATGATTCCCCTCTGGTATGTCACCGTCCATGTTGTGGGACTATTTGTGAACTTCTAGTAAGTATTTGGTGGCTGCAAATAGGACCTGAAGGTTTTTCAGGTTCGCCTGCCATTAAAGTCAATGGGGCACACCGCGAACGTCCCGGCCGATGTTTGTCCATCCCTAATCCTGAATACAGATGATAAGAACTTTAGCTGAATCTCTGTAGAAATGGAGTTCATGAGGAGACATGAAATACAGAGCGGATGGACAGGCTGTGGTAATGTGCTGCTGTGGTAATGGAGACTGTAAACAAGTGCTGCTGCTCATTATTCACACCTCACCTTCCTCTCATGTCTCCTCATCATCTCCATTCCCACAGAGATTCACCTGTATTCAGGATTATGATTCCTGACAAGCAGAGCGAAGAGGAGGATGAGGCAGCACTATGGCTCATTGTCCTCCTGTGTGATTAGGACAGGTTTTGTATGTATTAGCAGGAGGTGCTCAAACCCACATGCAGTCGTGCATATATATAGGGGAGCAAATCCTGCACTTATGGCCCGTTGCTAATGGCGATCCCCAGCAAAAATGCATACGGTGGAGGATGCCCGCAGCGAACCACAAGTACCACAATAGACATCCTACACAAGGTAGCAATTGTGTGGATGTCATAATCAATATAATAATATAACAAAATAATAGCAAAGACAGGTGCACTCTGCGGTCTTACTAAACCCTCAAACTGATTTTAAAATTGAGAGATTAGTCAACATGTCCTACGGTGTAGGACATGTCTAAGCCCGGGCACCACGCCAAGGTTTCTCAAGTAGCCCGGGACCTAACACTCTCCTAACTGGGTCTCATGCTCCTGTAATTTGCCCACATAGGCACAGGTAGGTGAGTGTTAGGTCCCGAGCTACTTGAGAAACCTTGGCGCGGTGTTCAGGCTCAGACATGTCCTACACCGTAGGACATGTTGGCTAATCTCTCAATTTTAAAATCAGTTTGAGGGTTTAGTAAGACCGCAGAGTGCACCTGTCTTTGCTATTATTTTGTTATATTGTTATATTGATTAGGACATCCACACAATTGCTACCTTGTGTAGGATGTCTATTGTGATACTTGTGGTTCACTGCGGGCATCCTCCACCGTATGCATTTTTGCTGGGGATCACCATTAGCAACGGGCCATAAGTGCAGGATTTGCTCCCCTATATATATGCACAACTGCATGTGGGTTTGAGCACCTCCTGCTAATACCACGCTAGTCTTTTCAGTTTGTATATATAGAGATTCCTGGAGTTGTATAAACTCCAATTTAAATGTGCCTGTTTTCCATCTACAGGTCACATTTAGGTGCACCTGTGAGGCCTGGGCTATATCAGCCAGTCTTGAGTGGGACTCGCAGACTCCTCCCTTCTCCCATTGCAAGCATGGCTACATGCTGGAGGTAACTGGTGAGTTGTTTGTGTAAGGGATCAAGGGGTTGGTTAATCTGGAGCGCAGGATCAGCTCCGATCTTCACATCGGCGGTTGCGTTCCAGGTTGGAACGCAACGTGCGCGATGACGTCAGCGCGCGATGTGCGCGATGACGTCATCGGCTCCTCCCTCACAATCACTGCAACCCGATATAAGCGCCAAGGCAGCTATACACGGCGTTCCACTAATTTGGAGTGCACGCCGTGTATGCTGCTAAGGTAGCCTCACTTCCTCATTCAGAGCTGAACCACAACCTGCTGGGACCCTCATTGTTACAGCATCACGTCGCCGGATACTTGGACCTTCTTAAACAGAACACCTAAACCGCAAGTATCAGTCTACTCAAAGACTGAATGTAGCTGGACTATTCAGTTCCTTCATATTAGTAATAATTACTTCGGCACCCTGTGCCTGCTTACTGCTGTTGACAGGTGACATAGTAACAAGTGTTACGGACGGTAACTCTGTCTCTCCACACAAATTGAATTACTACATACACCTGTGAAGGTACAGAATATCAATATTAATAATTGATATAGCATAGGGAACAGGTGTATGATGTTGGGATCCCTAACTCTCCGTATACCAGATTGAGAGAGCCGCCTGGGTATCCGTCACTGAACCTGAATTAACATATTCGCTCTCGTTTTGGGCTGGGTACTGGTTAATGCAAAACGCCTCCGCAGTTGAGATCCTCGCCAACCAGTTCGGTGCATTACATATTAGTGGAACCCTAATGGATCCAGCGGAGTTAGCAAGACACATGGTCACCCTCTCACAGAGGGTTGAGAACCTCTCAGAGGATGTTCTGAACCTGCAACTGGAGAACCAGACATTGCGAGACCTTGTCGCACAGAACACAAACCCCCCAAGGGAGGGGCCCGAACCAATGGTCAGTCCGCCGGAACTATTCTCAGGGGATCGTAAACAGTTCCGTGATTTCATAAACGCTTCCAATTTAATGTTTGAACTTCGTCCTAGGACGTACCCTACAGACCGGATAAAGGTCCTTACAATGATCTCCTTCCTTAGGGGCGAGGCCAGAGCGTGGGCAAATACCTACTTGGAGAGGCAGGACCCCGTCTTAGACAACTACCACCAATTTCTCACAATCATGGCTCTCTTGTATGAAGACCACAGCAAGCAGCAGATGGCGGAATCTGCCATCAGGAGCATAAAACAAGGCAGACGGCCTGTTGAGGACTTTATTGCTGAATATACACGGTGGGCTCGGGAGACCGAGTGGAACGATATTAGTCTCAGAAACCAGTTCCGTCTCGGCCTCTCCGAAGCACTGAAGGACGAATTGGCAAGAGGAGACATGCCCCTCACCCTCAATGATTTAATGCAACGTGTCACCATCCTCGACAGGCGTCTACGTGAACGTAGAGTTGAGCGGTGCTATGGTTATGTACCTCCCAGTAGACCAACCCAGATGCAACCCCCTGAAGAGAACATGGAGATAGGTGCCCTTAGGGGTCCTCTAACAGAGAGAGAGAAAACCAGAAGACGTAACTTGAATCTCTGCCTATATTGCTCTTCCGAAGCCCATGGGGTAGATGATTGCCCGGCAATACGGAAGAAGTCCGAAGGTAAGCAACACTCTCGATATAAAATCGTAACTCCCCAGATCAGAACCCCGGGTTACTTATACACCTCTCTTACTCTGCAGTGGGACCAAAGTCGACTTACCGTTGACGCAATGGTGGATACAGGATCCTGTGGAAATTTTATCGATACGCTGTTGATTAAGCGAAATAAAATTCCATTGATTAAAAAGAACTCCCCGATGTCCGTGAGTTTTATTGACGGCACTACTTCGGCCTCAGGCCCAGTTCAAACCCAAACCCCACCAATAATGGTGACGTGTGAAAACAACCACACCGAATTCATGTCTTTTGACATTATATCTTCCCCTTTATTCCCTATCATACTAGGTCTACCATGGTTAAAACTTCATAGACCAACACTTTTATGGGACCAAGGGAAGGTAAGGTTAGATTCGGGGTATTGCCAGGAGACTTGCTATCCTACAAACCCCATATTAATGGTTGGGGGCACCCAGATACCAGACCTCTACCAGGACTTCGCCGATGTGTTCAGCTCTAAGAATGCTGAGACGCTGCCGCCTCACAGGATATATGACTGTCCCATAGACCTCCTTCCAGGAAGTGAAATACCCACAGGGAGGATTTATCCATTGGCGAAACCTGAGTTGGACCATCTCAAACAGTATCTAGAGGAAAACCTGAAAAAGGGGTTTATTAGCCCCTCTACCTCACCTGCAGGATCGGGAATGTTCTTCGTTCGGAACAAGATTCCAGCCTCCGTCCCATCATCGATTATAGGGCCCTAAACAAAGTGACGGTAAAAAACAGGTACCCACTGCCTCTCATTAATGAGCTGATTGAACGCCTCAGCACTGCCACTGTCTATACCAAACTGGACCTCAGAGGAGCTTACAACTTGATAAGGATCAGAAAAGGAGACGAGTGGAAGACCGCCTTTCGCACCCGCTATGGACTTTTTGAGTACCAAGTGATGCCGTTTGGACTATGCAATGCTCCTGCAACATTCCAAAATTTCATAAATTACATTTTTCGTGATCTACTGGATGTTTGTGTCATTGTCTATCTGGATGACATATTGGTTTATTCAGATAACATCCAGGACCACCGAAGACATGTGCGTTGGGTACTAGCACGATTGAGAGCCCACTGCCTGTACGCAAAATTGGAGAAATGCGTATTCGAAACGACCACCTTACCGTTCTTGGGTTATATCATCTCCCCCGAAGGAATTCAGATGGACCAGTCCAAGATTGAATGTATACAAAATTGGCCCAGTCCGGGTTCCAGGAAGGCACTCCAAAGGTTTTTGGGGTTTGCTAATTTCTATAGGAAATTCATCAAGAATTATTCTGCGACTACGAAACCGCTTACCAGTCTTACAAGCATCAATACGAGATTCAAATGGAATCAAGAAGCTCAGGAAGCATTCCAACTACTAAAGCACAGGTTCACGTCCGCTCCCATTCTCACCATACCTGATCCTAACAACTTGTACGTCCTCGAAGTGGATGCATCCCAAAATGCTGTAGGTGCTGTCTTATCTCAACGCTCATCGTTAATGACACTCTTACACCCGGTGGGGTTTTTCTCTCGGACACTAAATCCGGCCGAGGTCAACTACCCCATAGGGGAAAAGGAACTTCTGGCAATAAAAAACGCGTTGGAAAATTGGAGACATATCTTGGAAGGCTCAAAACACCCAATCACTATATATTCAGATCACCGCAACCTCCAATACCTAAAGACCGGTAAGACATTATCCTCTCGTCAAGTAAGGTGGAGTTTTTTCTTCGACCGGTTCGATTTTCAAATCACATATAGACCAGGCTCAAAAAACGGAAAAGCAGACGCGCTTTCTCGGTTGAATGAACCCAATCCAGGAGCAGATTTCCCTTCTTGGGTCATTCCACCCGAAAAAATTATCGCTTCTGTAACACTACGTCAAAAACTTAAGGACAACTTAAACCTAAACGAAAAAGATCGTCCTTCAGGACTCCGCAGGGATGATGAGGGCTTCTACTATAAGGAGAATAATCTATACATACCACCAAGACTCACAACACAAATAATTCAACTACACCATGATACTCCCATGTCGGGGCATCCGGGCACCTCCAAAACCGTTGATTTAGTCCGCAGATACTACTGGTGGCCCAACATGATACAGGAAATTCAGGAGTACGTCGCCTCATGCGAGATTTGTGCCACTTGCAAACATGACCGTAAGCGACCTTACGGTTTACTAATGAACCTCCCGATACCCTCCAGACCCTGGGAGTGGGTATCAATGGATTTTATTGTTGATCTTCCCCCTTCACATGGTCATAATACAGTACTTGTTGTTGTTGACCTTCTAACAAAAATGGCTAATTTCGTGGCTCTGAAGAAGTTACCATCCTCAATGGAGACTGCTGAGGTCTTTGTGACAAACATAGTCCGTCTACATGGTGTGCCTACAAAACTGATATCGGATAGGGGCTCACAATTTACCTCCAAGTTTTGGAAGGCTCTATGTGGGAAACTCCAGATAGACCATCGGATGTCCACTGCATACCACCCACAGACAAACGGACAAACCGAGAGAGTAAACCAATGCCTCGAGCAGTACCTCCGCTGCCACTGCTCTTATCTCCAGGACGATTGGCAGACCCTGCTTCCTCTTGCGGAATTTTCCTATAACAACGCCAAAAGTGCCTCTACCCTCTATTCTCCATTCTTTTCGAATTACGGTTTTCACCCTTCTCCTATCACTCCGATGAGTGTCCTTACTAATGTGCCAGCTACTGAAGATTACTTCTCCACATTGCAGAAGACCCTCAAGGAACTTAAAGAAAATCTTATCCGAGCTAGAGAACGACAAAAAATTTATTATGATCGACACAGAAGGCCGAATCCCCCTTATCAAATAGGGGACTCTGTCTGGCTGTCCACCAAAAACCTCCGCTTGGGTACTCCCTCTAAAAAATTGGGGAAACAGTTCATCGGACCATTCCGTATTGAGAAGGTCATCAACCTTAACACCATGAAACTCATCCTACCTCCTCGATTTCAGATACACCCCACTTTTCATGTTTCCCTGCTGAAGCCTGTTCATCCTAACCCTTTTCCAGACAGGAACCCTGCTCCGTCACCTCCGGTCATAGTCCAAGGTGAGGAAGAGTTCGAGGTTGAGGAGCTGTTGGATTCAAGAAAGAGGGCGGGGAGACTTCAGTACCTTATACGATGGAAGGGTTACGGTCCCCAAGATGATTCCTGGGAGGTGGCTGACGTTGTCCACGCTCCAAAACTGCAGAAGGAGTTCCACCGCAGGTTCCCCGACCGGCCCTCCCCTTCTGGGGTACCCCGGAGGGGTTCCCTTAGGAGGGGGGTACTGTAAGGGATCAAGGGGTTGGTTAATCTGGAGCGCAGGATCAGCTCCGATCTTCACATCGGCGGTTGCGTTCCAGGTTGGAACGCAACGTGCGCGATGACGTCAGCGCGCGATGTGCGCGATGACGTCATCGGCTCCTCCCTCACAATCACTGCAACCCGATATAAGCGCCAAGGCAGCTATACACGGCGTTCCACTAATTTGGAGTGCACGCCGTGTATGCTGCTAAGGTAGCCTCACTTCCTCATTCAGAGCTGAACCACAACCTGCTGGGACCCTCATTGTTACAGCATCACGTCGCCGGATACTTGGACCTTCCTAAACAGAACACCTAAACCGCAAGTATCAGTCTGAATGTAGCTGGACTATTCAGTTCCTTCATATTAGTAATAATTACTTCGGCACCCTGTGCCTGCTTACTGCTGTTGACAGGTGACATAGTAACAAGTGTTACGGACGGTAACTCTGTCTCTCCACACAAATTGAATTACTACATACACCTGTGAAGGTACAGAATATCAATATTAATAATTGATATAGCATAGGGAACAGGTGTATGATGTTGGGATCCCTAACTCTCCGTATACCAGATTGAGAGAGCCGCCTGGGTATCCGTCACTGAACCTGAATTAACATATTCGCTCTTGTTTTGGGCTGGGTACTGGTTAATGCAAAACGCCTCCGCAGTTGAGATCCTCGCCAACCAGTTCGGTGCATTACAGTTTGTGAGTCGGCCTCATGCTCCTGTAATTTGCCCACTGGCTCCTGGTATTGCCCATACGGCTCAGTTAGGAGAGTGTTAGGTCCCGGGCTACTTGAGAAACCTTGGCGTGGTGCCCGGGCTTAGACATGTCCTACACCGTAGGACATGTTGACTAATCTCTCAATTTTAAAATCAGTTTGAGGGTTTAGTAAGACCGCAGAGTGCACCTGTTTTTGCTATTATTTTGTTATATTGTTATATTGATTATGACATCCACACAATTGCTTCCTTGTGTAGGATGTCTATTGTGGTACTTGTGGTTCACTGCGGGCATCCTCCACCGTATGCATTTTTGGTGGGGATCGCCATTAGCAACGGGCCATAAGTGCAGGATTTGCTCCTGTCAGGGAGAAGGAGAGACGCCAGTGTCTCTCCTTCTCCCTGACAGCAGCGCTGTCCAATCACAGCGCATAGCTCAGAGCCATGGAGGTTTTTTTTCTCCCTGGCTCTGAGCTCTGCGCTGTGATTGGACAGCGCTGCTGTCAGGGAGAAGGAGAGACACTGGCGTCTCCTCCTACTTGGACCGAATGCTGAGAAATTACTGGGGGCCACAGCGAGCGAACGGAGCGGCGCCCAGGAATAATAGTAAGTACACTTAGATCCCTGGGCGCCGCTCTATGCAGCCTGCTACTAAGTTCATATTCTTTGGACCCATGAAAGGTCCTCTTTAACAGCAACATTCACAACAAGTGTTTGATCCAGGAATCGCCCAACAAATTTCCTGGTTAAATTAGAATAGATATTTGAACAGTCCTCCTCATCATGCTGTTTACATTTTGACATCATAAGACCAAGATGACACCTAACAATTGATTAACAGTACCTCGCCATTGCGAGGCTTCAAGCAGGATTTTCTCAGACGGAAGTGGCCACTGAGCTTAGAGTATCACAAAGTGTCATAAGCAGGTTGCAACAGAGATACAGAGAGACTGGAAGAGTCACAGAAAGACATAGAAGTGGACATCCTTTGGCCACATCCCACACTGATGACCAATGTGAACAATGCCCTGCGCAACCGGATGATGAATTCCACACAACTCCAGGTACAGTTAAGGGAGGTGAGAGGCATCCAAGTGTCACGTCAGACCATTCGAAACTGTTTACATCAGCGTGGTCTGCGTGCTAGACCAGCTGCAAGGGTACCTGACCACAGGGGTCATTGTCTTGCATGGGCCAGGGAGCATTTATGCTGTACAAGGGACCAGTGGGCCTCAGTACTGTTCACTGAGGAAAGTCTAATCACACTGAGCAGAAATGATGGCTGCCAGCGATGTTGGAGACGTCAAGGAGAGCATTATGCATCAGCCACTGTTGTCACTAGATGAGCCTTTGGTGGTGGTGTTACAGTGTGGGCAGGTGTGTCTAGTCAATACTGCCCTACACTTTGTGAATGGTACAGTGACAAGCCCATACTACTTGAAGAACATCATTAATCCAGTCATTGTGCCTCAGCATGAACAACACAGGCCTAATTTCATCTTCATGGACAACAATGCGCCAGCCCATCGAGGTCGTATTTAGGGAACGGCTTCTGGAGACTGGATACCTCAAATGGAGTGGCCTGTCCTTTCTCCAGACCTGAATCCCAGGATCAGCTGAGTCGCCATGTAGAGCCTTGTAACTCTGTACCCCAGAACCTCAATGATCTGAGGGCTGCCGTTCAAGAAAAGTGGCATGCCATGCCTCATCAGACAATAAGCTGACTTCTGAACAACATGAGATGTTGTTGTTAAGCTGTTATTGATGGTCAGGGCCACATGATAAGTTTTTGAGACACTGACAATTTTTGTGGAGGTATACCCAGCACAGTCATTGGGTTTTGTTTCAATAAATTGTTTGAGATGAGGAAATCACCATTGCTGCTTCTACTTAAATGCCCTACTTTCATGATATAATATCACTGAGCGTGAACTTTTTACGTTTTCCATAAATTTCACCCAAAAGCCAAATATCCCTAACTTTTCTATTGTATTATACCATACAATATTACTTTGTCAAATTATATTATACCAAATTAGGTCATATTATATTATAACATACTATATTATATCATACTATACTTCAATCAGATTATAATATACCAAATATTATTAGTATCATATTATACAAAACAATTTTACATTGTGTCATATTATACCATACAGTATATTACCGTATATTATATTACACCATACTAGATTACATTGTCATATTATAAATTGCTATATTACATTATGTGATATTATATGGTGCCATATTATATTAGGTAATGTATTATATTATATTGATTGTTTTTTAGAGATGGCTCACCTGCTTATCAACCTATGGAATGGGTGCTCCTGCTGAAAAGATCCACCCAATCTTCAAAAGTTGCAAATATTATAAAAAAAAGTAGTAGGACACACCTACACTTGGTTGCACATGGAGATTTGTGTTTGAACAATGTATTTCATTAAACTTTTAATCTAAAACAATATATTTAGAGCAATAAAAAAATATAAAATCTGTGGTCTAAAATACAAAAATAACACATGAATAAATATGAAAAAATGAATAAAGTCTCTATGGATCCTTAGTGCACATAGGTAATAATCCCAATAAAGTGACTTGATGTAAGTAGAAATGGTTATCTGGTAACTTCACCAACCTGAGTGATATAAAGGTGAAACATGCATTTATTTTGTGCAGATAGTCCTATTTAGTGCTCAATTGGATCAATTGTGTGCACCATAAGAGAACAATTGCTTTTGAGGTAGTCTATAGTATTTTGTATGGTATTTAGATGTTGCAGTTTGCATATAAGTTCAGCGTTAGTTTACTTACTGTTTCGCTGGATTTGCCGGCTTACTGCATGTATCGTGCGTGGCGTCCCACGTGTAGCTTGATTTTTGCAGGCAGTGGTCCGGCCTCCAGGGATGTTTTCAGCAATGTGTATCTCGTATCGGGCTTGGGGATCCTCGGTGACTATATGCGGATGTGCCGGTACAATGGATCCCTGGTGATGATCTTGTGCATATAGTCGTTTAGCGCAAGACCAGGTTTCACTGGGTATATGATTTTTAGGCGTTCCACTTGTAAGTTGCGTCACCAATCCCTCTCCCTGTTGGTTACCTAAAGCGCTTGAGTTTTCGGACTTGTTGCTTATTTCATGAGAATTATTTGCCATTTTTGCCATTTTTGGTAAATGGCAAATAATTCTCATGAAATAAGCAACAAGTCATAAAACTGAAGCGCTTTAGGTAACCAAAAAGGGAGAGGGATCGGTGACTCAACTTACAAGTGGAACGCCGAAAAATCATATACCCAGTGAAACCTGGTCTTGTGCTAAACCGACTATATGCACAAGATCATCACCAGGGATCTACTGTATCGGCACATCCGCATCTAGTCACTGAGGATCCCCAAGCCCAATACGAAACACACATCGCTGAAGACATCACTGGAGGCCGGACCACTGCCTGCAAAAATCAAGCTACACGTGGGACTCCACGATACATGCAGTAAGCCGGCAAATCCAGCGAAACAGTGAGTAAACTAACGCTGAACTTATATGCAAACAGCGACATCTAAGTACCATACAAAATACTATAGACTACCTCAAAAGCAATTGTTCTCTTATTGTGTGCACAATTGATCCAATTGAGCACTAAAAAAGACTATCTGCACAAAATAAATGCATGTTTCACCTTGATACAGTCCTGATCAAAAGTTTAAGAACACTTGAAAAATGGTAAAAAATCATATTTTACGTTGTTGGATCTTAACAAGGTTCCAAGTAGAGCTTCAACATGCAACAAGAAGAAATGAGAATGAGACAAAACATTTTTTGAGCATTCAATTAATTGAAAATAACGATTAAACTGAAACAGGCTGTTTTTTAGCTGATCAAAATTTTAGGACCACATGCCTTTAAAGGGCCAAATATGTGCAAAGATGTGGATTCATTGTCATTTTCTGTCAGGTAGTCACACGTTGTGATGGCAAAGGCAAAAAAACTCTCCCTTTTTGAACGTGGTCGGGTTGTTGAACTGCATAAGCAGGGTCTCTCACAGCGCGCCATCGCTGCTGAGGCGGGATGCAGTAAGACAGTCATTTGGAATTCCTTAAATGATCCTGAGGATTATGGAACAAAAAAGTCAAGTGGAAGAGCCAAAAAAAATTCATCAGCACTGAGCCGGAGGATACAATTGGCTGTCCGTCAAGACACTGGACGATCCTCGACCCAAATTAAGGCCCTTTACTGGTGCTGACTGCAGCCCCATAACATCAGACGGCATCTGAGACTGAAGGGCTTCAAAAACAAAAACGTCTTCAAAGACCTCGTCTCCTTGAACGCCACAGAACTGCTCATTTGGACTTTGCAAGAGAGCACCAAACATGGGACATTCAAAGGTGGAAGAAAGTTTTATTGAGAAAAAATGTAACCTTGATGGTCCTGATGGTTTCCAATGTTACTGGCATGACAAGCAGATCCCACCTGAGATGTTTTCTACGCGCCACAGTGGAGGGGGCGCCATAATGGTCTGGGGTGCTTTTTCCTTCAGTGGAACAATGGAGCTTCAGGAAGTGCAGGGGCGTCAAACGGCCGCTGGCTATGTCCAGATGTTGCAGAGAGCATGCCTCATGACTGAGGGCCCTCGTCTGTGTGGTAACGACTGGGTTTTTCAAGAGGACAACGCTACAGTACACAGTGCCCGCTGGACAAAGGACTTCTTCCAGGAGAATAACATCACTCTTTTGGCCCATCCTGCGTGTTCCCCTGATCTAAATCCAATTGAGAACCTTTGGGGATGGATGGCAAGGGAAGTTTACAAAAATGGACAACAGTTCCAGACAGTAGATGGCCTTCGTGTGGCTGTCTTCACCACTTGGAGAAATGTTCCCACTCACCTCATGGAAACACTTGCATCAAGCATGCCGAAATGAATTTTTGAAGTGATAAACAATAACGGCGGAGCTACTCATTACTGAGTTCATGTTTGGAAGTTGGATTTCTGTTTTGGGGGGGGGGTTAGTTTTTTTTTGGAGGTGTGGTCCTAAACTTTTGATCAGCTGAAAAACAGCCTGTTTCAGTTTATTCGTTGTTTTCATTAAATTGAATGCTCAAAAAATGTTTTGTCTCACTCCCATTTCTTCTTGTTGCATGTTGAAGCTCTACTTGGAACCTTGTTAACATCCATAGTAACATAGTAACATAGTACATAAGGCCGAAAAAAGACATTTGTCCATCCAGTTCGGCCTGTTATCCTGCAAGTTGATCCAGAGGAAGGCAAAAAACCCTGTGAGGTAGAAGCCAATTTTCTCCACTTTAGGGAAATAAAAAATTTCTTCCCGACTCCAATCATGCAATCAGAATAACTCCCTGGATCAACGACCCCTCTCTAGTAGCTATAGCCTGTAATATTATTACGCTCTAGAAATACATCCAGGCCCCCCTTGAATTCCTTTATTGTACTCACCATGACCACCTCCTCAGGCAGAGAGTTCCATAGTCTCACTGCTCTTACCGTAAAGAATCCTCTTCTATGTTTGTGTACAAACCTTCTTTCCTCCAGACGCAGAGGATGTCCCCTCGTCACAGTCACAGTCCTGGGGATAAATAGCTGATGGGATAGATCTCTGTACTGACCCCTGATATATTTATACATATTAATTAGATCTCCCCTCAGTCGTCTTTTTTCTAAAGTGAATAACCCTAATTTTGATAATCTTTCAGGGTACTGTAGTTGCCCCATTCCAGTTATTACTTTAGTTGCCCTCCTCTGAACCCTCTCTAGCTCTGCTATGTCTGCCTTGTTTACAGGAGCCCAGAACTGTACACAGTACTCCATGTGTGGTCTGACTAGCGATTTGTAAAGTGGTAGGACTATGTTCATATCACGGGAATCTATGCCCCTTTTGATGCAACCCATTATCTTGTTGGCCTTGGCAGCAACTGCCTGACACTGGTTTTTGCTGCTTAGTTTGCTGTTTATTAAAATTCCTAGATCCTTTTCCATGTCAGTGTTACCGAGTGTTCTACCATTTAGTATGTACGGGTGACTTGCATTTTTCCTTCCCATGTGCATAACCTTACATTTATCAGTGTTAAACCTCATCTGCCACTTATCTGCCCAAGCCTGCAATCTATCCAGATCCCTCTGTAGTAGTATACTGTCCTCATCAGTGTAAATTACTTTACACAGTTTAGTGTCATCTGCGAAAATTGATACTTTACTATGCAAGCCTTCTACAAGATCATTAATAAATATATTGAAGAGAATAGGGCCCAATACTGACCCCTGAGGTACCCCACTAGTGACAGTGACCCAATCTGAGTGTGTACCGTTAATAACCACCCTCTGTTTTCTATCATTGAGCCAGTTACTTACCCACATACAGATGTTTTCTCCCAGTCCGAGCATTCTCATTTTATATACTAACCTTTTATGCGGTACAGTGTCAAATGCTTTGGAGAAGTCCAGATATACGACATCCATTGATTCGCCGCTGTCAAGTCTAGAACTTACCTCCTCATAGAAACTGAATATGCTAAATATGATTTTTTTGCCATTTTTCAAGTGGTCTTAAACTTTTGATCAGGACTGTACCACTCAGGTTGGTGAAGTTACCAGATAATCATCGCTACTTACATCAAGTCACTTTATTGGGATTATTACCTATGTGCACTAAGGATCCATAGAGAACTTTTTCATATTTATTCATGTGTTATTTTTGTATTTTAGACCACAGATTTTATATTCTTTTATTGCTCTAAATGTATTGTTTTAGATGAAATGTTTAATGAAATAAATATACATTGTTCAAACACAAATCTCCATGTGCAACCAAGTGTAGGTGTGCCCTACTACTTTTTTTTATAATGTATTATATTATGCCATATATACAGTGGATATAAAAAGTCTACACACCCCTGTTAAAATGTCAGGTTTCTGTGATGTAAAAAAATGAGACAAAGATAAATAATGTCAGAGATTTTTTCACCTTAAATGTGACCTATAAACTGTACAACTCAATTGAAAAACAAACTGAAATCTTTTAGGTAGAGGGAAGAAAAAATATAAAAATAAAATATGGCTGCATAAGTGTGCACACCCTTAAACTAATACTTTGTTGAAGCACCTTTTGATTTTATTACAGCGCTCAGTCTTTTTGGGTATGAGTCTATTAGCATGGCACATTTTGACTTGGGAAGATTTGCCCACTCTTCTTGGCAAAAACACTCCAAATCTGTCAGATTGCGAGGGCATCTCCTGTGCACAGCCCTCTTCAGATCACCCCACAGATTTTCAATCGGATTCAGGTCTGGGCTCTGGCTGGGCCATTCCAAAACTTTAATCTTCTTTTGGTGAAGCCATTCCTTTGTTGATTTGGATGTATGCTTTGAGTCGTTGTCATGCTGAAAGATAAAGTTCCTTTTCATGTTCAGCTTGCTAGCAGAAGCCTGAAGGTTTTGTGCCCATATTGACTGGTATTTGGAACTGTTCATAATTCCCTCTAGCTTAACTAAGGCCCCAGTTCCAGCTGAAGAAAAACAGCCCCAAAGCATAATGCTGCCACCACCATGCTTCCCCACGATGGTGTTCTTTTGGTGATGTGCAGAGTTGTTTTTGCGCCAAACATATCTTTTGTAATTATGGCCAAAAAGTTCAACCTTGGTTTCATCAAACCATAAACACCTTTTCCCACATGCTTTTGGGAGACTTCAGATTTGATTTTGCAAAATGTAGCCTGGCTTGGATGTTTTTCTTCTTAAGAAAGGGCTTTCGTCTTGCCACTCTACTCCATAGCCCAGACATATGAAGAATACGTGAGATTGTTGTCACATGTACCACACAGCCAGTACTTGCCAGATATTCCTGCAGCTCCTTTAATGTTGCTGTAGGCCTCTTGGTAGCCTCCCAGACCAGTTTTCTTCTTGTCTTTTCATCAATTTTGGAGGGACGTCCAGTTCTTGCTAATGTCAATGTTGTGCCATATTTTCTCCACTTAATGATGACTGTCTTCACTGTGTTCCATGGTATATATAAGGCCTTGGAAATTCTTTTGTACCCTTCTCCTGACTGATACCTTTTAACAATGAGATCCCTCTGATGCTTTGGAAGCTCTCTGTGGACCATGGCTTTTGCTGTTGGATGTGACTAAGAAAATTTCAGGAAAGACCAACTAGAGCAGCTGCACTTTATTTGGGGTTAATCAGAGGCACTTAAAATGATGGCAGGTGTATGCTGACCCCTATTTAACATGATTTTGAATGTGATTGCTTAATTCTGAACACAGCTACATCCCCAGTAGTGATGAGCATTAGGGGTCATATTTGAATTTGCGATATTTCGCTAATGTTTTGTAGAATATTTGGCAAATATTCGCGAATTTGAATATTCGTTATATCATACGATTTTTTTTACTAGAAAAATCGACAAGGTAATGATCGCGTAATATTCGAATTTTTGATCGCAAATTTTTCAATTGCTGAGCAAAAACATGAGCCATAGAACTTTATTGATCATATTAGTTTTTTCAAATATTCGTAATATTCTAAAACAAGAATATATAGCAATACAGCGAATATTCTAAAAAAAAACAAATATAGAGCAATTTAGCTAATATAGTGCTATAATCTTCTTTGTCTAATAGTTGTCATTTATTTCTCATCTGAAGTTCAAATTGGAAAAAAATTACAAATATAAAAAAAGATTATAGCACTATATTAGATAAATTGCTCAACATTTGTTTTTTTTCGAATATTCGCTGTATTGCTATATATTCTTGTTTTAGAATATTACGAATATTCGAAAAAACTAATATATTAGTTTTTTCGAATATTTGTAATATTCTAAAACAAGAATATATAGCAAATATTAAAAAAACAAGCAAATATAGAGCAATTTAGCTAATATAGTGCTATAATCTTTTATTTCAAAAGTTGACATTTTTTTCCAATCTGAAGTTCAGATGAGAAAAAAATGACAACTATTAGACAAAGAAGATTATAGCACTATATTAGCTAAATTGCTCTATATTAGTTTTTTTCCGAATATTCGCTATATTGCTATATATTCTTGTTTTAGAATATTACGAATATTCGAAAAAACTAATATATTCGATATAGTGCTATATATTAATTTTTTTGGAATATTTATCATTTTTCACATTTAAAGTCATGATTCCTCCCTGCTTTTTGCTTGTGGGCCAATGAGTCATTGGCCCACAAGCAAGAAGCAGGGGGGAATCATGTTTTTACTCAGCAATTGAAAAATTTGCGATAAAAATTCACATTACGAAAATTTGCAATAAAAAAAATCTCGAATATTCAAAATTACGAATATATATCACTATATTCTAAATATTCGCGAATTTTCAAAGTACCTATGTTCGCGATAAAAATTCGCAATTCAAATATTCGTGATTAACACTAATCCCTAGTTATAAGAGGGTGTGCACACTTATGCAACCATATAATTTTTTTTTGGTTTGTTTTCTTCCCTCTAGCAAAAAAATGCACCACACGGATATGCCACTGACTATACTGGCCAGTCATAAATGCAGATATTAAAAGCTGAGACTTTCGCCAATATATTCCTGTCAGAGTTTTCTTCCCTCCACCTAAAAGATTTCAGTTTGTTTTTCAATTGAGTGGTACAGTTTATAGGTCACATTAAAGGTGGAAATAGTTCGGAAATGATTTATCTTTGTCTCATTTTTTTACATCACAGAAACCTGACCTTTTAACAGGGGTGTGTAGACTTTTTGTATCCACTGTATAATATGTTATAGGTTATACTTTATGACATAATATATATCATACTATATTTTAATAGATCATATATTATTATTATTATTGTTACATTCAAGCTACTGTGAACTCCCTTTAATCCGGAATCTAATAAAGTCTGATCCTTTAGAACTGCACAGAACTGCAATATAATCAGAATTTTCACCCCCAAAGCAGAGGACAGGATTGAGGAGAGATTGAGGAGAGATTGAGGAGAGATAATAATCAATTAACAAGTTCCTTTGATCATAAAGTTATTTTATCTTATTTTATATTGCGATTTTATTTTGGCTTTTTTTCTCAGGTACATTCTACAATTTTACCATATAAAATTATAATTTGTTATAAGCAGTTTCAATAAATTTCTATAGTGCGTCGAAAAATTGTTCATACTCCTTGAACTTTTCCACCGTTTTTTCACGCCACCCACAAACTTAATGTATTTTTTTGGATTTTATGTGGTAAACCAACACAAAGTAGTATATATGTGTCAAGTAAAAAGAAAATGATACATGGTTTTCAAAATTTCTAATAAATAAAAATATGGAAAGTGTGACATGCATTGGTATTCATCCCCTGAGTCAACACTTTGCAGGTCTTTAGGGTTATGTCTCTGCCAGCTTTGCACATCTAGAGGCTGACATTTTTGCCCATTTTTCTTTGTAAAATAGCTCAAGCTCAGTCAGATTGGATAGAGAGAGTCTGTGAACAACACTTTTCACATCTTGCCACAGATGGTCAATGGGATTTAGGTCTGGACTGTGAATGGGCCATTCTAACACATGAATATGCTTTGATGTAAACCATTCCATTGTAGCTGTGGCTGGATGCTTAGGGTCTTTGTCCTGCTGGAAAGTGAACCTCTGCCCCAGTCTCAAGTCTTTTACAGGTTTTCCTTCTGGATTATTCTGCATTTAGCTCCATCCATCTTCCCATCAACACAGACCAGCCTTCTTGTACCTGCTGAAGAAAAGCATCCCCATATCATGATGCTGCCACCACGTTCCGCGCTGGGGATGGTGTGTTCAGGGTGATGTGCAGTGTTAGTTTTACTCCACACATAGCATAGCATTTTGTATTTAGACCAATAAATTCAACTTTGGTCTCATCTGACCAGAGCACTTTCTTCCACATGTTTGCTGTGTTCCCTACATGGCTTGTGGCAAACTGCAAATGGACTTCTTATGGCTTGCTTTCAAAAATGGCTTTCATCTTGCCACTCTTCCATATAGGCCAGATTTGTGGAGTACATGACTAACTGTTGTCCTGTGGACAGATTCTCCCACCTGAGCTGTGGTTGTCTGCAGCTTCTCCACAGTTACCAAGGTCCTCGTCACTGCTTCTCTAATTAATGCTCTCCTTGTCTGGGCTATCAGTTTAGGTGGACGGCCATGTCTTGGTAGGTTTACAGCTGTGCCATACTCCTTCCATTTTTAGAAGATGGATTGAGCAGTGCTTTGTGAGATGTTCAGAGCTTGGGATATTTTATTTTATAACTTAAAAGGGCTTTTAATACTGAGCAGTGAGCAGCGGTGTGCGCACCTTACCTTCAACCAGCTGATCGGCAGGGGTGCCAGGTGTCGGACCCCCGCCGGTCCGATATTGATGACCTATCCTGAGCATAGGTCATCAATATTAAAAGCCTGGAGAACCCCTTTAACCCTGCTTTACACTTCTCCATAACTTTATCCCTGACCTGTCTGGTGTGTTCCTTGATTTCCATGATGCTGTTTGATCACTAATGTTCAGTAACAAATCTCTGATGCCTTCACAGAACAGCTGTAGCTATACTGAGAATACATGACACACAGGTGCACTCTATTTACTAATTAGGTGACTTTTGAAGGCAATTGGTTACGATAGATTTTATTTAGGGGTACAGGGGCTGAATACAAATGCATGCCACAGTGTTCAGATTTTTATTTATAAAAAAAAATTGAAAACATGGTATAATTTTCTTTTCACTTCACACATACTTGATACTTTGTGTTGGTCTATCACAGAAAATCACAATAAACTACATTTAAGTTTGTGGGTTTAATGTGAAAAAATGAGGAAAAGTCCAAGAGGTATGACTACTTTTTCAAGACACTGTATATAGACTTTATATGGAGCATCTAGTCCATGTATGGCATGTACAAATGATTGGCACATTAGGTATTCACCAATCTCCTGGTTTATGACATTCACTTGTTTCTGAGTAAACCTAATAACAGATATAAGACCTCAGCAGATCACCTTGGTCAGCTTCATTTCCAACGTGTGGTTCTTCTGGTTCCTGGTATCAAACTGTGCGACCTCCTGGGCAGAAGATTTGACTTGGGCAATGATCTTTGCATATGAAAAAACGATGATAGCTGTGGGCAGTAAGAGGCAGAAGAAGAGAATGCTGACTACAAAGACCTTTCCCTTCACAGACACCTGTGCCAGCCACCAGTCTAGCGTACAAGACGTCCCAAATGGCTCTGGGGCATAGTTACCCACACCAATCAATGGAAGAGTTGCCCAAAATGCTGCATAAAGCCACACTAAGAATAGGCTGATAAAGGCATGACTTCTTTTCAGCCAGGTACCTGCAAAAATGTGATAAACAGAGGATAAAGACTCGATTCTCAGCTCCCAGAGCAACATACAGATGTCGGCATGAGGAATGTGTCACAAGTAGCAGGGCTGAGTTTGTCATATAGCAACCCAGATTTTAGCATTTGAAGATTTGGTTAAATATGCTGCATTATGCTCAGAAAGACCCTGAGTAGAGAATATAAAACATCTATCCATTCCTAGTGCTAAATCGTAATTTGTGGATATCTAAGATTGCTTCCGGACATATTCCATATATTCCATCCATATTTTTTTGCCCAAATTATGGCTGCAATATCTGAACCGCCCTCAGTTCTACTGATTCATATTTAGATTCCCTAACCTATGGTGATCCTAGTCTGCTTCCGTAGATCATGTGATTACCAGTGCCCTAGATCTGGAAAATGCTGTACATCTGACATTGCGTTCACCAGTCATACATCAAACAGTCATGACTGTTGCCAGGTCTAGCATAGAGATGGTTACTGTCTGCATCCCTGGTGGTGAAGTGAAGGGGTTAAGGGGGCATTCCGATCTGAGACAATAGGGGCATATCACTAGGATATGCCCCCTTTGTCTGATAGGCGCGGGTCCCACCTCTGGAGAGAACGGAGAGTGAAAGGGGCTGGCCAGAGGACCCAGGGGTTCCCCAGGTCCAGCCACCACAAAGCGCTCTCTCCATTGCAGTGAATGGGAGCGCACCGCTCTTGCGCTGCCACCGCTCCCATTCATTTCTATGGGGCAGACGGAAATAGCCGAAAATGGCTTGGCTATTTTCCGCGGCCCCATAGAAATTAATGGAGGGCAGCTGCGCATGTGCAGTGTTCACTCCACAACTTTGGGGGCTCCATTCTCAGTGTAGGTGCGGGGCCCAGAGGTGGTGCACCTATCAGACAAGGTTTGTATCCCTGGTTCTCTCTGGCAGTAAAGATATTAGTGTCAGCATCTCTGGTAATTTAGCATTAAAAGGGTTATTGTCAATATTTCTGGTGCTCTAGGGCAGTGAAGGGGTTAATGTCAGTGCCCCGGGTGGTATAGGGCAGTGAATGAGTTTTCACACAGTGACATAGGGCAGTCAAGCGTTACTTTCAGTATCGCTGTTGGTGTTGAGAAGTGAAAAGTTTAACGTAGAGAACCCTAGTGGCCTTGGGTAGTGAAGGGGTTAATGTCTGTAGTTCTGGTAGTCTGTGAAAGTGAGGAATAAATGACATAATCCCTTGTCTTCGAGGGCAGTAAAGGGGTTAATACCAGTATATCTGGTACCTTAGGGCAGTGAGTTGGTTTATAACAGTACCCATGCAGATCTAGGACAGGGAAAGGTAAATGTAACAATCCCTGGTGGTCAAGGGCAGGGAAAACTTAAATATAAGAATCCCTGGTGGTCTAGGGCAGTTGATCATAAGATTCCTTGTAGAAGGCAGTGGAAGGATTAATACTAGATACCTGGGGTCTAGTGGTTACTCTCTAGGCCCCAAAGCTGCCCAAGCAGCAACTTCCTGTTTACTTCCTGCACTAATCATAGAGATGGGAGCAGGGAGGGGGTAGACAGGATGGCTGTACAGTTCTCTATGATTGGGCAGGGTAATTCAGGATCACTCCGCCTGATCATTAAGGGGAAGCTTAGAGTATCTGCATTGGAGCAGCTTAGAAATAACAGCGTTGGACAATCCTCCTTGAGATAAAAACTACCACACAGTGGGACATGCGATCTGACAAACTCAGCACTGCTACATCCAGTCCCCATGTATCTGAGCACTTACCGTATCTCATATGGCAGATCTTCAAGTATCTGTCAAAACTAACAACCGTCATGGTGATGAGGCTTCCAACACCAAAGAAGAAACCAACCCATCCATACCACTGGCAGATGCTCCAACCAAACACCCAGCGGTGAGCGAAGAAGGACACTACGGTGAATGGCTTTCCCGTCACTGCAAAGAGAAACAAGATGTCAATGCCGATTTCGTCCCTGAAATAAGCAGGTTAATGCATAGTGTTGTAACACTACGGCAATGTGATGACATGGTATCAGAGGCTGAGCCTGCGTAACCACTTGAGGGTGCCAGCTGTATTATCTTGCTCTCACTGATGGGATCAGAGATGACTCCAATCCCGGCAGTTTAACCCCTAAAATGCTGTGGTCAATAGTGACTCCGGCATCTGTGTGGTTAGACAGTGGGAGCTCCTGGCACCCAGTGAACACAATTTCTGGGTGCCATATAGTAGTCATGACAACCAGGGCCTTCTGAACCTTCAGATGCCTGCCATGACATAATACCTATTGCACCCTACCGCTGGCAGGATGTGATAGAATGAAAAGAGTGTTGCAGTGTATAGTACAAGTGGTCAAATGATCGCAGGCTCAAGTCAAGTAAAAAATATTTAAATAAAGTTTAAAAAATATATAATCTATATTATAAAAATATGTCTGTCCTCCATAGGTATCCAAACACCTGAACCGTTGGACACCAAATCTGGAACATATGTACGTTGGGTATCTGGGAAGGTTTTCATAAAGGTCTCAGCTCTCTTAGGATGTATTGTTCTTGATATATTCCCAGGAACTGTATTAGCTAATAGATGCTTGTGTCACACATATCCTGACATACAGGTAGTACCCCAGAGCAGGCACTACCATTCCTACACCCTGCTACTGTCTCTAATGGCTAACTAATAATGTCATCTGTATATTTATTCCAGGTTCTTTGATATTGTGCCTTAATAACATTGTTATGCAACTCATGTATTGTATTACATGCACTGTGCCTGGTTATCCAGCAGGTGGCAGTGTATCTGGCAGAGGGAGATCTTTAGTTAGAATGGAACTTACCACTCCATTCTTCTCCCCTTTGGGCAGAAGTGGGCTAGTCCTGTATAGAGGAGTTCAGAGTTCGAAGGAGACGAGACAACATGGTGCAGTGAGGGGAGCTCCCCCCCCCCCCCCCCTTGCAGCAGGAACCCTGGGAAGAAGCTTGAAAAGCACAATGACTCCTTGCAGTTCATGGATTGAGTATTGCGAGGTGGTCAACAGCAGAAGGCACCTGACTCAAAGGTACCAGAACTGTCATAAAGTCCAGTAACCAGACGAAGCCATTGTCTCGCACAACAGAGAAAGATAAAGCAAAGTATCCAAGTCTGCCTGCCAGTTTACCCCAAAACCTGCTGGAGCCAGAGAAAGATCAAATATTGCCTGGATGCAAGTTTATTCAAGCAAAGCTGCTGAACTTTACCAAGTCTGGACTCTTACTCCACCAACTATCACTCTCCCCTTTATTGCTACAGAGCCTAATCCTGGGAAGCGACGGTATCCAGGTAGGAGCACCGTGACACACAAAACTTTTAAGGTCGCATCACCACTCGGCATTCCTAAAACCTGGGACACGATCGGCCCTGGGAGGCAGCACACTGCATACACACAGTCACATAACCCTTATTAGCCAATAGAAGCTCGCAGGTCCTTCAGTCCTCAACTCACTGACATACACACAGTTTTTCGATAACAACTCATTTTTCTTCACTGTTATAGTTCACTGTTAAGGGGGCAGGGTGCTACTGAGGTCACAGTTAAGGGGGTGTGGCACTGTGGAGGTCACAGTTAAGGGTATGCATCACTATGGAGTTCACAGTTAAGGGGGTGCGGCACTGTGGAGGTCATAGTTAAGGGGGACAGTTAGAAATAAAATAGTGTGTAACTGCTGGGGTATATAGGGCTACTAGCAATCTCAGTGAGCAGCATGGCTTTCTCTCAGCTCACCAAGCACAGCGCCGCCCATAGCATAGTGGCCATACTTGGTATGGCAGCTCAGCCCCATTGACTTGAATGGGGCTGAGCTGTGCCTATGCTATGTCGCCAATAAACGTGACGTGACATGGCTTAGGAAGAGATCAAAGCGCTCACGGAGCACCGCAGCCTCTTCAAACAGCCATACCCCCTCCAATCAGATATGTAAATCTCGGAAAATCCCTTTAAGTCAGTCTCCTGCGTGAATGGAGCAGTAGTGTACATGTGTAACCAATGCTCCATTCACTTCTATGGGATGGCCATAGAAAGCTGCGACTTTTAAGCAGTCCTATAGACAGTGAAGGGAGAGATTGCTACATATGCAGATTACTACTTCATTCTCACAGGGGACTCAAGAACCCCAGTTCTTGTGATCAGTAGTCATCCCGGCGCTCGAACTTGTGGAAAGGTGATACATGTTATAAGTGGGCCAACCCCTTTAACCTCTTAAGGACACAGGGCGTATAGGTACAAGGTGCCTGCTCAAATGATTGAGCAGGCACCCTGGGACAATGCGCGGGGGGGTCCTGTGACCCCCCCGTGTCGGCGATCGCAGCAAACCGCAGGTCAATTCAGACCTGCGGTTTGCTGCGTTTCCAGAATATTAGGGTCTCTGGTGACCCGATCCCGGAACAGGATGGTGATCGGTGGTGTGATAATACACCACCAATCACCATCCTGCGATCCTGAGAGGTGATGGTAAGGATCGCTTCTGATTGGATGCAGGGCGGGCGGGAGGTTCAAATTATTGCAGCTCTCCTCTCCTCCTCCTTTCTGTGTCCGGGAGCGAGGAGAGAGGAGGCTGCATCAGATCTCTAGAGCCAGCACCCCCATATCTTCCCAGCCCCCCCTTCTGACCCTCCACAGTGGCATCTGGCACTAAAAGGTATTTAGGGAAAAGTTAGGGACAGGTTTGGTTAGGCAGGGATATTCAGGGAAAGTTTTGTGGAAAAGAAAAAAAGTTTTAATTGTTGCATCACCCTAATCAGGTGTCTGGTGTGACCCTAGACCCCCCAGGGGTGCTGCAGCTTGCTCCCCTGCCCCCCCAACACACATTTTTGGGGGCGCAAGCAGTTTTTTTCCCCCTGCGTACGCTGACTGTGGCCGGCACTCTTAGCGTCCGACCACTGTTAGTGCATCGCACACCCCACCGCTGATCAACTTCGGATGGCTGATCAGCGAGTTTGAATTTTAATTTTATTTTTTTCAAATTTTTGGGCAATTTTTTTTTTTTTTTTTCTTTCCGTTAGTTTTAGGGATAACAACGTGAACACCCGTGCTCCCACACACACGCACACTAAATAAAGATTTGCACACACACACACACTCCCCTATGGCCCGCCGGATGTTCTCGGCCGAGGAGGCATACGCCCAGCTTGCCTCCGACTCCAAGAGTCCCAGTGAGGACGAGGATGACGCCACTTTCCTTTTGTCATCCGCGTCCTCCTAATCATCTAGCGATGATGATGAGCCCCCAAGGCGACTGAGACGCCGCCAGGCGGAGCAAGGGGACCGCCATGCTAGGGACCCTGTGGCCCACACTAGTACGAGCAGCTCTGGGGCTCGTACTAGTTTTCCGGCCCACCAGATAAGTCCACCTGAGCCCCCTGCCGGTGAACTTGTCTGGTGTACCCCAGAGCATTTTGAGCCTGCGATTCCTGATTTTGTTGGCCAAGCAGGAATCCAAATTCCCACAGTGGGCTTCATTGAATATGACTATTTTAGTCTTTTTTTCAGTGACCACTTTGTGAATCTGATGGTGGAGCAAACGAATGTGTTTGCCCAACAGTTCATTGCTCAACACCCGGGCTCCTTTTTGGCTAGGGCCGGTCAGTGCAGCCGAGAGGAGGACTTTTGGGGCCTCGTGCTGCACATGAGCCTAGTAAAAAAAAAACAGTGTCAAGCATTACTGGAGTGGGGACGTCCTCTACCAGACCCCACTTTACAGTACGGCCATGACACGCACCCGGTTTGAGCCCATCCGGAAATGCCTGCATTATGCAGATAATGCAGCATGTCCCTCTCAAGGTGATCCTGCCTATGACCGCCTGTACAAAATCAGGCCGGTCATCGATCACTTTGGGGCCAAATTTTTGGAGGCCTATGTACCTGGAAGGGAGGTCGCGGTTGATGAGTCTCTCATTGCTTTCAAGAGGAAAGTCATTTTCCGCCAGTATGTTCGCTCTAAGCGGGCGCCGTGTGGCGTGAAGCTGTACAAACTTTGTGAGAGTACCCCAGGGTACACTTACAAGTTTCGTGAGTACGAGGGGCGAGATTCCCGTATTGAACCCCCAGAATGTCCCCCCACTCTTGGTGTTAGCGGGAAACTTGCGTGGGACCTTATGCACCCACTGCTGGATAAGGGTTACCACCTGTACGTGGATAACTTTTATACTAGTATCCGCTTGTTCCAGTCCCTCGCCGCCAGATCCACGTCCGTTTGTGGGACCATGCAGAAAAATCAACGTGGCCTCCGTACCCATCCCTTCCAGGTACCTATCCCCAGGGGAGAGACCCGTGCCCTTACCAGTGGAAACTTGTTGCTGGTCAGATATAAGGACAAGAGGGATGTCCTTATATTGTCCACAATTCACGGTAACGGCATCACCCCTGTCCCTGTGCGAGGTACCCCGGCAACGGTCCTCAAACCCGATTATATCGTCGACTACAATCGGTATATGGGAGGAGGGATCTCCCTGATCAAGTCCTCAAGCCATATAATGCCATGCACAAAACCCGCGCATGGTACAAAAAAGTTGCAGTCTACTTGGTGCAGGTTGCCTTGTACAACTCTTTTGTGCTGTTCCGGAGCGCTGGCAACACAGGGAAATTCCTTCAGTTCTATGAGGCAGTCCTCAAGGCCCTGATCTTTTCTGACCGGAAAAGAGCAGGCCTGAGTACCTCGGGAACTGGAGGCGGGTGGATCGTCCCTGGCCAACACTTTCCCGGTGTGGTCCCCCATACTAGAAAGAAGGGTCGGTCCCAAAAAAAGTGTGTCGCAGGAAGGGATACGGAAGGACACCACCACTCAGTGTGACACGTGCCCCGATCATCCGGGCCTCTGCATTGACAGTTGGCTCAGGGAGTACCACACTTCCATGGAGTACTAAATTTATAATCCCCTTCCCCAATTTTAATTCCATTTAGCCACTGAAAATCGAAAAAAAACTATGGTTCTCAGACTTGAGACACAAACAAAAACATTTTTTTTAAATATTTTGTAGAACTAAAATAAATAAAAAAGTAGACATTTTAGGTATCGCTGCGTCCGTAAGAATCTGCTCTATAAAAATACCCCATGACCTAACCCCTCAGATGAACACGGTCAAAAAATTAAATAAAAACTGTGCAAAAAAAAATTATTTTTTTATCACCTTACATCACAAAATGTGTAATAGCAAGCGATCAAAAAGTCATATGCCCCCCAAAATAGTGCCAATAAAACCGTCCTCTCATCCTGCAAAAAATTAGCCCCTACCTAACATAATATGCTAAAAACTAAAATAAAACAGACTCTTAGACTATGGAGATACTAAAATGTTTTTTTTTTTTTTGTTTATAAAAGGATAATATAGTGTAAAACATAAATAAATAAATTTTAAAAAAAGTAGACACATTAGGTATTGCCACATCCGTAAGAATCTGCTCTATAAAAATACCCCTCAGATGAACACGGTCAAAAAAATAAAATAAAAACTGTGCCAAAACCGCTATTTTTTGGCAAATTTTCCATTTTAATCCGTTATTTTCCAGTAACAAAGCAAGGGTTAACAGCCAAACAAAACTTAATATTCATTACCCTGATTCTGCAGTTTATAGAAACACCCCATATGTGGCCGTAAACTGCTGTATGACCAAACGGCAGGGCGCAGAACGAAAGGAACGCCATATGGTTTCTGGAAGGCAGATTTTGATGGCCTTTTTTTTGGGACCATGTCCCATTTAAAGACCCCCTGATGCACCCCTAGAATAGAAACTCCATAAAAGTGACCCCATCTATGAAACTACACCCCTCAAGGTATTCAAAGCTGATTTTACAAACTTTATTAACCCTTTATATGTTCCTCAACAGTTTATGGCAAATGGAGATGAAATTTCAGAATTTCTATTTTTGGTAACCTTGCCTCACAAAAATGTAATATAGAGCAACCAAAAATCATATGTACCCTACAAATTGTCCCAACAAAACATCCACCTTATCCCGTAGTTTCCAAAATGGGGTCACTCTTATGGAGTTTCTACTCTTAGGGGTTCATCAGGGGGGCTTCAAATGGGACATGGTGTAAATAAACCAGTCCAGCAAAATCTGCCTTCCAAAAACCACATGGCGCACGTTTCCCTCTACGCCCTACCGTGTGCCCGTACAGTAGTTTACGGCCACATATGGGGTGTTTCTGCAAACTACAGAATCAGGGCAATAAATATAGAGTTTTGTTTGGCTGTTAACCCTTGCTTTGTTACTGGAAAAAATGGATTAAAATGGAAAATTTGCCAAAAAATCTAAATTCTGAAATGTTATCTCCATTTGCCACTAACGCTTGTGGAACACCTAAAGGGTTAACAACGTTTGTAAAATCAGTTTTGAATACCTTGAGGTGTTTAGTTTCTAGAATAGGGTCATTTTTTGGGTGGTTTCTATTATGTAAGCCTCATACAGTGACTTCAGACCTAAACTGGTCCTTAAAAAGTGGGCTTTTGAAAATTCAAGATTTGCTTCTGAACTTCTAAGCCTTGTAACGTCCCCAAAAAATAAAATATCATTCCCAAAATGATCCAACTATAAAGTAGACATATGGGGAATGTAAAGTAATAACTATTTTTGGAGGTATTACTATGTATTATAGAAGTAGAGAATTTGAAACTTGGAAATTTGCTAATTTTTCCAAATTTTTGGTAAATTTGTTTTTTATAAATAAAAACGAGAAAACATTTTTACTCCATTTTACCAGTGTCATGAAGTACAATATGTGACGAAAAAACAAACTCAGAATGGCCTGGATAAGTAAAAGCGTTTTAAAGTTATTCACACATAAAGTGACACTGGTCAGATTTGCAAAAAATGGCCTAGTCCTTAAGGTGAAATATGCCCGTGTCCTTAAGGGGTTAATATAGAGTTTATGGTAGTACTTCTTTAAGCAGTGATTGCCAGTAA